>NC_092508.1:115094354-115411541 GCF_047511675.1 Marmota flaviventris
ACTTGGGTTAGGACTAGTTACTGTGTTAGCTTTAGGGGTATGGCTAATGTAAGAACTGGCATTACAATTAGGGCTAGTTTAGGGTTAGGTTTAGGGCGAGGTGTAGTGTTAGGATTAGGTTTAGGGATAGGGTGATGTATAGAGCTAGGGTCAGTGTTAGGGTAAGAGTCAGGGTTAGAATTAGTTCTAAGGTTAGGGTTAAGACTTGATTTAGGGCTAGTGTTAGGGCTAGGTATAGGTTTAGGATATGGTTTATGTTAAGTGTTAGTGTAAGTGCTATGGATTGGTTTTGCTTGAGTGCTAGGGCTAGGGTTAGGGCTTGTTTTCAAATTAGTGCTAGGGTTAAAGCTAGTGATAGGGTATGGTTTAGGCTTATGGTCAGGGTTAGATTTAGAATCAGGTTAAATCTAGGTTATGGCTAGGGTTTGGTCTAGGGTTTGGGTTATCATAAAGGATAGGGTTAGATCTAGGGATAGGGCTATGGTGAGAGGTAGAGGTAGTCTTAGGGTTAGGGTTTGGTAGGATTAGGTTTAGGTTTAGTGTTAAGATTAGGGCTTGAGTTAGCATTAGGGTTAAAGTTCCATATAGGATAATGATATTTTGGGGGTAGGATTAAGGTTAATTTTAGGGTAATTGACAGGTTAGGTTTAGTAATATGGCTAGGGTCAGCCTGAGGATTAGCATTAGGTTTAGTGTTAGGGTTTGAGATAGGTTTAGGGCTAGGTTTATAGTTAGAGTCAGGGCTAGGGGTAGGGTTAGGTTTAGGTTTAATGCAAGGATTAAAGTGAGGGTTAGGTTTAGGGTAAGGGTTCGGACTAGGTTTAGGATTCGAGTAAGGGTTAAAGCTAGGGTTGGGTCTTGGATTAGGGCTAGGATTTGGGTATGTTAGGGCTCTCCTAGAAGTATACAGCTAATGCAAGAACTAAGGTTATGATTAGGGCTAGTTTAAGGTTACATTTAGGAATAAGTCTAGTTAAAGGATTAGGTTAAGGTTTAGGTTGATGTTTCGAACTAGGGTTAGTGTTAGGATCAGAATCAGGGTAACAGTTCATTTTATGGTTAGGGATAGGACTCAAATTAGGGGAGGCTTAGGGCTAGATATAGGGTTAGGATTTGGTTTACGTTAAGATTTAGGGTTAGTCCCATGGCTCGGTTTTGTGTTAGGGCTAAAGCTGAAGTTAAGTGTAGTTTTATGATTAGCATTATTGTTATTGCTACTGATAGGGTGAGTTTAGGCTTAGGAGTAGATTTAGAGTTATGGTTAATTCTAGGGTTAGGACAATGGCTACTGTTAGAGCTAAGACTAGGGCTAGTGTTTGTGTTATGGTAAAGGATAGGGTTAGAACTAGGGATAGGGCTATGGCAAGAGTTAGACTTAGTCTTATGGCTGGAGTTTGGGTAAGGGTTAGGGCTAAATTAGGGCTAGGAATAGGTCTAAGGTTAGTGTTAGCCTTAGTCCTAGGATTAGGGCTATGTTTATGGTTAGGTTTAGGGTTAGGTGTAGGGGAAGGGATGCCTGTTTGATTTCTACCTCCATTTCCATTTACTCATAGGTGTCAAAATGAAGTGAAACCTTAAAATACAAAGTGTGATAGTGAACCATTGAATTGAGAAGAACATACCTTGGGAGCATACTAAGGCTACATAAAAGATGACTCCTGCCCAGTATCAAAGAAATTTGAACAAAACTAACTCTCACCCTAACAGTACCTCTAACCCTAGCCATAGACATAACCCTAAACCTAACATTAACCCTAACCTGATTAGAGAACCATTAATCCTAGACTTCCCACACTTGGGGAGCCTTATGGGGCAAGCTAAGTGATGAATTCTATCCAACATCAAACAAAACTGACCAAATAATTATAGGAGGTATTTCAATACATGCATATTTTCCTGTTTTCTCCTAAAGGGCTCTCAGATTAAATTGTTTTTGCATGCTTAAGCATAGGCCTACTTTTACAAGGAACATACCAGAGTCCCTAGAGAGAACTGATGGAGTGTGTGAAGTTTCAATAAGCTAGCACAAACCCTGTTTGATTTTTCAACCCCATTAAGTTTCCCATATAGGTCAAAATGAAGTGTAATCTTAAAATACAAAATCTTTCTTACAGCAAACCTGTGAAAGGAGAAGGCATGAATCTAGGGAACAGAGTAAATCTAGCTAAAAGATAAATCCTGCCAAGTATCAAAGAATTTTGAATAAAACTAACTCTAACCCTAACACTAGCTCTAAGCCTAGCTCTTCCCCTAACCCTAACATTTTAATGAAACTATGACTGTAGAATTTCCAAACTTGGGCAGCCTAGTGGGGAAAGATAAAGGATGAATGCTGTGCAGTATCAAAGAAATCTGTCCAAAAAGTTGATGGAGTATATCAGTACATGCATATTTCCCTGTTTCCTAAAGGACTCTTGGATAAAGTTGTTTTTACATGCTTCAGATTAGGCCTACTGTCACAAGAACAAACCAGAGTATGCTCACAGAGAACTGATGGAGTGTGAAGTTTCAAACCGCTAGCACCAATGCTGTTTGATTTTAAACTCCATTTCCATTTACCTGCATAGGACAAAATGAACTAAAACTTTAAAATACAAACTGTTCCTTACAGTGAACCCTTGAACCTAGGAGGCCCAAAGAGGTGGAGTATAGTAAGAAAATAATGAATCCTGCCCAGTACCAAGGAATTTTTTTTTAAAGTCCCTCAAATCCTAATACTAGCTTGAACACTAGCCCTAACACTATCCTTAACATAAACCCTGACCTGATTGAAAATCTGATGATCCCAGAAGTCCAAAACTTGGGAAGCCTAGTGGGCTAAGCTATCAGATGAATCCTATGCAGTATCAAAGAAATATGACCAAATAATTGAGGTGGTATTTCAGTTCATGCATATTTCTCTGTTTTCTGATAAAGGACTCTCAGACAAAAGTTGGTTTGCCATCTTCATCATAGGGCTACATTCATGAAGAACCAGAGAGTTCCCACAGAAAACTGATTCAGTGTTTGAAGTTTCAAGCAGCTAGCAGCAACTCGGTTTGATTTCAACCTCCATTTTCATTTACCTATATAGGTCAATATGAAGTAAAACCTTAAAATACAGAGTGTCCCTGTGAGCAAACCATTGAAATGAGAAGGTCCAAACCTGAGGAACATATTAAGGCTAGGTAAATGATGACTCCTTCCAAGTATCAAAGTAATTTGTACAAAACTTACTCTCACCCTAACACTACATCTAAACCTAGCCCTAACCCTAAACCTAACACTAACCCCAACCTGATTAGAGAACCATTGATCCTAGATTTCCCACACTTGGAGAGCTTTTGGGGAAAGCTAAATAATGAATCCTACTCAGTATCAAACAAATCTGACAAAATAATTATGGGAGGAATTTCAGTGCATGCATATTCCCTACTTTCTCCCAAAGGGCTCTTGGATAAATTGTCTTGCATGATTCAGCTTAGGCCTACACTCACAAGGCACATACCAGAGTGTCCCCCACAAAGAATTGAGGGTGTGTGTGCAGTTTCAAGCAGCTAGCATGAACTCTGTTTGATTTCCAGGTCCATTTACTTTTACTCGTATAGGTCAAAATGAAGTAAAATGAAAACATTAACTGTTTCAGACACAAAACAGTTGAACCAGAAGGCCTAAATCTGGGAAACAGGGTAAGGTTATTCAAAGATGAATCCTGGATTGTGTCAAACAAATTTGAATAAAGTAACTCTAACCCTAATTCTCCTCAAAACTGAGCCCTAATCCTAACCCTAAATATTAACATAGCCCCATCCCTAACCCTAAATTTAACCCGAATTTTAACTGTAATCATTGGCCAAAGCCTTGATCTAACTGTATCCATTACGTAACCCTAACCCTAAACCTAATGCTAAACGTATCCCTAGCCCTATTATTTACCCTAGACCTGCTCTAACTCTACCCTCTCCCTAGCCCTAAATCTAGCTCCAACCATAACACTTACCCTAAACCTAACCCTAACCCTAGGCCTAAACATAACCCTAACCCTAACACTAGCCCTAATCTTAACCATAAATGTAGCCCTAAACCTAGCTGTAATCCTATTTTACCCTAAACTTAAGCCTAACCAAATGCTAACAATAGGACTAAACCTAACTGTATAGCTATCCCTACGGCTATTTAAAACCTTAATCCTATCCTGAACGCTAAACCTAACCATATCCATTAATCTGAACCTAATGCTAATTAAAGCCTGAACTCTAAACCCTAACCAAAACCAATCCCTAATCCTGACCCTGACCATAATAACACACCTACCTGTAAGCCTGATGTTTACCCTAAACCTAACCCTCACAGTAGACCTGCTCATAACCAAACCTTACAACTACCCTTAACTGTAATGCTAGACCTAGCCTTAATCCAAGCCCTAGCCCTAACACAAACCCTCATCCGAGCCATAAATCTTGTATTAATCCTAACCCTCACCTTAACCCTAACCCAAGACCTAACCCTAACCATAACCCTAGACCTAAACTTAATATAACTGTATCCATTACCCTAAACATAACCCTTATCCTAATGCTAACCCTAAGACTAAACCTAACCCTATCACTATCCACAAAAAAATATCAATTACCATAAACCTAACCTGAACCCTAAAAATAACCCTATCTTTACCCTAAACCTAACCCTATTTCGAGCTATAACCCTAAACTCAAACCTAAACTAAGCCCTAACACTGATCCTGGTCCTAATAATTCCCCTAGCTCTAAAACTGACTCTTACCCTCTACCTAAACCTTTATAGACCTAGTCATAAACCTTTCTGTGAAACTGTCCCTAACAGTAACCCTAGACCTGACATTAGCCATAGCCATAATTCTAGCCCTAACCCTAACACAAACCCTCATCCGAGCTGTAAACCTAGCCTTAATCCTAACTCTCACCCTAAGCCTAATCAAAGACTTAATCCTAACCATAATGCTAGTCCTAACCTTAACTGTATCCATTACCCTAAACATAACCCTTAGCCCAATGATAACCCTAGGACTAAACCTAACCCTATCACTATCTCCAAAACTATCAATTTCCCTAAAACTAGCCTGAACCCTAAATCTAACCCTATGTTTACCCTAACCCTAAACCTAACTCTAATTCCAGCTGTAACCATAAACTCAAACCTTAATCAAGCCCTAACATTGACCCTGGCACTAATAAATCCCCTAGCTCAAAACCTGACTCTTACCATATAACTAACCAGTACAATAGACCTAGCCGTAAACATTTCCTTAAAACTATTGCTAACTGTAACCCTAGACCTGACATTATCCCTAGACATAATACTAGCCCTAACCATAACTCAAACCTAGACCTTATCCTAGCCCTAACCATATCCTTAATAACAAGCCTAACCCAAACTCTAGGCCTAACCCTGACACTCTAGCCCTAATCTTAGCCATTCTTTAGCCCTATCCCTAACCCTAGTCCTAAGACTAACACTAACTCTAACATGAGACCTTTCACTTGTTCTAAGCCTTACCGTAACAAAACCCTAGCCCTAACCCTAGCCCTAACCATTGCCCTATCCTTGGCCTTAGCACTAACTTTAGACAAAACCTAACTATAAATCGAGCCCTAACCCGAAGACTACCCAAACCCTAACACTAGCGCAAACCATAACACTAATCCTAAAACTTGCCCTAACACTAGCCCTAGCCCTAAAATAAAGCTGAGCTATAGATATAACACTAACACCCTTAACCTAAACCAAACCCTAACCTTAAACCTAGCCCTAACACTAACCCTAATATGAGTTGTAATTCAAAACCTTAAACTAACCCTGAACCTGACACTGACCCTAACACTACTAGATCTAAACATCACCCTAAAACTAAAGCTAACCCTTTCAATAACTCTAGCCCTAAAACCCTAAAAGTAGCCCTAAACTTCACCCTAGAACTTACATTAGCCCTATCCGTAGCCCTATCTCTATCTTAATCCAAAACCTAACCCTAATCCTAGCTTTAACCATAGCCCTATTCATAACCATAAACCTAGCTCTAAACTGACATCTAACTCTATCCATTACCATAATGAAAACGATTACCCTAATGCTAACCCTAGGCATGAACCTAAACCTATCCCTAATCTTAACGCAATCAATTACCCTGAACCTAACCTGAACCTAAACTTAACCTATCATTACCCTAACCGTAACACACTAATTCAAGCCCTAACTTTAAACCTTAACCTATCCCAAACCCTAACCCTGACATTGACCCTAATAAAACCCCTAGCTCTAAACTAGAACATAACCCTACACCTAAACTTTACTTTAAATGTAGCCATAATCTTAACCCCAAAACTATCTTTAACCGTAATTCTGGACCTGAAATTAGGCCTAGCCCTAATCCTAGTCCTAAACCTAAAACAAACCCTAGCCCTCATCCTAGCCCTAAGCCTATCTTTAATCATGACCCTAACCCTAACCATACTCCTGACCCTAATTCTAACTCTCACCCTACTTCTATACCTAGCTACAATGCCATCTCTTACCCTAATCTTAAACTTAGGCTTATGTCTACATCTAGTGTAAGGGTTAAGTTTAGGGTAAGGGTCAGGTTTAGAGCTCAGGGAATTATTAGGATTAGGATTTGGCTTAGGTAAGGATTTAGGTTTAAGGCTCAAATAAGCATTAGTGTTAGGGTTAGGGTATAGTTAGGGTTTGTTTAAAGGTTCAGGTTTGGTTTAGGTTAATTGATACAGTTAGCATTAGAGATAGGGCTAGGGTTAGGCTTAGGGTTAGCATTAGAGTAAGGGTTATAGTTAGGGTAATTGATAGGGTTAGAAATAGAGTAATGGTTAGGAATATGCCTTGAGTTAGTGTTACAGTTAGTGTTAGAACTAGCTTTAGAGTTAGGATTAGAGTTATGTTTAGCATAAAGGTTAGGTTTTGAGCTAGGTTTAGGGTTAACTTTAGGGATAGGATTACGGTAGGTTTAGGTTTATGGTGGTGTTTTGAACTGGAGGAGTGTTAGGATATAAGTCAGATAAAGGGTTAATTTTAAGAATATGATTAGGACTTGAATTAGGGCTAGTGTTAGATCTAGGTGTAGTGCTAGGGTTTTGTTTTAAGTTAAGGTTAGTGTTAGGCCTGTTGCTCGGTTTTGTTTTAGTGCTATGGTTAGGGTTAGGGCTAGGGTTATGGTTAGGTTTAGGATTAAGGCTAGATTTAAGGCTAGGATTAGGGCTAGGTTTTGTGTTATGTTTAGCGCAACAATTAGGGCTAGGACTAATGTCAGGTCTATGTTTATAGGTACTGATATTTTTAGGATTAGGTTTATGGCAAGGTCAAATTAATGTGTTACGTTTAGGGAACAGGTCAGATTAAGATCTGGGGTAATTTAGGGTCAGGGTCAGACTTTGGGTTTGGGTTAGTTTAAGTTTTAGTGTTAAGGCTCAAATTAGCATTAAGGTTAGAATTAGGGTTAAGGTAATGGATAGTGTTAGGTTTAGGGTTAGGTTTGGTTTAAGGTAATGGATATGGTTAGTGTTTGTGGTAGGTTTAGGGTTAGGCCTAGGGTTAGCATTAGGGTTATAATTATTGTTAGGGTAATTTATACGTTTAGACCTATGGTTAGGGCTAGGATAATGGTTAGGATTAGGGCTAGAGTTAGCATTAAGGTCAGGGTTAGGGCGAGGTTTACACTTAGGATTAAGTTTAGGGTACGTTTTAGGGTTTGAGCTAGGAATTTTGCTAAGTCTAAGATTAATTTATGGTTTGGTCTAGGGTTATGGTCATGGTTAGTGTAACAGTTAGGGCTAGGATAATAGGTTTAGATTTCAGGTTAAAGATAGTTTTAGGTTTAGGTTAGCATTAGGTTTAGGTTTATGATTAGGGTTAGCATTTGAGCTATCTTAGGTTTAGGGTTAGGGTTAGGTTAGTTTCACTGTTAGTTCTAGGGTTAGATTTGTGTTTAGGGTTAGGGTAGGTTTTGCTTTAGGGCTAGTGTTATCATTCAGGTTAAGTTTAGGGTTAGAGTAATGGATATGGTTCAAGCTAGGATTAGGGCTTGGGTTAAGGTTAGGATTAGGACTGGGTTTTGGTTTAGGGTTTGACCTTGGGTTAGTGTTATGGTTAGATTAAGTGTAAGGGTTAGGGATTGAACTAAGTTTATTGCTATGGTATGGGTTAGCTTTACAGTCTGGACTAGGGTAGATTTACTGTTATGTTAAGGGCTAGGGTAGCATTAATTTTAGGGTTATTATTAGCATAATGGATAGAATTAGAGCTAGGGTTTGGGGTATGGTTAGAGTTAGGATTAGGGCTAGAATTAGGGTGAGGTTTAGGGTTTGGGCTAGGGTTATTTTATGGTAAGGTTTATTGTTTGAGCTAGGGTTAGGGCTAGAACGAGAGTTAGGGTTAGGGTTAGGGTTAGGGCTAAGTTTAGGTTTAGAGTTATGCTTCGGGTTAGGTTTAGGGCTGTTATTCAGGCTGGGTTTTGTGTGAGGTTAAGGGCTACTGTTAGGTGTATGGGTAATGTAAGAGCTAGAGTAATGGTTATGGCTATATTTAGAGTTCATCTAGTGTTAGGGTTCGTTTTTGGCGTAGAATAAGGTTTAGAGCTAGGGTTTTTGTTAGGGTAAATGTCAGGGTTCAGGTTAGGATTAGGTTTAGGCTAAGGTCCAGACTAAATGTAAGAAATAGAGTTAGTAGTAGGATTAGGACTAGGGATAGGGTTAGGGTTATAGCCATGGTTAGGATTATGGTTAAAACTAGGCTTAGGCCTTGGATTAGGGCTCGGTTTTGTGTTAGGTTTAGGACTATAGCTAATTTAAGAACTGGCATTAGGATTAGGGCTAGTTTTAGTGTTAGGTTTAGGGCGAGGTTTAGTGTGAGGATTAGGTTTAGGGATAGGGTGATGTGTAGAGCTAGGGTTAGTGTTAAGGTCAGAGTCAGGGTTAATATTAGTTCTAGGGTTAGGGTTAGGACTCAAATTAGGGCTAGCTGTAGGGTTAGCATTTGCTTTAGGTTAAGGATTAGGGTCAGTGAAATGGCTCGGTTTTGTTTGAGAGCTAGGGCTTGGGTTGGGGCTAGTTTTCAAATTAGCATTAGGGTTACAGCTAGTGTTAGTGTGTGGTTTAGGCTTAGTGTTAGGGTTATATTTAGAGTTAGAGTTAGATCTAGGTTTAGGGCTACAGCAAAGGATAGGGCTATTATTAAGGCTAGGATTTGAGTTATTATAAGGAATAGGGTTAGAACTAGGGATAGGGCTAGGGCTAGAGTTAAAGTTAGTGTAAGGATTAGATTTATGCTTAAAATTAGGGCTTAATTACAGCTAGAATTAGAGCTAGAGTGAGTATTAAGGCTGAGCCTAGGTTCATGGTTAGGGTGATGGTTATTGATATGGTTAGGTATGATGTTATAGCTAGCTTAGAACTAGAGCGAGGGTTAAAATTAGGTATAGGTCTATGGTTAGGGTTAGGTTTAGGATTGAGGCTAAGATTAGAGCTAGAATTAGGGCTAGAGTTTGTTTCAGGTTTAGGACTTTATTAGGGCTATGGCTAATGTTAAGTCTAGGGTTATGGTTAGAGATAGTTTTAGGGGTAATATCATTAGGTTTAGGATTAGGTTAATGGATATAATTAGGTTTAGGGTTCAGGTTAGGTTTAGGGCAATGCATAAGTTTAGGGGTAGAAATAGGTTTAGGGTTATCCTAGGGTTAGCACGAGGGTTACGATTAGGATTGGGGTAATGAATAGGGTTACAGCTGGGGTTACGTCTAGGTTTATGGTTAGGATTAAGTCTAGGTTTAGGGTTAGGTTTTGGGTTATGTCAGGGGTTAGGGTTAGGGTTAGGTTTATGGTAAGGTTTAGGGCTAGATTTAGGGTTATGTTTAGGGTTAAAGGTACTGTTACGGCTCCCATTACAGATAGGTTTTGGGTTAGGTTCGGGTAAGGTTTAGAACTAGAGCCAATGTAAGAACTAGGGTTATGATTAGAACTAGTTTTAGGGTTGGGGTTAGGGCTATGTTAGGTTTAGGTATAGGTTTTGAATGAAGTTTAGAGCTAGCGTTGTTGTTAGGGTCAGAGTCAGGGTCAGGGTTTGTTTTACGGTTAGGCCTAGGACTCGAATTAGAGCTAGGTTTAGGGCTAGGTGTAGGCTTAGGGTTTGGTTTATGTTAATGTTTAGGGTTAAGACTATGGCTAGGTTGTTTTGTAGGGCTAGGGCTAGGTTAGCGCTAGTTTTTAGACTAGCATTAGTGTTACAGCTTGTGTTAGTAAGATGTTTAGCTTAGGGTTTGGTTAGATTTAGAGTTAGGGTTTGATATAGGATTAGGGCTAGAGCTTGGGTTAGGGCTAATGTAAAGGCAAGTTATAGGATTATGGTAAGGGATAGGTTTAGAAGTAGAAATATGGCTAGGACAAGAGTTAGAGTTAGTCTTAGGGCTAGGGTTAGGTTAGGTTTAGGGCTAAATTAGGGCTAGGATTAGGTCTAGTGTTTGTACTAGGGTTAGGCCTAGTTTAGGCGTAGGTTTAGATTTAGGAATAGGGTTAGGATTAGGGGAAGGGATGGGGTTAAAGTTAGTTTTAGAGCTAGGTCAAAGGTTAGAATTCGGTTAGAACTAGAGTTATGGATTGATTTAGTAATAAGGCTAGGTTTAGGGCTAGGATGAGGGCTAGGATTTGTTTTAGGATTATGGCAAGAATTAGGGGTAGGGCTAATGTCAGGTCTAGGCTTACATTAGGCATAGATTGAGAGTTAGATTTTTGGCATTAGGCATAGATTGAGAGTTAGATTTTTGGCTAGGTCTAGTGTAAGTGTTCAGGTTACGGTTAGGATCAGGTTTAGAGCTAGGGTTATTATTAGGGTTAGAATTAGGTTTCAGGTTTGGTTTAGGTTAGGGTTTAGGTATAGACTTGAATTAGCATTAGGGTTTGGATAGGGTAATGATAGGTTTGGGTTTAGGGTTCATGTTAGGTGTACAGTAATTGATAGGGTTAGAGTTAGCAAACGGGATAGCGTTAGGCCTAGTGTTAGCCTTAGGGTTATGGTTGTGCTTAGGGTAAGGAATAGGGTTAGGTCTCTGGTTATGGTAATTATTAGGCCTAGAGTTAGGTTTAGGCCTAGGGTTAGGGTTAGGTTTAGGATTAGGGTATGATTTAGATTTTGAGCTATGGTTAGCACTAGGGCAAGCGTTAGGTTAAGTTTAAGGGTTAGAGTTTGAGCTAGGTTTTGGACTAGAACGAACATTAGTGTTAGAGTCAGTGTGATGGTTAGGGCTAGGATTAGCATTAGCGTTATGGTTAGGGTAGGGTAATGAATAGAGTTAGAGGTAGGTTTTGGCCTATGGTGAAGTCCAGTCTCAGGGTTAGTGATATGGCTAAGTCTAGTGTTAGGGTTATGTGTTTTGTTAGGATAAGGTTTAGAGCTAGGGTTTGTGTTAAGGTAAGGGTTCTTGTTAGGTTTAGGGTTAGGTTTATTGTTAGGGCCAGCATTAGTGACTAGGCTTTGTTCTAGGGGTTGGGTTAGTGTTTGGGTTAGGTTAAGGGTTATTATTAGGGCTAGGACTAAGGTTTAGTTTAGGGCTAGGCCTAGAGTTATCACTAGATAATAGATTAAGTGTAGATCTAGGTCTAGTGTTAGTGAAAGGTTTAGTTATAGGGATACAGGCAGTGCCAATATTAGGGGTCTGATTAGGGTTAGGGTCAGGTTTAGACCTATGGTTAGTGTTAGGGTCAGAATAAGGGTCAGGGTTAGTGTTAGGGTTTAGGATAGTGATAGAGCTAGATTGAGGATTAGGGTTAGGACTAATAATAGACTTAGGTTTTGGGTTCGGCTATAGAATTAAGTTTAGGAAAAGGGTACCTTTAGGGTTATAGTTTGACCTTGGGTAAGGGATAGGGTTAGTGCTAGTGTTAGGATTTGGGTTATGGCTAGGGTTAGATTTAGGATTAGGTTTAAAGCTAGGGTTAGAGCTTGGATTAGGTCTAGGCTAGGTTTTGTGTTAGCTTTAAGGCTACGGATAATATAAGAATTAGGCTTACAATTAGGGCCATTTTTAGGTTTAGTGTTACATCTAGGTTTATGCCTGGGGTGATGATTAGAATTTGGTTTAGGTCTAAGGTTAGGTTTGTGTTAGACTTAAGGCTAGATTTTGGGTTAGGATGAGCACTAGGGTTTGAGTTAGGGTTAGGGCAAGTTTTAGGCATAGGGATAATGTCAAGTTTAGGGTTATGGCTAGGGATAGTTATTAGGTTAGGTTCATGGCTAGGTCTAATGTTAGGTTTAGGGTAAGGCCCAGGTAAATTGTACGGTGTATTTTTAGAGTAAGGGTCAGGTTTCCGGTTTGTGTTAGGTTAATTATTAGGGGTAGGGCTCAAATTAGCGTTAGGGTTAGAATAAAGGTTAGGTTTATGGATATGTTTAGGTTTAGGATTCAGGATAAGATTAGGGTATTGGTAGGGTTAGGGTTAGGCCTAGGGTTAGCATTTGGGTTAGGTTTATTGTTAGGATAATGAACAGCATTAGATCTAGGGTTAGGGATAGGGTTTTGGATAGGATTAGGGCTAGAGTTAGGGTTAGGGTTAGGGTTAGGTTTAGGGTTAGGATTAGGGTTTGGTTTAGGATACAGGTTAGGTTTTGAGCTAGGGATAGTGTAGGATGAGGTTTAGGTTTAGGATTATGTCTAGGGTTAGGTTTATGTTTAAGGTTAGGGTCAATTTTAGGTTTAGGGCAAAGGTTATCTTTAGAGTTAGATTAATGGATAGCATTAGATGTTGGGTTAGGTTTAGGGGTAGTTATAGCTTTAGGGTTAGTGTTAAGGTTAGAGCTAAGATTATCATTTGAGTTAGGGTAATAGATAGTGTTAGATGTCAGGTTAGGGTAAAGAGTAGTTTTAGGTTTAGGGTAAGTGTTAGGGTTTGGGCTAGATTTAGTGTTAGAATAAGGGTTATGGTTTTATCTAGGGTTAAGGCTACAATGAGGGTTAGGTTTAGTGTTAGGTCTAGGATTAGGTTTACACTTAGATTTAGAGCTAGTGTTATCATTAGGGTTAAGGTTCTGTTTAGGGTAATGGATAAATTTAGAGATAGTATTAGGGCTAGTGTTAACATTATGATTACGGCCAAGATTAGGATTAGATTTAGGGATAGGGCTAGGCTTATGTTTAGGGTTCAGTTTTGGGTTTTATCTAGAGTTTGGTCTAAGACAAGGGTTAGGATTAGCATGAGGGTTAAGCTTACAGTAAGGGATAATGTTAGGTTAGGGTTAGGGTTATGCTTTGGGCTAGATTTAGACCTAGGATTATGGCTAGGTGTTGTGATAGGATTAGAGCTAGTTTCAGTGCTATGGTAATGTAAGGGTTATGTTTACGGTTATGGCAAGGTCTAATGTTAGGTTTAGGTTTTGGTTAGGGTCAGTTTTATAGCTAGGGTTAGTGTTAGTGTCAGGGTCTGTGTTTGAATTAGGGTTAGGGTTAGGGCTAGAGCCAGAATTAGGATTGGTTAGGTCTAGAGGTAAGATTAGTGTTTGTCTTAGGTTAAGGGTTATCATTAGAGCTAGGGCTAGTTTTTTGTTAAGGTCTCGGTTAATGATAGGGCTAGATTTATGATTAGGTTTAATGTAGGGCTAATATTAGGGTTATGTTTAGATATAGGTTTATGGGTAGGGCTAGTGTTAGGGTTTGGTTTAGGTTCAGAGTCAGAATAAGGGTCAGGGTTAGGGTTAGAACTTGGGTTATGATTATAACAAGAATGAAGACTAGAGTTAGGACTAGTAATAGGGTTAGGGTTTGGGTTAGACTAAGGATTAATTTTAGGTCTAGGGTTAGCATTAGGGTTGAGATTTGGCTACGGTAAATTATAAGGTTAGATCTAGGGTTACACCTATGGTTCGGGTTAGGGTTAGGGATAGTGTTAGGGTTAGGGTTAGGGTGAAATCTAGGGTTAGATGTCAGATTTGGGCTAGGTTTGGGTTAGTATTATGTTTAAGGTTATGGCTAATGTATGATCTAGGTTTATGATTAGAACTAGTTTTAGAATTAGGGTTAGGACCAGGTCTAGTGTTAGGTTAAGTTTTAGGTTTAGGGTAATGTTTAGAGGTACGGTTAGTGTTAATGTCAGAGACAGGTTTAAGGGTAGATTTAGGGTTAAAATTAGGATTCAAATTAGGGCTAGGCTTAGGGCTAAATATAAGGTTAGGGGTTGGTTTAGGTAAAAGTTTAGGGTTATATTTATTGCTCAGTTTGTTTTAGGTCTAAGCCTATGGTTAGAGCTAGTTTTAGGATTAGCGTTAGGGTTAGGGCTAGTGTTAGGGTTAGGTTTAATTTTAGAATTAGGGTTTCATTTAGAGTTAGATTTAGATCTACTCTTAGGGCAAAATGTAAGGTTAGGGCTAGGGTTATTCTAGGCTATGGCTAGGAAAAAGATTATTGTAAGTGATAGAGTTAGAATTAGGTCTAGGTCTAAGGCGAGACTTATAGTTAATCTTAAAGCTAGTATTAGGATTAGGTTTAGGATTAGGGCTAGGGTTAGTGTTAGGATTAGTCCGAGGGTTAATGTTAGGGATAGGTTTAATGTTAATGTTAAGGTCTGGGTTAGGTTTTGGGTAAGCAATGTGGTTATAACTAGCTTTAGGGCTAGGGAAAGGGTTAGAATTAGGGTTAGGGTTATGATTAAAGGTAAGTTTAGGCTAGAATAAGAGCTAGTGTTTGTGTTTGGGTTAGGGCTAGGATTTGGGCTAGGGCTATTGTCAGGTTTAGGGTTACATTAGAGATAGGTATCAGCTTATGTTTATGGTTAGGTCTAGTGTAAGTATTAGATTTAGGGTAATGGTAAGTTTAAAGCTATGTGTATTATTAGGGTCAGTATTTGGCTTAAGGTTTGGTTTAGGTTAATGCTTAGGTTTAGGGCTCTAATTAGCATTAGGGTTAGGGTTAGGGTTAGGGTAATGAATAGGCTTAGGATTAGGGTTCAAGTTAGTTTTAGGGCAATGGATAGGTTTAGGGATTGTGATAGGGTTAGCGTTAAGCCTAGGATTAGCATTAGGGTCATGATTGTGATTATCGTAGTGGATAGAATTAGAGCTAAGTTTAGGGCTAGGCTTATGGTTATGATTAGGGTTAGGGTTAGGGTAGTTGATATTATTAGAGCTATGTTTAGGGCTATGTTTAATGTTAGGATTAGAGCTAGTGTTAGGTTTGGATTTGGAATATGGGTAGGGTTATGTTAAGGGTAAAGGTTAGGCTTGAGCTAGGATTAGGTCTAAAGCGAGGCTTAGGGTTAGGGTTAGGGCTGGGGTTAGGTTTAGGGTTATACTTAGGGCTATGTTGAGGCCTAAAATTACAGCTAGGTTTTGGGCTAGTTTAGGCCTAGGGTTAGGGCCATGGGTAATGTCAGAGCTAGGGTTATGATTAGGGATAGTTTTGGGGTTAAGGTTATGGCTAGGTCTAGTGTTAGGATTAGGTTTGGCTTAAAGTGATCTTTGGAGTGAGGATTGTGTTAGGGTCAGGGCCTGTGTTCAGGTTAGAGTTAGTGTTGGGTTTAGTGCCAGAATTAGGACTAGGGTTAGGTCTAGGGGTAGGGTTAGTGTTTGGTTTAGGTTAAGGGTTATTGTTAAGGGCTAGGGCTAGGTTGTTGTTCAGGTCTAGGGCTAGAGATATGGCTAGATTTAGGATTAGTTTTAAGTCTAGGGCTAGTGATAGGTTTAGGTTTAAGTATATGATTACCGATAGGGCTAATGTTAGGATTCGGTTTCAGGTTAGGTTCAGATTTATACCTGCTGTTAGTATTAGGGTCAGAATTAAGTGTCAGGGATAAGGTTTGGGTTTTAGTTAGGGTTAGAGCTGGAACGAAGGTTAGGGTTCGTCTAGTAATAGGGTTAGGGTTTGGGTTAGGCTAAAAATTAGGGTTAGGACTAGGGTTAGCATTAGATTTAGGGTTTAGCTTAAGGTAACGAATAGGGTAAAAGCTAGGGTTAGATCTAGGGTTAGGATATGGATTAGGGCTACTTTTAGGGTTAGGGTTAAAACTAGGGTTAGCACTCGGCTTGGGGCCATGTTTTGGGTTAGGTTGGGGCTAGTGTTTGGCCTAAAACTAATGTATAAACCAGGGTTATGATTAGGGCTACTTTTTGGGTGTTATGCTAGATCAAGTGTTAGGGTTAGGGTTACTATTTTCTTGATGTTTAGAGCTAGGGTTAGTGTTAGGGTCAGAGTCAGTGTTCGGGTTATAGTTAGAGTTAGGGTTAAACTCAGAATTATCACTAGAATTAGGTCTAGGGGTAGGATTAGTTTTTGTGTTAGGTTAAGTTTTATCTAAGGCTAGGGCTAGGTTTTTGTTTAGGTCTAGGGCTAGAGATATGGCTAGAGTCAGGATTAGGTTTAGGTCTAGGGCTAGTATTAGGGTTAGGTTTAGGTACAGGTTTATTGCTAGTGCTAGTGTTAGGGCTTGGTTTATGGTTATGTTCTGGTTTAGACTTACTGTTAGGGTCAGAATAAGTGTCAGGGGTAGGTTTATGGTTTGGGTTATGGTTAGAACTACACTGAGGGCTAGGGTTAGAACTAGTAATAGGGTGATGGTTTGGGTTAGGCTAAAGATTAGTGTTAGGTTTATGGCTATGTTTAGTGTGTTAGATTTCAGGTAGGGGTCAAATTTAGAACTAGGGGTATTATTAGGTTCAGCTTCAGGTTTAGGGTTAGGTTTAGGGCTCAATTTAGCATTAGCTTTTGGGTTTAGGGTAATGATAGTGTTTGGTTTAGGGTTCAGGTTAGATTTAGCATAATGGATAGAGTTATGGTTAGGGATAAGGTTAGATTTCTGCCTAGGATTAGCATTATAATTAGGGTTATGTTTAGGATAATTGATAGGGTTAGGCTAAATTTATGTTTAGGGTTATGGATAGGATTAAGGCTAGGGTAAGTGTTTGGGTTATGGGTGTGTTTTGTGTTAAGTTTAGGCCTAGAATTACGGCTAGAGCAAATGTCAGGTCTAGGATTTTGGCTTGCAATAGTTTTAGGGTTAGGTTTTTTGCTAGGTCTGGTATAAGAATTAGGTTTAGTGGTAGGTTCAGGGTTATAGCTAGGTATATTATCATGGGAAGGGGCAGAGTTAGGGTTTGGGTTGAGTTAAGGTTTAGGGTTAAGGCTTGAATTAGCATTAGGTTTAGAGTTAGGGTAATGATACAGTTAGTTTTAGGGTTCAGTTTAGGTTTAGGTTAATGAAATAGGTTAGGGTTAGGGATTAGTTTAGGGTTAGACCTAGGGTTACTATAAGAGTTATGGTTATGATTAGGGTAATGGATAGGGTTAGATCTAGTGATATGGTTAGAATTCTGGCTAGGGTTAGGGTAAAGTTTAGGACTATGTCCTGGGTAAGGGTTCGGTTTAGGATTAGGTTTAAAGCTAGGGTTAAGGCTCAGATTAGGGCTTGGTTTTGGGTTTGGTTAGGGCTAGTATTAGGGCTATGATAATGTATGAACTAGTGTTGCAATTAGTGCTAGTTTTAGGGTTAGGGTTAGGGCTTGGACTAATGTTATGGTTAGGTTTAGGGTTAGGGTGATGTTTAGATCAAGGGTTATTGTTAGGGTTAGTGCCAGATTCAGGGTTAGTTTTCCGGGTTAGTGTTAGAACTCGAATTATGGCTAAAGTTAGTAGTAGTTGTACGGTTAGGGTTTGGTTTAAGTTAAGAGGTAGGGATATCCATTGGTTTTGTTTTAGGGCAAGGGCTATGGTTATGGCTAGATTATGGATTAGCATCAGGGTTAGGGCTAGTGTTAGTTTGAGGTTTAGGCTTAGTCTGAGGGTTACATTTAGAGTTAGTGTTAGATCTAGGTTGAGGGTAGGGCTAGAGCTTGGTTTAGGGTGAGGGTTATGGTAATGAATATGGTTAGAACTAGGAATTCGGTAGGGTGAAAATTAGAGTTAGTCATAGTAGTAGTCTTAGGGTTAGGGCTAAATTAGGGCTAGGGTTAGAGCTAGGGTAAGGACTAGGGTTAGGGCTAAATTGTGGCTAGGATTAGGATTAGGGTTAGTGTTAGACTTAGGGCTAGGATTAGGGCTAGAGATAGGGTTAGGGTTAGAGCTAAATTAGGGCTTAGGATTAGGGCTAGGGTTAGTGTTGGGGTCAGGCTACATTACGGCTAGTATTAAGGCTAGGGTTAGTGTTAGGGTTTGACTAAGGGGTTGGGCTAGAGTTAGGGTTAGCATTGGTTTTAAGGTAAAGTTTACGGAAATGGGTGGGGTTATTGCTATCTTTAGGTATAGCGTGAGCTTTTGAATTAGGATTAGGTCTAGGGTTATGTTTCAGTTTAGGATTAAGTCTAGGTTTAGGGCTAGGTTAAGGTCTAGGGTTTCTGTTAGTGTTATGGCTAGGACAAGGTCTAGGGCTAATATCAGGTCTAGGGTTAATGTTAAAAATAGTTTTAGGGTTAGGTCATGATTAGGTCTATTGTAAGAGTTAGGTTTAGGTTAAAGGTCAGCTTTAGGGCTAGGGTTATTTGTAGGGCCAGGAACAGTGTCAGAGTTAGCATTTGGTTTAGCTAAAGGTTTAGGGATAAGGCTCGAATTAGCATTATGGTTAGTTTTTGGATTAGGGTAATGGATAAGTTTTAGTTTAGGTTTCAGTTAAGGTTCAGGGTAAAGGATGAGTTACGTTTAGCAATCGGGTTAGGGTTACCATTAGGGTTAGGGTTATTTTTAGTGTAATGGAGAGGTGTAGAGCTAGGGTTAGGGCTAGGTTATGGTTTGGATCAACTCTAGGATTAGGGCTAGGTTTAGAAGTAGAATTAGGGTGTGATTTAGGGTAAGTTTTAGGGTTAGGGTAAGTGTTAAGTTTAGGGCTAGGGTTATAATTAAGTTAGGGTAAGGGTTAGTGTTTGAACTAGAATTAGGTCTAGGGTGAGGTTTAGGTTTATGTTTAGGTCTAGGTTTACATTTATGTTTAGAGTTAGGTTTAGTGTTAGAGATGGGGTTTTAATTAGGGTTAGGGTTAGGGTAATGGATATGTTTAGAACTAAAGTTCAGACTAGGTTTAAAGTTAGGATTACGGCTAGTGTTAGGGTTAGGGTTTAGGATAGAGCTAGGGTTATGTTTAGTGTAAAGGTTAGGGTTAGGTCTAAGGTGAGGCATAATTTAGGGCTAGGTTTTTGGGCTAGGGTTAGGCTAAGGGTTATGCTTAGAGCTAAGTTTAGGCGTAGGTTTAGGGCTAGGTTTTATGTTATGTTTAGGGCTAGGGTTAGGACTATAGTTTATGTAAGAGCTAGGGTTATGATTAGGGCTAGTTTTAATGTTAGGGTTATGTCTAGGTCTAGTGTTATGTCTAGGTTTTGAGTTAGTGTCATGTTTAAAGCTAGGTTCAGTGTTAGAATTAGGGTCAGTTTTTTGGGATAGGGTTAGGGTTAGCATTAGAGCAGGAATTAGGACTAGGTTTAGGTCTAGGTGTAAGGTAAGTGTTCGGTTTAGGTTAAGAGTTATTGTTAGTGCTAGTGCTAGGTTTTTGTTTAGGTCTAGGTCTAGAGTTATAACTGTATTTAGGATTAACTTTGGGTCCAGGTCTAGTGTTAGGCTTACATATAAGTATAGGGTTACCAATAGGGCTAGTGTTAGGGTTTGGTTTAGGGTTAGGGTCAGGTTTAGACCTAGGGTTACTGTTAGGGTCATATGAGGGTCAGGGATAGCTTTAGAGGTAAAATGAGGGCTAGGGTTAAGACTAGTATTATGATTAGAGTTTAAGTTAGGCTAAAGATTAGAATTAAGATTAGGGTTAGCATTTGGTTTAGGTCTTGGCTTAGTGTAAGGAATAGGGTTAGAGTTATGGTTAGAGCTAGCTTAAGGTTAGGGTTAGGCCTAGTATTATAGTTAAAGCTAATGTTTGGGCTTCGATTAGGTGTAGAACTTTTGTTAGGTTTAGGGCTATGGTTAGGACAATGACTAATGTATGAACTAGGGTTATGATTAAGGCTAGTTTCAGGGTTAGGTTAAGGCTAGATATAGTGTTAATGTTAATTTTATGTTAGGGTGGTGTTTTGAGCTAAGATTAGTGTTAGGGTCACTGTCAGGGTCAGGGTTAGTTTTAGAGTTAGTTTTAGGGTTAGTTGTAGGGTTAGGGTTTGATTTAAGTTAAGGGATAAGATTAGGGCTATGGCTTGGTTTTGGTTTATGGCTAGGGCTAGGGATAGGGCACATTTTAGGATTAGCATTATGGTTAGGGTTAGTGTTAGGGTTTGGTTTAGGCTTATTTTAAAGTTAAATTTAGAATTAGGTTTAGATTTAGACTTAGACTTAGATCTAGGGTTAGGAATAAGGCTAAGGATAGAACTAGGGCTAGGTCTAGGGCAAGAGTTTGAGTTAGTCTTATGGCTAGGTTTAGGGTTAGGTAAGGATTAAATAAAGGCTAGGATTAATACCAGGCTTTGTGTTATGCCTAGGTTTAGGGTGAGGGTTAGGGTTAGTTTAAGGCTTATGGTTAGTTTTAGGGAATAGGATGTGGTTATATGTAGGTTTAGGGCTAGGATGAGGAATAGAACTAGGGTTAGGGCTCAGGTTATGGTTCAGGCTAGGATTAAGCCTAGGTTTAGTGCTAAGATTATGACTAGAGCTAATTTCAGGTCTAGTGTTATGGTTAAAAAATAGTTTTAGCTTTAGGTTTATGGCTAAGTCTAGTGTAAGGTTTAGGTTTAGAGTTAGGTTCAGGGTTAGGTTCAAGTTAAGACCTAAGGGTACTCTTAGGGTCAGGGTCATATTTAGTGTTTTGGATAGGTTAAGGTTTAATGTTAGGGCTTGAATTAGCATTAAAGTTAGGGTTAGGGTAACGATAGTGTTAGGTTTAGGTGTCAGGTTAGGTTTAGCGTAATGGATACAGTTAGGTTTAGGCCCAGGTTTAGCATTAGGGATAGGGTTATGGTTAGGATAATGGATAGTGTTAGAGATAGGGGTACAGCTAGGGTTATTGTTATGATTATTAATAGGGTTATGGTTAGGGTTAAATCTAGGGTTACAGCTAGGGTTATAGTTACAATTAGTGATAGGGTTAGGGTTAGGAGTAAATCTAGGGATAGTGCTCGGAATAAGGCTAGGTTTTGGGTTAATTTAAGGCTGGGTTTAGGGTAACGGCTAATGTAAATACCTGGGTTGTGATTAGGGCTAATTTTAGCATTAGGGTTAGGGCTAGGTCTATTGTTATGTTTAGGCATAGGGTAAGGGTGATGTTTAGAGCTAGGGTTAGTGTTAAGGTCAGAGTCAGGGTCAGGGTTAGTTTTAGGGTTTGGCTTAGAACTCAAATTATAGATAGAGTTATGGTAAGTGTAGGGATAGGGCTTAGTTTTTATTAAGGGTTAGGGTTAGGTCTATGGCTTGGTTTTGTTTTAGGGCTAGGGTTAGAGCTAGTTTTAGGATTAGCCTTAGAGTTAGGGCTAGTGTTAGGTTTAGGTTTAGGCTAAGGTTTATGTTTAGATTTAGAGATAGGGTTAGATCTAGGGTTGCTGCTAGGGCTATGAATAGGGCTAGTGTTAGACCTATTGTTTGGGCTAGGATTATGGTTCCAGTAAAGTATAGGGTTAGAACTAGTGTTAGGACTACGGTGATAGTTAGAGTTAGTCTTTGGGCTAGGGTTAGGGTTAAGGTAAGGGATATGGCTAAATTAGATATAAGATTAGGGCTAGGGGTAGTGTTAGAGTTAGGTCTAGGGTTATGGTTAGGATTATAATTACGGCTATGTTTAGGGCTAGGATAAGGGCTAGGGTTTGTTTTAGGGTTAGGGCTAGTATCATGACTAGGGCTAATATCAGGCCTAGGTTTATGCTTAGGCATAGTTTTGGGGTTAGTTTTATGGCTATGTCTAGTATAAGGGTTAGGTATAGGGTAAGAGTGAGGTTTAGAGCTAGGAGATTTATTAGGGTCAGTGTCAGTGTTAGGGTTAGGTTTAGGTTTGAGTTTAGGGTTAGGGCTCAAATTATCATTAGAGTTAGGGTTAGGGTAATGATTCCATTAGGTCTAGGGTTCAGGGTAGGTTTAGGGTAATTGATAAGTTTGGCGATAGTGATATGTTTTGGGTTAGGCCTAGGGTTAACATTAGGGTAAGGATTATGTTCAGGTTAATGATACAGTTAGACTTAAGTTTAGGGCAAGTGTTATGGTTAGAATTAGGTCTTGATTTAGGGTTAGTGTGAGGGTTAGAACTAGGGTTAGGTTAAGGTTATGTTTAGTGTAAGGGTTAGGTTCTGAGCTATGGTTTGTGCTGGGCTCAGTGTTAGGTTCAGGATTAGGTCTAGGGATAGGATTACAGTAGGTTTGGGTGTAGGGTTATGGTTCGGGTTAGACCTAAGATTAATGGTGAGGTCAGTAGAAGGGTCAGGGTTATTGTTAGGGTTTTGGATAGGGTTAGATCTAGAATGAGGGCAAGGGTAAGGGCTATTTATAAGTTTAGTGTTTTGGTTAGCCTAAGTATTAGGGATAGGTCTAGGGTTACCCTTAGGTTTAAGGTTTTGCTTAAGTAAGGGATTGGTTTAGAGCTAGTTTATGGTTAGAGTTAGGGTTAAAACTAGGTTAAGGACTCGGATTAGGTGTAGGTTTTGTGTTAGGGTTAGGGCTAGGGTTAAGGCATTGGCTAATGTAAGAACTAGGGTTACCATTAGGGTTAGTTTTAGTGTTAGGGTTAAGTTTAAGATTGGGGTGATATTTTTAGCTATGGTTCATGTTAGAATAGGAATCAGGGTCAGGCTTAGTTTTAGGGTTAGAGTTAAAACTCGAATTAGGTGTATGGTTTCTGTTAGGGTTCAGTTTAAGGTGAGGGCGGTGTTTAGAGCTAGGGTGAGTGTTTGGATATGAGTCAGCATCAGGGTTGGTTTTAGGGTTTGGGTTAGGACTCGATCTATGGCTAGGGTTAGGTCTAAAAGTAGTGTTAGAGTTTGGTTTAAGTTAAGGTTTAGAGTTAGGGCTAACACTATTGTTTGTTTTAGTCCTATGATTAGGGTTAGGGCTAGTGTTAGTTTTATTTTTAGTCTAGGCGTTAGGGTTAAATTTGGAATTAGGATTAGGCCTAGGGTGAAGGCTAGAACTAAGGATATAGCAAGGGTTATGGCTAACCTAACCCTGAACCTAAACCTTACACTAGACGTAGCCATAAACCTAAACCTAAAACTATTTTTAACCATAACACTAGACCTGTAATTAGCTCTAGTCATAATCCTAGCACTAAACCTAGGCTTAATCCTAGACTGAACCATAACCTGAGCCCTTACCCTAGTTCTATTCCTCATCCTAGCCCTAAACCTACATATAACCTCATCCTATACCCCAAAACTAACCATAACCCTAAATCTAACCCTAACCCTTACCATAAACCTAGGCCTAACACAAAGCCTAGTATTAATCCTAGCCTTTATTTAATCCTAACCTAACCCTAAACCTAGCCATAAGACTAACTCAAACTCTTGCCATACCCTAGCCCTAGTTCTATCCTTAGCCTTATTCCTAATTCTATATCTAAGCCTAAGTCTAAATCTAAACCTAACTCTAAATTTAACTTTAAAATAAGCCTAAACCAAAGTCTAACACTAACCCTAACCATAATGCTAATCCTAAAATGTGCCCTATCCCTAGCCCTAGCCATAAACCAAAACCAAGTCATTGCCCTAATCTTAACCCTTAACTTAAATCAAACCCTAACCCTACAACTAACCCTAAAACTAACTAAAATCTAACCCTGACCCTGACACTGACCCCAACACTAATCCTAGCTCAAAACACCACCCTAACCTAAAATTAACCTTAACACTATATCTAGCCTTAACCTAACCCTGAAACTAGCCTTAATCATAACCCTAGTTCATACATTAGTCATTGTCATAACCATAGCCCTAACCCTAACACAAGTTTTACATCTAATCCAAGCCCAAACATTAGATTTAACCATAATACCAGGCCTAACCCTAAACTTAACCCTAGCTCTAACCATAACTCTAACCCCATTCTAGCTCTAACCCTATACCAAACTCTAATGCTAACCCTGACCCTTATTCTGACCCTAACCCTAGGTCTAAAGCTGACCCTAACCCTAGACCAAACACTAACACTAGCCCTAGACCTATAGCAAATCCTAAATCTAGCCTGAACTCTTCCCCTAGACCTAAACATAAACCTAGCCCTAGCCCTAACAATAACACTAATCTAACCCTAGACTTAACAAAGTCCTAATTCTGGCTGTAACCCTAACACTAACTCTAACCCAAACACCGACTCTGCCTTTAGAGTAAACCTGTCTCTAAATCTGACACTACCAAAAATCTAAACATAATACTAGACCTAGCCATAACCGTAATCCTACAACTAGCCCTCAACATATCCCTAGCTCTTACATTACCCATAGCCCTAACCCTAGCCCTAAACCTAACACAAAACCTACAGCTAATCCTAAGCCTAAATCAAGCCTTAAGCATAACCCTAACCCGAACCCTAGCCCTAACCCTAATCTAACTCTCACCTTAGTCCTAATCCTAAGTCAAAGCCTAAACATTATGCTAAATATAAACCTACACCTATCCCTCAATCTAACCCTAACACTAGCCCTAATCCTAAACTTAAACCCAGCCTTAAACCTAGTCATAAACCGACCGATTACTCTAAACCTAAACCTAAACTTATTGATAATTCTAGGCTTAATGCTAAACCTAAATCTAACTGGAAAACTAACCCTAGACCTAACCTTAAATATCACACTTGCCATAGACCTAACCCTAGCTCAAACCCTAACCCTTACTATAAACATAAACATATCTATAGCCCTAACTCTAAGCCTAAACCTCAGTCTAACTTTAAACATAGCCCTAAATCTACATCTAATTGTATAAATTACCCTAACCCTAACCCTATCCCTAATGATGTCACTAGCCCTAATCCTAACCCTAACCCTATGAGTACTATAATCTTATCCCTAGAAGTAACCCTAAACCTAACCCTCACCCTAAACCTAACCCTAGCTCAAAACCTAATCCTTTTGCTAAACATAAGCTTAACCCTAGTTTTAACCCTATCCCTAACGCTAATTCAAGACCTATTCCTAACCAGAAACCTAGCCCTAAACTTAGCTCTAATTCCATGCATTATACTAACCATAACCCTTACCCTAATGAGAATGCTAGGCCTAATCTTAACCCTATCACTAACCGTAAACCTATCAATAACCCTAAACCTAATGTAAACACTAAACAAAACCCTATCAGTACCTAAACCACACCCTAGTGCTAACTCAAGCCTTAACCATAAACCCTAACCTCAAGCAAACTCTAACAATGACCATGACCCTAATAAGTCTCCTAGCTCTAAAGCTGAATTTACATTAAACCTAATACTTACACTAGACCTAGCCATAACCCAGATCCTAAAACTATCCCCAACCCTAACCTTAGACCTGACACTAGCCATAGCTCTAATCCTAGTCCTAAACCTAACACAAACCCCAGCCCTTATCCTACCCCTAAACCAAGCATTAATCCTAACCATAAACCTAACTTTAGGCCTAACCCCAAAATTAAACCTACCCATAATCTTAGCCCGAATTTAGTCCTATTCCTAATCCTAGCCCTAACCCTAGCCCTAAGACTAAATCTAACTCCCACCATAGCCCAATCCCTGGTTTGAACCCTATTCCTTACCGGAACCCTAATCCAAGCCCTAACCCTAGCCCTATCATTAGCTCTAGCCCTAACCTAGATCTAATTTTAACTCTAAATCAAAACCTAATCCTAAGCCTAACCCTAACTCTAAATCTAACACTAGCCCTAAAATAAAACCAAGCCATAGCCCTAACCCTAACCCTTAACCTAAGCGAACCATTAACCCTAACGCTAAACTAAGCGCTAATTCTAGTTTTAAGCTGAAAACTAGAATTAACACTGATCCTGACTCTGACTACAATACTAACCCTAGTCTAAACATCACCCTAACCCTAAACCTAAACTAGACCTACCTCTAACCCTAACCCTATTTTTAACCCTAATTGTAACCTGGAAATTACATTAGCCTTACCCCTAACCCTAGCACTGTTAACCCCAAACCTAGCCCAAAACCAAGCCCTAACCCGAGTTTTAAGCTTAAACCTAATCCTAAACCTAGCCCTAATCAAAATAATAACCCTAGCCCTAATCCTATCTCTAACCCTATCCATTGCCTTAACCATAACCCTAGGCCTAAATTTAACCCTATCCCTAATCCTAAACCTATGCATTATTCTAAACCAAACCTAAACCCTAAATCTCACCCTACAATTACACTACAAGACCAATAAAGATAATTCAAGCCCTAACTTTAAACCTTAAACTATCTCAAATTTCTAACCCAGAACATGACTCTAATAATACACCTAGCTCTAAACCTGACCCTAACTCTAAACCTAACACTTATATCACATGTAGCCATAAACCTAACTGTAAAACTATTTTTAAACATAACCCTAGATCTGATATTAGCCCCAGCCCTAATCCTAGCCATAACACTAAAATAAACCATAGCCCTCAACCCAACCCCAAACGTAGCCTTAATCATAACCCTAACCCTAATCATAACCCTAACCCTAAATCTAACTCTCACCCTATCTCAAAACCTAACTATAATGCCATTCCTTACCCTAAACTTAACCCTAACCCTAACCCTAACGCTAGGCCTAAGGTGAACACTAACCCTAGCCCTAATTCTAGCCCTAATTTTACCCTATCCCTAACGGTAACCCTAACTCTGGCCCTAAGACTAACTCTAACTCTCACACTAGCCCTATACCTACTTCTATCCCTATCCATTACCGTAATCCTAACTCTAGCCCTAACCCTAGCCCTAACCTAGCAATAACCACTGCCTAATCTTTATTCCTATTCCTAAACCTAGATCTAACCCTAACTCTAAAGCTAACTCTAAGCCTAAGCCTAAGCCTAACATTAACACTAGCCCTAGCCCTAATGCTAATCATAAATATAGTACTAACCCTGACCCTTACAGTAAAACAAACCCGAGCAATACTGCTAACCCTACACCTTAACATAAAACAAACCTTAATACTACACCTAGACCTAACCATAGCCCTAATTAGAGTCCTAATCTTAACCTTGATACTAACCCTAACTCTGACTCACATCCTGACACTCACCCTAGCTCTAAACACCACCCTAACCCTAAAACAAACCCTTACAGTAACCCTAGCCTTAATTCGAGTTCTAACCCTAACCCTAAAAGTAAACCTGACCCTCACTATTAACCTAACAGTAACACAGCTCTAAATTTCACCCTAACCATAAACCTGATCCGAACACTAGAGGTTTAACCTCTAACCATCACCCTAAAACTAACCCTATACATTACTCTATACCTAACCTGAACCCCAAAACTAATCCTGTTCATTACTCTAACCCTATCCCTAATGCTAATTTGAGCCCTAACACTAATCCTTAACTTAAAGTAAACCCTAACCTGAAATTTGACCCTAATAATATACCTAGCTCTAAACCTGACCCTTACCCTAAACCCAACACTTACACTAGACCTAGCCATAAAACTAACCCTAACCATGAACCTAGACCTGACATTAGTCCTAGCCCTAATTCTAGCCCTTACCATAACACAACACCTAGCTCTCATCCTAGCCCTAAACCTAGCCTTAATCCTAATCCAAACCCTCACCCTGGATCTATCCCTAATTTTAACCCTCGACCAAGCACTGAACCTAACTATAAGCCCATCACATCCCCTAAAACTAACACTAACCCTAACAATTACACAAACCCTAACCCTAGCCTTAACCATAGGCCTAACACTAACACTAATTCTAATGCTAATCCAAGCCCTAATTTAGCCCGAACCCTAACCCTACCCGTAACACTAGTCCTAAGACTAACTCACTCTCACCCTAGCCCTATTTTTATATCTAACCCTATCTGTTACCTTAGCCCTAACCTCATTGTAGCCATAGCCCTCACCCTAGATCTAACCGTAATTCTAAATCTAACCCTAAACTTAAGCCTAAACCTCACCCTACCACTAGCCCTAATACCATTGCTAATCCTAATACTAGCCCTAACCCTAGTCCTAGCCCTAAAACAAAACTGAGCCATTGCTCTAACAAAAACCTTAACCTAAACCAAACCCTAATCCAACAACTAGCAATAATCCAAGCTCTAATTCAAGTCCTAAGCCTAAAACTAATCATAGCTCTAAATATCGCCCTAACCCAAAAGCTAATGCTGACACTAGACCAGCCCAAATCCCATCCCTAAATCTAACCCTACTCATAAACATAGAACCTGAAAACTAACCCTGACCCTGACTCTGAGCCTAACACTAAACCTAGCTCTAAAATCATTGTAATCTTAAATATAACCCTAACACTAGACCTTGCCTTAACCCTAACTTCATAACTAGCGCTAGTCATAACCTTACTTTGTGCATTAGCCAAGGTCCTAACCCTAGCCCTAACCTAACCCAAAACCTAGCCTTAATCAGAGTCCTTATCCTAGCTTTAATCCTTAACTTAAACCTAACACTAACCCAAACAAAATCCCTAATTCTATACATAACCCAAGCCCTAAACTTAGGTCTAACTCTATCCAATACCCTAATGATAACCCTCACCCTTGTTTTAAACTTAGGCCTAACCCTAACCTAACCCATTACACTAAACCACAACTAAACCTTAAAACTAACCCTGCCATTACCCTAACCCTAAATCTAATGCTGATTTGATCCCTAAACTTAAACCCTAACCTAACCCAAACCCTAACCTTGATTCTGACCCAGATAATATCCTTAGCTTTAAAACTGACCATTACACTAAACCTAACCCTTACACTGGACCAAGCCATAAACCTAACACTAAATGTATCCCTAATTGTAACCCTAGACCTGACATTAGACCTAGACCTAATACTAGCCCTTAACCTTATACAAACACTAGCCCTCAACCTAGCCTTAAACCCTAGCCTTTATCATAACCTTAACCCTAACCCTGGCCCTAACCCTAATACTAACCCTCACCAAGCCCTCAATCTTGCTATAACCCATTCCTTTAAACTAAATGTAACCTTACCTCTAACCCTAAACCTAGGCCTAAACCTAACACTAACTCTAGCCCTAATTTAGCCCTATACCTAACTATAACCCTAAACCTAGCCATAAGACGAACTCTCTCACACTAGCCCTATCACTAGTTCTAACCCTATTCCTTACCATAAACATAACCCTAGCCCTAACCATTGTCCTAACCCTTGCCCTATCCTTAGCATTAGCACTAACCATAGATCAACACCTATATCTAAATCTAACCCTAATCTGAAGCCTAAGCCTAACCCATACACTAGCCCTAAGCCTAAAACTCATCTTAAAACTAGCCCTAACCCTGGCCATAGCCTAAAACAAAACTGAGCCATACCTCTAACACTAATCCTTAAACTAAACGAAACCCTAACCATACACCTACCCCTAACCCTAGACCTAATTAGAGTTTTAAGCCGAACCCTAAAACTAACTCTGACCCTGATTCTGACACTAATATTAACCCCAGCTCTAAACATCACCCTGACCTTAAACCTAACCCTAACACTCAACCTAGCCATAAACTTAATCCTAAAATCAGCCCCAAATATAACTCTAGTACTTACATTAGCCAAAACCTTAACCATAGCACTAAATTAACCTGAATCCTAGCCATAATCTGAGCCCTATCCTGAGCTTCAAACCTAAACCCAGCCCCAATCACAACCCTAGCCCTAATCATAACCATAACCCTAGCCCCAACCCTAGTTTAACCCTATACATTACCATAAACATAACCCTAACCCTAATGCTAACCCTAGGTCTGAACCTAAAGCTATCTCTAATCTTATTTTTATCCATAACCCTAAACCTAACCTGGGCCCAAACACTAACCCTATCATTACTCTAACCCTAACCCTAACGCTAATTCAATCCCTACTTTAGACCTTAACCTATTCCAAACCTTAACCCAGACCTTGTCCACAAAAATACCCCTAGCCCTAATCATGACCCTACCCCTAAATCTAACCCTTACACTAGACGTAGCCATAGTACTAAACATAAAATTATCTTTAAACATAATTCGAGACCTGAAATTATCTATACCCCAAAACCTAGCCCTAACCCTAAAACAAACATTAGCCCTCATCCCAGCACTAAACCTAGCCTTAATCATAACCATAACCATAACCCAAGCTCCAACCCAATTCTTAATATCACCCTACATCTAAACCAAGCTACAGCATTCTCTCTTTACTTAAACATAATACTAACTCAGACCCTACTCTATATTTAAGCTGAACAGTAACCATAGACCTAATCCTAGCCCTAATTTATCCATTTCCCTAACCCAAGACCTAAGATTAACTCTAACTCACACTAGCTCTATCCTTAGTTCTAATCCTATTACATACTATAATTTGACCCTAGCCCTAACCCTTGCCCTGTCCTCAGTCCTAACCCTAAACCTAGATATAACCCTAAATCTAAATCTAACCCTGAACCTAAGCTTAAGCCTAACACTAACACTAGCCCTAACCCTAACACTAATCATAAAATTAGCACTAACCCTAACCCTAGCAGTAATACAAAACCAAGCAATAGCCCTAACCCTAAACATTAACTTAAGACACAGTAACACTACAGGTAGACCTAACCCTAGCCCTAAATTCGACTCCTAACCCTAACCTTAAAAGTAACCCTGACACAGACTCGTATCCTAATGCTTACCCTAGCTCTAGACCCCATCCTAACCTTAAACAAAAGCCTAACAGTAAACCTATTGCTAATTCGAGTCCTAACCCTAACCCTGACCATGACTCACATCCTAACACTAATCCTAGCTCTAAATATCACCCTAACCTTAAACCTAACCCTAACACTAGACCTACCACTACCCCTAACCCTAAAACTAACCCTAATTGTAACCCTAGTTCTAACATTAGCCAATGCCCCAACCCTAGCCCTAAACCTACAACAATTCAAGCCATAATCCAAGCTCTAAACCTAGCTTTAACCCTAACACTAACTCTAACCCTAACCCTAGCTCTAACCTTATTCCTTACCCACAGCAAAACCCTAACCCTCATGGTAACCCTAGACCTATCCCTAATCCTTTGGCTAAACAAATTACTAAGCCCATTAATAGTTCTAAATCTAGCCCTCATGTTAGCTCTAATTCTATCCCAAACTCTAATGCTAACCCTGACCATTTTTTCTGACCCTAACTTTAAACTTAGTTATAAACCTGACCCTAAACTTAGACCAAAGTCTAACACTGGCACTACTGATAAACTTATTCCTAAACCTAACTCTACCACTAGCCTTAGACCTAAATCTAATTCTAAATCTAGCCTTAGCCCTAGACCTAAACAAAAACCTAGTCCTAGCCCTAATAATAACCCTTACCCTAACCAAAACACTAACCCTACCCCTAGACCTAAACCTAGTCCTAATTCTGGCTATATACCGAACTCTAACTCTAACTCTAACCTGAACACTGACCATCCTTTAACATTAATCCTACCTCTAAACCTGACGCTAACAGAAAACATAAACCTAACATTAGACCTAGCCATAACTTTAACCCTAAAACTAGCCCTACTCATATCCCTAGTTCTTACATTACCCACAGCACTAACCCTAGGCCCAAACACAACACAAAACCTAGAGCTAATCCCAGGCCTTAACCTAGCCCTAAGCATAACCATAACCCTAACCCTAGCCCTAGTCCTAACTTAACCCTAGGCTTAGTCCCAACCCTAGCTCAAAGCCTAACACTTACCATAAATATAAACCTAGAAATATCCATAAATCTAACCCTAATCCTAGCCCTAATCCTAACCTTAACCCTAGCCCAAACCCTGACTCTAAATCTTCAAAATACACTAAACCTAACCCTAAACCTATTGGTAACCCTAGCCTTAACCCTAACCATAACCCTAACCCTAACCAGAAAATTAAATCTTGACCTAACCCTAAACCTAACACTCGCTATAACCCTAACCCTAGCTCAAAACCTAACCCTTACCATAAACCTAAACATAACCATAGCCCTAACCTTAACCCTAGACTTAAATCTAACCCTAACCCTAACCCTAACCCTAACCCTAAATCTAAACATATCCATTACACTAAACCTAACCCTAACCCTAATGATAATCCTAGCCCTAACCCTAACTCTAACCCTAAAATTAGTAATTCTATTCCAAAGCTGAAGCATTCAGAAACATATTTATCCGAAAGTACTGTTTGAGACAACAGGGAAATATACATGTACTTAACTACCTCCCCAAATTATTTGGTCAGATTTCTTTGATACTGCACAAGATTCATCTGTTAGCTTACCCCACTAGGCACACTTAATTTGGGACTTCTATGATAAAACGTTCTCTAAACAGATTAGGGTTTGTTTTAAGTTTAGAGTAAGGGCTAGGTTTAAACCTAGTGTTAGGTTTAACACCTAACATGTATGAGTCATGTATCTTTGATACTGGGCAGGATTCATATTTTACCTAGCCTCACAATGTTCTCTGGTTTGGGCCTTCTTGGTTCAATGGTTTGCTGTCAGGAACAGTTTGTATTTAAAGGATTCACTTAATTTTGAACTATTTTGTTGAAGAGCAATGGAGCATGAAATCAAACAGGGTTGGTGCTAGCTGCTTGAAACTGCACACAATCAATTCTCTGTGGGCACTCTCTGGTTTGTTCCTTGTTGCTCTCAGGTGAAACATGCAAAGCAACTTTATTTCAGAGCACTTTTGGAGAAATAAAGGAAATATGCATATACTGAAACACTTCCCCCAATTATTTGCTCAGATTTCTTTGATATTGTGAAGGATTCATCAGTTAGCTTGCCCCACTAGGCTCCATTAGTTTGGGACTTCTATGATCAAAGGTTCTCTAAACAGGCTAGGGTGAGCTGTAGGGTTAGGATTAAGGATAGATCTAGTGTTAGGTTTACAGTACTTTTGTTCAAATTTCTTTGATACTAGGCAGGATTTATCTTTTACCTAGCCTTACTATCATATCCTGGTTTGGGCCTTCTAGGTTCACTGGTTTGCTCTCAGTATTTCAGTTTTTTTTTTTTTTTTTTTTTTTTTTTTTTTTTTTTTTTTTTTTTTTTTTTTTTTTTAAGATTTCACTTCATTTTGACCTATATGGATAAGTGGAAATGGAGCTGGAAATCAAACAAAGTTTTTGCTAGCTGCTTGAAACTTCACACTCTCAATCAGTTCTCTGTGAGGACACTCTGGTTTTATCCTTGTGAAAGTATCCCAAAGGTGAGGCATGAAAAAATAACACTATGCGAGGGCATTTTAGGAGATGACATGAAAACATGCATATACTGAACTACTTCCCCCAATCATTTGGTCAGATTTCTTTCTTACTGGGCAGGGTTCATCTGTTAGCTTGCCTCACTAGGCTCCTTAACTTTGAGACTTCTATGATCAAAGGTACTCTAAACAGGTTAGGTTACAGTTAGGTCTAGTGTTAGGGTTAGAGTTTGTCTTGTTCAAATTTCTTTGATACTGGGCAGGATACATTTTTACCTAGCCGCCTTACTATGTTCCCCAGATTTCGGCCTTCTCAGTTCAATTCTTTGCTGACAGGAACAATTTGTATTTTATGGATTCACTTCATTTTGATCTACATGCGTAAATGGACATGGAGCTGGAAATCAAACAAGGTTGGTGCTAACTGTTTAAAACTTCACACACTCAATCAGTTCTCTGTGGGCACTCTCTGGTTTGTTCCTTGTGTAATGAATAATAAGCTGAAGCATGCAATATGGATTTATCTGAGAACACTTTAGGAGAAAACAGGGAAATATGCATGTACAGAAATAGCTAACCCAATTATTTTGTCAGATTTCTTTGAAACTGCCCATGATTCATCTGTAAGCTTGCCCCAATAGACTCCCCAATTTCGAAATTTCTATGATCAGGCTTTGATGAGGTCTATGGTTAATGTTCATTTTAAGCATAGAATTGGGGTTAGATTTAGGATTTAGTTTAGGGTAAGGGATGGTGTTACGCTAGTTTTAGAGGTAGGGTGATGTTTAGAATAAGGGTTAGGATTAGGGTTATGATTAAGGCTAGGTTTAGGGCTAGGATCAGGGCTAGGGTTTGTTTTAGGGTTAGGGCTAGGATTAGGAGTATGGGTAATTTCAAGTCTAGGATTATGTTTAAAGATAGTTTTAGGGTTAGGATTATGGGTATGTCTAGTGAAGGTTTAGGTTTAGGGTTAGGGTCAGGTTTAGGGCTAGGGGTCTTATTAAGGTGAAGGTCTAGGTTAAGGATTGGAATAGGTTCAGGCTTAAAGTTAGGGATAAAATTAGCATTAGGCAGGGTTAGGGTAATGATAGATTTTTATTTATGTTTCACATTAGGTTTACGGTAATTGATAGTGTTAGGTTTAGCGATAGAGTTTGTGTTAGTCCTAGGGTTAGCATTAGGGTAAGGGTAATGTTTAGATAAATAGATAGGGTTAGAGCTAAGTTTATGGCTAGGTTTATGGTTAGGAATAGGTCTTGAGTTAGGGTTAGGGTTAGGGTTAGAACTAGGGTTAGTGTTAGGGTTATGTTTATCATAAGGGTTAGGTTTTGACCTAGGTTTAGGGCTAGGGCGAGGGTTAGGTTTAGAGTTAGGTTTGGGATAACATTAGAGTATGGTTAGGGTTAGGGTTAGAGTAATGGATATGGTTAGATGTAGGCACAAGGTTATGGTTAGTGTTAGATTGAGGTTTAGGTTTAGGTTTAGGGCTATAGTTATGTTTAGGTTTATGGTAAGTGTTAGGGTTTGAGCTAGAGTTAGGTCTATGATGTGTGTGAGGTTTAGGGTTAGGTCTAGTGTTAGTTTTCTGGTTAGGTTTAGGGTTAGGGTTAGGCCTAGGGTTATCAATAGGTTTAGGATTAGTTTTAGGGTAATGGGTAGGTTTAGAGCTAGGTTTAGGGCTAGAGTTGAGTTTAGGATTAGGGATAGTGTTAGGGGTATATTTAGGGATAGATACAGGTTTATGTTTAGGATAAGAGTTAGGCTTTGATCTATGGTTAGGCTGAATCAAGTGTTAGGTTAGGGTTAGGGTTATGCTTAGGCCAAGGATTAGCTCTAGGTTTTGTGTTAGGTTTAGGCCTAGGGTTAGGGCTGTGGGAAATATAATAGCTGGGTTATGATTAGGGCTAGTTTTAGGGTTAGGATTTTGGCTAGGTCTAGTGTTAGGTTGAGATTTTTGTTCGGGTCAGGTTTAGAGGTAGGTTTACTCTTAAAGGCAGGTTCAGTGTTTGGGTTAGAGTTAGAATTAGGTTTACAGCCAGAAATAGAACTAGGTTTAAGTCTAGGGGTAGGGATAATATTTGTGTTAGGTTAAGGGTTATTTTAAGGGCTAGGGATAGGTTTTTGTTTAGGTCTAGGGCTAGATTTAAGGCTCAATTTAGTATTTGGTTTATGTCTAGGGTTAGTGTTAGGGTTTGGTCTAGGGTTAGGGCCATGTTTAGACCTAGGATTACTGTTAGGGTGAAAAAAATAGTCAGGGTTAACATTAGGGTTTGGAATAGGGTTAGAGATAGAGTGAAGGTAGGGTTATGACTATTAATAGAGTTAGGATTTTGGTTAGCTTAAGGATTAGGGATAGGTCTAGGGTTACCATTAGGGTTAGGGTTTCACTTTGGGTAAGGGATAGGCTAAGAGCTAGGGTTAGGGCTAGTGTTAGGGTTAGGGTTAGGGTTAAATCTAGGGTTAGGGCTCAGATTAGGGCTAATTTTGGGGTTAGGGTTAGGGCTAATGTTATGGCAATGAATAATATAAGGACTACGGTTACAATTAGGTTTAGGGGTAGGTGTAGGTCTAGTGTTAGGGTTAGGTTTAATGTTAGGGTGATATTCATATCTAGGTTAGTATTAGGATATGATTCAGAGACAGTGTTAGTTTTACGTCTCAAATAAGGGCTAGGATAACTCTTAGGGTTCCGTTTAAGTTTAGGGTGTTCTTTAGAGCTAGGGTGACTGTTAGGGTATGAATGAGCATCAAGGTTAGTTGTATGTTTAATGTTATGACTTAATTTAAGGCTAGGGTTACTGTTAGGGTTTCGGTTTAAGTTTAGGATGGTGTTTAGACCTAGGGTGAGTGTTAGGATATGATTCAGGGTCAGGGTTAGATTAAGGTTATTGTAAGGACTCAAATTAGGGCTTGGGTTTGATCTAGGTGTAGTGTTAGGGTTTGGATTATGTTAAGGTTTAAGGTTAGGAATATTGCTCAGTTTTGGTGGAAACAACATCTTTTTTATAATTATAGTTTTATTGTTGCTGAGGATCAAACCCAGCACCCCACACATGCCAGGTGAATGCGCTACCACTTGAGTCATATCCTCAGCCTCTATTGCTCAGTTTTGTTTTAGTCCTAGGTTATATGATTAGTGGTGGGGTCAGGGCTAGTGTTTGTGTTAGGCTTAGGCTGAGGGTTATGTTAAGACTTGGAGTTAGGGTTAGATCTAGGGTTAGGGTTATGGTAAATGATAAAGATAGAACTAGGGATAAGGCTAGGGCGAGAGTTAGAGTTAGTCTTAGGGCTAGGTTTATGGTTAGTTTTAGGTATAGAGCTAAATCAGGGCAAGGTTTAGAACTAGGGTTATTGTTCAGCTTACTCCTAGCACTAGGACTCGGTTTAGGGTTTAGGGTAAAGGATCCATTATAGCTAGGTCTAGAGGTAGAGTGAGGGTTATTATTAGGATTAGGGCTAGGTTTAGGGTTATAGTTTAGATTAAGGCTAGGTTTTAGGGCTAGGATGAGGGCTAGGGTTTGTTGTAGTGTTAGGTCTAGAATTAGGGCTAGGGTTAATGTTAGGTCTAGTGTTAAATTTAGGAGTAGATTTGTAATTAGATCTATGTCTTAGTCTACTGTAAGTGTTAAGTTTAAGGTAAGGGTCAGTTTTAGATCTAGGGGTATTTTTAGGTTCAGAGTCAGGGTTATGGTTTGTATTAGGTTAAGACTTAGGGATAAGGCTCAAATGAGCATTAGGGTTAGAGTTAGGTTTAGGGTAATGAATATGGTTAGGTTTCGGTTTCAGGGTAGGTTTAGGGTAATGGAGAGATTTAGGGTTTTCGATAGGGTTAGGGTTCTGCCTAGGGTTAGCATTAGGATTAGGGTTATCATAAGGGTAATGTATAGGGTTAGAGTTAGGGTTAGGGTTAGAACTAGGGTTAGGGTTATTATTAGGGATAAGCCTAGGGTTAGGTTTAGGCCAAAAGTTAGGCTTTGAGCTATGCTTAGGTCTAAGGTGAGGGTTAATCTTAGGGTTAGGGATAGGTTTAGGGTTAGGGTTATGCTTAGGGTAAGTTTAGGCCTTGGATTAGGGCTAGGTTTTGTGTTAGGTTTAGGTCTAGCTTTAGTGCTATGGGTAATGTAAGATCTAGGGTTCTAATTAGGGATATTTTTAGGGTTAGGGTTATGACTAGGACTAGTGTTAGGTTTAGATTTTGGTTTAGAGTCAGTTTTAGAGCTAGGTTTAGTGTTAGTGTCAGGGTCAGTGTTCTGATTAGAGTTAGGGTGAAAACCAGAATCAGGAGTAGCGTTAGGTCTAGAGGTAGTGTTATTGTTTGGTTTAAGTTAAGTGTTATTGTTAAGGCTAGGACTAAGTTTTTGTTTAGGTCTAGGGCTGGAGTTATCAGTAGATTTAGGATTAGGTTTAGGTCTAGGGGTATTGATAGGGTTAAGTTTAGGTAAAATTTACTGGTAGGGCTAGTTTCAGGGTTTACTTTAGAGTTAGGGTCAGGTTTAGACCTATAATTAGTGTCATGGTCAGAATAAGGGTATAGATTAGGTTTACGTTTTGGGTTAGGTTTAGAGATAGAATGAGGGCTAGGGTTTGGACTAATAATAGGGTTAGTGTTTGATTTAGGCTAAGGATTACTATTAGGACTAGGGTTAGCATTATGGATAGGGTTTGGCTTAGAATAAGGGATAGGGTTACAGCTAGGATTAGAGCTAGGATTAGGGTTAAGTTGAGGTCTAGGGCTAGGGTTAGGGTTAAATCTAGTTTTAGGGCTCAGATTAGGGCTAATTTTGCTTTTGGGTTATGGCTAGGGTTAGGACTATAGCTAATGTAAGAACTAGGGTTATTATTAGGGTTACTTTTAGGGTTAGGTTTTGGGCTAGGAATGGTGTTAGCATTTTCTTTATGTTTAGGGGGATATATAGAGCTAAGGTTAGTGTTTGGATATGAGTCATTCTAAGGGTTAGTTTTAGTTCTAGGACACAAATTTGAGCTAGGTTTATGGCTAGTTGTATGGTTAGGGTTTGGTTTAGGTTTAGGGTAATGGCTTGGTTTTGTTTTAAGGCTAGGGCTAGGGTTAGGGTTAGTTTTATGATTAGCAATAGTGTTCAGCTAGTGGTAGGGTGAGGTTTAGGCTTAAGGTAGGGTTAGATTTAGAATTATGGTTTGATTTAAGGTTAGGGCTAAGGTTAGGGCTAGTGTTAGGGTTACGGTAATGGACAGGTTTAGAAATAAAAATAGGGCTAGGTTGAGAGTTAGAGGTATTCTTAGGACTAGAGTTAGAAATTTGCTTAGGGTTCAGGCTAAATTAGGGCTAGATTAGCACTAGGTTTAGGTTTAGGGTTAGACATATGGTTAGGGCTAGATTTAGGGTTAATGTTAGTGTTAGGGTTATGGTGAGTTTTAAGGGAAAGGGTGAGGTTACGGCTAGGTTCAAGGCTAGAGAGAGGGTTAAAATTAGGTATAGGAAAAGGGTGAGTGTTCAGGTTAGGATTAAGGCTAGGATTAGGGCTAGGAGGAGGGCTAGGGTTTATGTTAGGTTTAGAGCTAGGATTAGCGCTAGGGCTAATGTCAGGTCTAAGGTTATGGTTAGGAATAGTGTTAACTTTATGTTTATTGCTAGGTCTAGTGGAAAGTTAGGTTTACAGTAAAGGTCAAGTTTTGAGCTAGGTGTATTATTAAGGTCAGAGTCCGGTTTAGGGTTTGGTTTAGGATAAGGTTTAGGGTTAGGCCTCAAATTAGAATTAGGGTTAGGGTTCTAACCTAAACTTATCCTTAACTCTAACCTGACATCTAAATGAATTACCTAAACCCTAATGATAAACATAGCCCTAACCCTAACACTAACCCTAACACTAACCATGACCATAACCCTAGCACTAACCTTACCCTTGCACTAACCCTAGATCTAACACTGCACCATTTCTGAAACCTAATCCTAACACTAAATCTCGCCCTAACCCTGACCCTAACCCTAACTCAAGCCCTAATCCTAACCATAACCCTAGCCCTAACCCTAGATCTAACGCTATAAATTACCCTAATGATACCATAATGCTAATGCTAACTATAGGCCTAACCCTAAACCTATCAAAAACCAAAACCATATCTATTACTCTAAACCTAAACTGAACCCTAATCCTAACCATATCCATTACCGTAACCCTAACACTAACATTAATGCTAATTTGAGCCCTAAACCTAAACCTTACTGTAACCCAAACCCAAAGCCTCACCATGACCCTAATAATACGCCTAGCTCTAAACCTGACCTTTTCCCTAAACGCAACACTTAAAGTTGACCTAGCCATAAACCTAACCCTAAGACTCTCCCTAACTGTAAACCTAGACCTGACATTAGCCATAACCCTAATTCTTGCACTAAAGTTAACACAAAACCTATCCCTAATCCTAGTGTGAAACCCAGCCTTAATCAAAACCCAAACCATAATCCTAGCCCGAACCCTAAAGCTAATCATAAAACTAGCCCTAACCTTAACCATAGCACTAAAATAAAACTGAGCAACAGGCATAACACTAAACCTTAACTTAAACCAAACACTAGCACTACACCTAGAACTAACCCTAGCCCTAATTCAAGTCCTAATCTAAGCTTAAAAATAAGCCGGAACCTGACTCATATCCTAACACTCATCCTAGCTCTAAACAGCACCCTAAACTTAAACTAAACCCTAACAGTAACCCTAGCCCTAAATTTGAGCCCTTACCCTAACCGTAAAACTAACCCTGACCTGACTCATATCCTAACACTATCTCTAGCTATAAATATCAATCTAACTTTAAACCTAACCCTAACACTGACCTACCCCTAACCTAACCCTAAAACTAACCCTAATTGTAACCCTAGTTCTTATATTTGCCATTGTCCTAACCCTAGCCTTAAACCTCACACAAAATCTAGCCCTAATCTGAGCCCTAAAACTAGCTTTAACCCTAACCATAACCCTAACCGTAGCCCTAAACCTATATCTAAACCTATCCATTACCCTAAGCAAAACCCTAACCTTAATGGTAACCCTAGACCTATTCCTAATTCTTGGCTAAACAAATATTAACCCTATAAATACTCCTAACCCTAGATCTAATTCTAGCTCTAACCCTATCCAAAACCCTAAACCTAACCCTGACCATTATTCTGACCATCACACAAACCAGAGGTTTAAACCTGACCATAACCCTAAACCAAACACTAACACTAGCCCTACTGGTAAAATTATACCTAAACCTAACCCTACCATTATCCCTAGATCTAAACCTAATTCAAAATTTAGCCTTATTTAAGCTCTAGACCTAAAGAAAAACCTAGCCTTAGCCCTCACAATAACCCTTAACCTAACCCAAACACAACCTCTACTTCTAGACCTAAACCTAGTCCTAATTCTGGCCATAACCCTAACCCAAACACTGTCCCTTTCTGTAACACAAATCCAAGTTCTAAGTTTTATACTAACCCAAAATCTAGCCATAACCCTAACTCTAGGTCTAACATTACATATATCCCTAATGTTAGCCCCGGACCTCACATAAAACCTAGCTCTAAGTGTAACCCTAACCCTAACCCTAGACCTAACCCTAACCCTAACCCTTGCCTTAACCCTAACCCTAGATCAAACACTAACCCTTTCCAAAATATTAATCTAGACCTAACCCCAACCCTAATCATAGTCCTAATTCTAACCATAACCAAGGCCAAACACTAGTTCTAACTCTATCCATTACCCTAAACAAAACCCTAATCCTAATGATCAACCAAGCTCTAAACATAACCCAACCCTAAAACTAGATGTCACACTAACCCTAACCATTGTCCTAGCCCTAAACATAGCTCAAACCCTAACACTTACCCTAAACCTAACATTAACACTAACCCTAAGCTTAACCCTAACCCTAACCCTAGCCGTATCCTAACCATAACCCTAGCCCTAAACCTATCTATTACCCTAAACATAAGCCTAATCCAAATGCTAACCCTAGGCCTAACTCTAAACCTATCTCAAACACTAAAGCTATCCATTTCCCTAAAACTAACCTGAACACTAAACCTAACCTTATTAATTACTCTAACCCAATCCCTAACCCTAATGCTAAATCAAGCCCTAAACCTAATCCATAACCTAAACCAAACCCTAAACCAGACACGTACCCTAACAATACACCTAGCTTTAAACCAGACCCTTTCCCGAAACCTAACCCTTACAATGGACCTAGACATAAACCTAACCTTAACACTATCCCTAAATGGAAGTCTAACTGACATTATCCATAGACCTAATTCTCGCCCTAAACGTAACACAAACCCAAGCCCTCATTGGAGCCCTAAACCTAGCCTTAATCCTAACCTGAACCTAACCCAGCCCAATCCCTAATTTCAACCCACGCCCTAGTTCTGAACCTAGGTTTAACCACATCCCTTCCCCAACACTAACCCTAACCCTAATCCAACACTAACACTAATGCTATGCCTAACCCTAACCCTAACCCTAGCTCTAATCCTAGCCCTAATTTAGTGCTAATCGTAACCCTAACTCTAACCCTACCCCTAAGACTAACTCTAACTCTTGCTCTAGACATACTTCTAGGACTAACTCTGTTACCATAACCCTAACACTAGCCTTAACCTAACCCCTAAACCTAGCCCAAGTCCTAACCATAGATCTAACCATAAATCTAAATATAACCCTAACCCTAAGCCTGAACCTCACCCTACCACTAGCCCTAACACTATTGCTAATCCTAAAACTAGTTCTAAACCTAGCTGTAGCTCTAAAACAAAACTGAGCCCTAGCCCTAACCCTAACACTAACCTAACTATAATCTCAGACCTGACATTAGACCTAGCCCTAATTCTTGCCCTAACCCTTGCCGCAGTCTGGCTGGGCACAAAATCACGAGCCACTCAAGCAGGAACAAACTTTATTTCTGAACTCCACCAGCACACTCCACATATGCTCCAGGGAAAGATGCTGAACCACGCCACGTGGCTCCTCCTGGGACGCACTACTCCAACAGGCAAATCCCTCCTCCGGAAATCCTTCCTACCACACTTCCCCAACCAATGGGAACTCTCCGGGAGTCCCGCTAGAGCTCCAAAGTAGCAGGCAGAGGCATACATCAGGGGTCTAATATCCATTTGAATGCAGATATTAACATAATCATATCATCTCAATGGCTTGCTGGCATCACCTTTCAACCAAAAATGCCATGTGTCATTCCTATTTGGCTATGGCTCTCAGCATCTCCCCCCTTTTGTTTAATTAAGCAACAAGCAATGTGGCTTAGGGACTGTGCCAGTTAGGTTGTCCAATACAACATATGGTCCTTACCCATCATCGGATGGGCTGAACTCTAGGCATCAGCCTCCTGTCTTAGGTTGGTAATTGGTAGGGTTAGGGTTAGTGATAGGGTTAGGGTTAGGCCTAGGGTTTGCATTTGGGTTAATGTTATATTTAGGTTAATGAATAGCGTTAGAGCTAGGGTTAGGCCTAGGGTTTTGGATAGAATTAGGGCTAGAGTTAGGGTTAGGGTTAGGGCTAGGGCTTGTTTAGGTTTAGGGTACAGGATATGTTTTGAAGTAGGGTTAGAGCTAGGGTGAGTGTTAGGTTTAGGATTATGTCTAGGGTTATATTTATGGTTAAGGTTAGGGTTAGTGTTAGGGTTAGGGCTAAGGTTATCTTTAGAGTTAGGTTAATGGATAGGGTTAGATATCAGGTTAGGATTAGGCGTAGTTTTAGGTTTAGTGTTAGTGTTAGGGTTAGGGCTAAGATTATCATTAGAGTTAGGGTAATGGATAGGGTTAGATTTCAGGTTAGGGTTAGGGGTAGTTTTAGGTTTAGGGTTAATGTTAGGGTTTGGGCTAGGGTTAGTGTCAGAGTAAGGGTTAGGTTTTTATCTAGGGTTAAGGCTACAACGAGGGTTAGGTTTAGGGTTATGTGTAGTATTAGGTTTACAATTAGGATTAGAGCTAGGTTTATCATTAGGGTTAAGGTTCAGTTTAGGGTAATGGATAATTTTAGAATAGTATTAGGGCTAGTGTTAACATTATGATTAGGGCTAGGATTAGGTTTAGGTTTATGGATAGGGCTAGGGTTATGTTTAGGGTTCGATTTTGTGTTTTACCTAGGGTTAAGTCTAAGGCGAGTTTTAAGGTTAGCATGAGGGTTAGGCTTAGGATAAGGGATAAGTTTAGGTTAGGATTAGGGTTACACTTTGGGCTAGTTTAGGCCTGGGATTAGGGCTAGGTTTTTGTTAGGTTTAGAGCTAGTTTTAGTGCTATGGTAAAGTAAGGGTTATGTTTACCATTATGGCTGGACCTAATGGTAGGTTTAGGTTTCGGTTAGCGTCAGTTTTTATAGCTAGGTTTAGTGTTAGTGTCAGGGTCTGTCTTTGGATAAGGGTTAGGGTTAGGGCTAGAGCCAGAATTAGGATTGGTTATGTCTAGAGGTAAGGTTTGTGTTTGGCTTAGCTTAAGGGTTATCATTAGAGCTAGGGCTATGTTTTTGTTTTGGTCTTTGCTAAAGATATGTCCGGATTTAGGATTAGATTTAATCTAGGGCTAGTTTTAGGGTTATGTTTAGATATAGCGTTATGGGTAGGGCTAGTGTTAGTGTTTGGTTTAGATTGAGGGTCAGAATAAGGGTCAGGGATGGGTTAAAATTTGGGTTATGGTTATAACAAGAATGAGTGCTAGGGTTAGGACTAGTAATAGGGTTAAAAGGGTTAAATTTTGGGTCAGACTAAGGATTAGTTTTAGGACTAGAGTTAGCATTAGGGTTGGGGTTTGTCTAGGGTAAAGATAAGGTTAGAGCTAAATTAGAGCTAGGGTTCCAGTTTAGTTTAGGGCTAGTGTTAGGGTTAGGGTTAGGGTGAAAGCTAGGGTTAGGTCTCAGATTTGGGCTAGGTTTTGGTTAGCATTAGTTTTAAGATTATCATTAGTGTATGATCTAGAGTTTTGAGTAGAACTAGTTTTAGAATTACTGTTAGGACTAGGTCACGTGTTAGAGTAAGTTTTAGGTTTAGGGTGATGTTTAGAGGTTGGGTTAGTGTTAATGTCAGAGACAGGTTCAAAAGTAGTTTTCGGTTAAGATTATGACGAGAATTAGGGCTAGGCTTAGGGCTAGAGGTAAAGTTAGGCTTTGGTTTAGGTAAAAGTTTAGGGTTAGTGTTATTGTTTGTTTTGTTTTAGGGCTAAGCCTTTGATTAGGGCTTGTTTTAGGATTAGTGTTAGGGTAAGGACTAGTGTTAGGGTGAGGTTTAGGTGTAGAATTAGGGTTAGATTTAGGTGTAGAATTAGTGTTAGATTTAGATCTAGGGTTAGGGCAAGTTTTAAGTCAGGGCTAGTGTTATTCTAGACTATGGCTAGGAATAAGGTTACAGTAAGTGATAGGGTTAGAATTAAGGCTAGGGCTAGGGTGGAGTAGTCTTGAAGCTAGGATTAGGATAGGTTTAGAATTCATGGGAGTGTTAGTGTTAGGGTTAGTCCTAGAGTTAAGGTTAGGGCTAGAGTTAGTGTTAGGGTTAGGGTTTGGGTTAGGTTTAAGGTAAGCAATGGGGTTATAACTAGGTTTAGGGACAGGGAATATGTTAGAATTAGGGTTAGGGTTATGATTAAGGCTAGGTTTTGGTCTAGGATGAGAGCTGGTGTTCGTGTTAGGTTTAGGGCTACGATTAGGGCTAGGGCTAATGTCAGGTCTAGGGTTACAGATATGAATATGTTTTGGGTTATGTTTATAGTTAGGTCTAGTGTAAGGGTTAGATTTAGAGTAAGGGTCAAGTTTAGTGCTATGTGTATTATTAGGGTCAGTGTACAGCTTATTGTTTGGTTTAGGTTAAGGTTTAGGTTTACAATCCAAATTAGCATTAGTGTTAGAGTTAGGGTTAGGATAATGAATAGGCTTAGGATAGGGTTCAGGTTAGTTTTAGGGCAATGGATACGTTTAGGGATTTTGATAGGCTTAGGGTTAAGACTAGGCTTAATATTAGGGTTAGAATTATTGTTAGGGTAATGGATAGAATTAGAACTAGGGTTAGGGCTAGGGTTATGGTTAGGATTAGGGCTAGGGTTAGGGTAGTGGATATAATTAGAGCTATGATTAGGTCTATGGTTAAGGTTAGGATTAGGGCTAGTGTTAGGTTAGGGTTTGGATAGGACTTGGGTTATGTTAAGGGTAAAGTTTAGGCTTTGAGCTAGAGTTAGGTCTAAAGCAAGGCTTAGGGTTAGGGTTAGGGCTAGAGTTAGATTTAGGGTTATGCTTAGGGCTATGTTCAGGCCTAGGATTAGGGCTAGATTTTGTGCTAGTTTAGGCCTAGTGTTAGGGCCTTGGGTACTGTAAGAGCTAGGGTTATGATTAGGGCTAGTTTTAGGGTTAGGGTTATGGCTAGGTGTAGTGTTAGGTAGGTTTTGGGTGAGTGTCAGGTTTAAAGCTAGGTTCCGTGTTAGAATCAGGGTCAGTTTTTGGGATACGGTTAGGGTTAGTGTTAGAGCCAGAATTAGCACTAGGTTTAGGTGTAGGAGTAAGGTAAGGATTCGGTTTATATTAAGAGTTATTGTAGGGCTAGTGCTAGGTTTTGTTTAAGTCTAGGGTTAGAGTTATAGCTATATTTAGGCTTAGCTTTGGGTCTAGGTCTTGTGTTAAGCTTAGGTATAAGTATAGGGTTACCAGTAGGGCTAGTGTTATGATTTGGGTTTAGGGTTAGGGTCAGGTTTAGACCAGGGTTATTCTTAGAGTAAGATGAGGGTCAGGGTTAGGTTTAGAGGTAGAATGAGGGCTAGGGTTAAGACTAGTAATATAGTTAGAGTTTAAGTTAGGCTAAGGATTAGGACTAGAACTCACATTAGCCTTTGGGTTAGGGTTTGGCTTAGTGTAAGTAATAGGGATAGAGTTAGGGATAGAGCTACTGTTAGGGTTAAAGTTAGGGCTAGTACTAGGGTAAACCTAGGGTTAGGGCTCCGATTAGGGGTAGAATTGTGTTAGGGTTAGGGCTATGGATAGGACAATGACTAATGTATGAACTAGGGTTTTGATTAAGGCTAGTTTTAGGATTAGGTTAAGTCTAGATGTAGTGTTATAAATGTTATTAATGTAAGGGTGATTTTTAGAGCTAGGATTAGTGTTTCGGTCAGTGTCAGAGTCAGGGTTAGTTTTAGACTTAGTTTTAGGGCTATTTGTAGGGTTAGCATTTGATTTAGGTTAAGGGTTAGGATTAGGGCTATGGCTTTGTTTTTGGTTTATGTCTAGTGCTATGGATAGGGCCAGTTTTATGATTAGCATTATGGATATGGGTAGTGTTAGGGTTTGGTTTAGGCTTATTGTTAAAGTTAAATTTAGAGTTAGGTTTAGATTTAGACTTAGTCTTAGATCTAGGTTTAGGAATAAGGCTAAGGGTAGAACTAGGACTAGGGCTAGGACAAGAGTTAGAGTTAGTCTTATGGATAGGTTTAGGGTTAGGATAGGATTAAATAAAGGCTAGGATTAGCATTAGGCTTTGGGTTATTCCTAGGTTTAGGGCAAGGGTTAGAGTTAGGTTCTGTGTTAGAATTAGGGCTAGGTTTAGGGCAATGGTTAATGTAAGAACTAGGGTTACCATTAGGGTTAGTTTTAGTGTTAGGATATGTGTTAGATTTAGTGTTAGGGTTAGGTTTAAGGTTAGGGTGATATTTTTAGCTAGGTTTTATGTTAGGATAGGAGTCAGGGTCAGGTGGAGTGTTAGGGTTAGTTTTAGGACTCAAATTAGGGCTAGCGTTACTTTTAGGGTTCAGTTTAAGGTGAGGGTGGTGTTTAGAGCTAGGGTGAGTGTTAGGATATGAGTCAAGGTCAGGGTTGGTTTTAAGGTTAGGGTTAAGACTCGAATTAGGGCTAGGGTTAGGTCTAGTTGTAGTGTTAGGGTTTTGTTTAAGTTATGGTTTAGGGTTAAGGCTAAAACTTGGTTTTGTTTCAGTCCTAGGGTTAGATTAGGGCTAGTGTTAGTGTTAGGCTTAGGCTTAATGATTGGGTTAGGGTTAAATTTGGATATAGGGTTAGATCTAGAGCTAGGGACAGAACTAAGGATAGGGCAAGTGTTATGGCTAGGTTTAGGGTTATGGTAAAAGATAGGGTTAGAACTAGGCATAGGGCTAGGGTGAGAGTTAGTCTTAGGGCTAGGGTTAGGGTTAGGGTTACAGATAGGGCTCAATTAGGGCTAGGATTAGGGCGAGGTTTAGTGTTTAGTTTAAGCCTAGGGATAGGGTTTAGAGTTTAGGTTTAGAATTAGGCCAAATTTGCGTAAGGGATGGCTTTTTAGCTATGTTTAGAGGTAGGGTGAAGATTATAATTAGGATTAGGACTATGATTATTGTTAGCATTATGATAAGGGCTAGGTTTATGGCTAGGATGAGGGCTAGGGTACTTTTTTTTAGGGTTAGGGCTACGATTAGTGCTAGGGCTAATTTCAGGTCCAGAATTATGGTTAAAGATAGTTTTAGGGTTGGGATTATGGGTACGACTATTTGAAGGGTTAGGTTTAGGGTTAGTGTCAGGTTTAGAGCTAGGGGTATTATTAGGGTCAAGTTCTGAGTTAGGGTTTGGGATAGGTTAAGGTTTAAATTTAGGGCTCGAATTAGCATTAGGATTTTGGTTGTGGTTATGGTTATGGTAATGGATAGAGTTAGAAATCAGTTCAGGGCTATGGTCATGGTTATGATTAGGACTAGGTTTGGGTTAAGTTAGTGCTAGGGTTAGGGTTATGGCTAATGTAAGTACTAGGGTCATGATTATGGCTAATTTTAGTGTTTTAGGGCTAGGTTTAGTGTTAAGTTTATGGTTAGGATTAGGGTGATGTTTAGACCACGGGTTAGTGTTATAGTCAGAGTAAGGGTCAGGTTAGCTAAAGGGTTTGGCTTAAAACTCGAATTAAGGAAGGGGTTAGGGCTAGGTGTAGGGTAGGGTTTGGTCTAGGTTAAGGGTTAGGGTTAGAACTTTGGCTCAGTTTAGTTTTAGGGCTAGGGTTAGGGTTAGGGCCAATTTTAGGATTAGTATTAGGGTTAGGGCTAGTCTTAGAATTAGGCTTAGGCTTTGGTTTAGGGTTAAATTAAGAATTAGGTTTTTATCTAAGGTTAGTGCTAGGGCTAAGTATAGGGCAAGTGTTAGGAATACGATTTGGCATAGGGTTAGTTTTATGGGAAGGGAGTGGATTAGAATGAGTGATAGGGCCATTGTGAGAGTTAGAGTTACTCTTAGGGCTAGGATTAGGGTTAGGGTAAGGGATACGGCTAAATTACAGCTAAGGTTATAGTTACGGCTAGAGTTAGAGCTAGTTTTAGAATTAGTATCAGAGTTTGGGTTAGTTTTAGGCTTAGGCATCGAGTTAGGGTTAGATTTAAAGTTAGTTTTCAATCTAGTGTTAAAGCTAAAGGTAAGTATAGGACAATTGTGACAACAAGGGTTAGGGTTAGGGTTAGGGTTACGTTTATGGTAAGGGATGTGATTTTGGCTAGGTTTAGGGCTAGGGCAAGGGTTAGTATTAGGGTTAGGGCAGAGTTAGGGTTAGGGTTATGATTAAGGCTAAGTTTATGGCTAGGAAAGGTTTAGGGTTTGTGTTAGCAATAGGGATATTATTAGGGCTAGGGCTAATGTCAGTTCTAGGGTTATAGTTAGGCTAGATTTAGTGTTAGGTTTATGGCTTGGTCCAGTATAAGGATTAGGTTTAGGGTAAGATTCAGGTTTATATCAAGGGTTATATTTAGAGTCAGGTTTAGGGTTTGGGTTATGTTAGGGTTTCAGTTTAAGGTAATGACAGGGTTATTTTTGGGGTTTAGGTTTGGTTTAGTGTAATGGATAGGGTTAAGGTTAGGCCTAGGATTAGCTTAAGATTAGGGTTACTGATAGGGTAATGGATAGATTTAGACCTAAGTTTAGAGCTAGTGTTATGTATAGGATTAAGGCTAGTTTGGGGTTAGGCTTAGGTTTAAGTTTAGGGTTAAAGCTAGGTTTAGGCCTCAGATTAAGGCTAGGTTTTGTGTTAGGTTAGGGCTAGTGTTAAGGCTGTGGTTAATCTATGAAGTAGGGTTATGATTAGCACTAGTTATAGGGTTAGGGTTAGGGCTAGGTGTAGTGTTAGGTTGAAGTTTACAGTGATGATGATGTTTAGAGCCAGGGTTAGTGTTAGGGTCAGGGTTATTTTTCGTGTTAGGGTTAGGACTAGAATAAGAATATGGTTAGGGCTAGGTGTAGGGTTAGAGTTTGGTTTAGGTTAAGGGTTAGGGTTATGGCTATGACTCGGTTTGTTTTAGGGCTAGAGCTAGGATTAGAGCTAGTTTTAGGATTAGATTTAGCATTATTGCTAGTTTTAGGTTTAGGTTTAGGCATAGGGTTCAGGTTAGATTTAGAGTTAGAGTTAAATTTAGGATTATGGCCAGGGCTATGGATAGGGCTAGGGTTACACCAAGGATTAGGGCTAGGATTATGGTTCTAATAAGTGATAGATATAGATTTAGAACTAGGGTTAGGTTTAGGGTGAGAATTAGAGTTAGTCTTTGGGCTAGAGTTAGGGTTAGGATTAGAGATAGGGCTAAATAAAGGCTAAGATTAGGGCTAGAGTTAGTGTTAGGTTTAGGCCTAGGGTGTTGGTTAGGGATAAAATTAAGGCTGTGTTCAGGATCAGATAAGGGTTAGGGTTTGTGTTAGGGTTAGGGATAGGATTAAGGCTAGGCTTAATATCCGGTCTAGGGTTAAGGTTAGGAATAGTATTAGAGTTAGGTTTATGGCTAGGTATAGTATAAGGGTTAGGTAGGGTAAGAGGTTTATAGCTAGGGAATTATTGGGGTCACGCTCAGTTTTAGGGTTTGGTTTAGGTTTGAGGTTAGGTTAGGGCTCAAATTAGCATTAGGGGTTATGATTACCATAATGATTGGGTTCGGTTTAGGGTTCAGAGTAGCTTTAGGGTAATTGCTAGTTTTGGGGAAAGCGATAGGTTTAGGGTTAAGCCTAGGGGTAGCATTATGGTAAGAGTTATTTTTATGGTAATGGATACAGTTAGAATTAAGGTTAGGGCTAGGGTTATGGTTAGGATTAAGTTTGTGTTAGGGTTAAGGTGACTGTCAGAACTAGGATTAGGTTTAGGATTATGTTTAGTGTAAGGGTTTGGTTCTGAGGTATGATTACGGCGAGGCTGAGAGTTAAGTTCAGAGTTAGGTCTAGGGATAGGAGTATGGTAAATTTTGGGTTAGGGTTGGTGTTAGGTTTAGACCTAGTTTTAGTGTTAGGGTCAGAATAAGTGTCAGGGTTAGGGTTAGCGTTTGAGATATTGTTAGAGGTAAAATGAAGGCTAGGGTTAGGACTATTAATAGGGTTAGGATTTTGGTTAGTCTGAGGACTATGGATAAGTCTAGGGTTACTCTTAGGTTTAGGATTTCACTTAGGGTAAGGGATTGATTTATTCTAGGATTAGGGCTAAGGTTAGGGTTAGAGTTAGAGTTAAAGCTAGATTTAGGGCTCGGTTTAGGGCTAGATATGCATTAGGGTTAGGGCTAGGATTAGGGCAACAACTAATGTAACAACTAAGATTTCCATTAGGGTTAGTTTTAGGGTTAGGGTTAGGTGTAGTTTGAGTGTTAGTGTTAGTTTTAAGGTTAAGGTGATATTTATAGCTATGGTCCTTGTTAGGATAGGAGTCAGGATCAGTGTTAGTTTTAAGGTTAGCGTTAAGAGTCGAATTAGGGCTATTGTTAATGTCAATGTTCGGTTTGAGTTTAGGGCAGTGTATATAACTAGGGTGAGTGGATCAAGATGATTTTTAAAGTGAGGCTTAATACTCGAATTAGGGCTAAGTTTAGATGTAGGTGAAGTGTTAGTGTTTGGTTTAAGTTAAGGTTTAGGGTTAGGGCTATTGCTCGGTTTTGGTTTACTGCTAGGATTAGGGTTAGGGCTAGTTTTATGATTATCCTTATGGTTAGGGCTAGTGTTAGTGTTAGGCTTAGGCTTAGGTTTAATGTTAGATTTAGAGTTAGGGTTATGCTGGGACTAACTTGAGGGCAAGTATTGGGGCTAGTGTTAGGTTTATGGTAGCAGAAAGGGATAGAACAAGGGATAGGGCTAGGGCTATGGGAAGAGTTAGAGTTAGTCTTAGTGCTAGCGATAGGATAGGGTTATAGGTATAGCTAAATTAGGGCTATGATTAGGGCTAGGTTCTGTGTTTAAGCCTAGGGTTAGGGTTAGGGTTAGGTTTAAATTTAGGGTAAGAGATGATGTTATCAGTAGATTTAGAAGTAGGGTGAGGCTTAGAATTAGGGTTAGGTGTAGGGCTAGAGTTAGGGTTATGATTAAGGATAGTTTTAGGACTAGGATGAGGGCTAGGTGTGTTTTTAGAATTAGGGCTAGGATTAGGGCTAGGGCTAATTTTAGTTCCAGAATTATGGTTAAAGATAGTTTTAGGATGAGGTTTATGGCTACATCTAGGCTAAGGGTTAGGTGTTGAGTTACAGTCAAGTTTCGATCTAGGGGTATTATTAGGGTCAAGGTCTGGGTTTGGGATAGGTTAAGGTTTCAAGTTTGGGCTTGAATGGATTTTAGGATTAGGATTAGGGTAATGGTAGGGTTATATTTAGGATTCATGTTAGGTTAAGGATAATGAAATGGTTAGAATTCGAAATAGGGTTAGGTTTATGATTAGGGCTAGATTTATGGTTAGGATTTGATCTAGGGTTAGGCTTAGGGTTATAGTTAGGTCTAGGGTTATTGTTAGGGTTATCTTTAAGGTTAAAGCTAAGGTAGGTCTTGGATTAGGGCTAGGTTTGTGATAGGTTATGGCAGTGGCTAATGTAAGAATTAGTGTAATGATTAACATTAGTTTCATGGTGTAGTTTTAGGGTTATTTTTAGTGTTAAAGTTAAGTGTATAACTAGGGTTACTGTTAGTGTCAATGACAATGCTCAGGTAGGATAATGGTTAGGGTTAAAGGCAGAATTAGGACCAGGGTTAGGTCTAGAGGTAGGGTTAGAGTTTGGTTTAAGTTAAGGGTCATTGTTAAGGCTAGGTCTATTTTGTCTTTATGACTAAAGCTATAGTTATGGCTGGATTTATGAGTAGGTTTAGGTCTAGGGCTAGTGTTAGGGTTTGTTTAGGTATAAGGTTACCAGTAGGGCTAGTGTTAGGTTTTGGTTTAGTTTTAGGTTTAGATTTAGACCTAAGATTAGTGTTAGGGTCAGAACAATGGTCAGGGATAGGGTTAGGGTTTGGGATTTGGTTACATCTAGGATGAAGGCTAGGGTTAGGACTAGTTATAGAGTTAGGCTTTGGTAAGGCTATGGATTAGTGCTAAGAATATGGTGAGCATTAGGGTGAGGTTTTGCTTAGGGTAAGAAATAGAGTTCAAGCTAGGGTTAGGACTAGAGTTAAGGTTAGGTTTAGGGTTAAAACTTGTGTTAAGCCTTATATTAGGGCTAGTTTTGTATTAGGGTTAGGGCTAGTATTATGGTTACAGCTATTGTAAGAATTAGGGTTACTATTAGTGTTAGTTTTAGGGTTAGGTTTAGGGCTAGGTCTAGTGTTAGGTTTAGGTTTAAGGTTAGGGTGATGTTTAGAGCTAGGTTTAGTTTTTGGATATGAGTCAGGGTCATGGTTATGTATAGGGTTAGGATTAGTTGTCAAATTAGGGCTAGGGTTACGGCTGGTGTAGTGTTAAGGTTTGTTCTAAGGTAAAGGTTAGTGTTAGGGGTATGGCTCCATTTTGTTTTAGGGCTTGGGCTAGGGTTACGGCTATTTTAGAATTAGCATTAGGGTTAGAACTAGTTTCAGGGTTAGGCTGAGGCATCGGTTTAGGGTTGGTTTTAGAGAGAGGTTTCGATATAGAGTTAGTCCTAGGGCTAAGAATAGTGCAAGGGTTACGACTAGGATTAGAGCTTGGTTTAGGGTTACAGTAAGTATAGGGTTAGAAATAGGGATAGGTATTGTATGAGAATTATAGCTAGACTTAATTCTAGGGTTTGGGTTAGGGTTAGGAATAGGGCTAACTTAGGACTAGGATAGGGCAAGGTTTAGTGTTAGGGCTAGGTCTAGAGTTAGCGTTATGGTTACGGATTGGACTAGTGTTAGGGTTAGGGTAAGGGTTAAGGGTTTAAATCTAGGTGTAATATTAGGTTCAGGGTTTGAGTAGGGTTTGGTTTAGGTTAAGATTAGGGTTAAGGCTTGAAATAGCTTTAGGGATAGGGTTAGGGTGTGGGTTAGGGTAATTGATAGGGTTAGGTTAAGATTTCTGGTTAGATTTAGAGTAAGGAATAGGGTTAGTGTTAGTAATAGTGTCAGTGTTAGGCCTAGGATTAGCATTTGTGTTAGGCTTACCTTTAGGGTAATGGATAGGGTTAGAAGTAAGGTTACAGCTAGGGTTAAAGTTAGAATTAGTGATAGGGTTAGGTTTAGGCCTTGGGTTAGAGTCAGGGTTAGTTTGGGGGTAAGTGTTAGCGTTTGAGCTAGGATCAGGGCTAGTGTGAGGGTTAGGTTTAGAGTGAGGTCTAATGTTAGGTTTAGTGTTAGGGTAATGTTTAGATTAAAGTTAGAGTTTGAGTTAGAATTAGGGTTAGGGCGAGGGTTAGGTTTAGGGTTAGGTCTAGGCTCATGGTTATGGTTACAATATAGTCTTTACGTTAGGTTTATGGCTAGGATAAGGGCAATGTTTTGTGTGAGGTTTATGGCTATCATTAGGGCTATGGGAAATGTAAGAGCTAAGGATATGGTTATGGCTAGTTTTAGGGTTAGGGTTATGGATAAGTCCAGTGTCCTAGTTAGGTTTTGGGTTAGGATAAGATTTAGAGCTAGGGTTTGATTTGGGGTAACTGTGATTGTCGGGTTAGGGTTAGGCTTAGGGTGAGGGCCAGATTTATGGCTAGCGTTTGGTCTAGGGATAGAGTTAGTCTTTACGTTAGGTTAACGGTTATTGTTAGGGCTAGTGCTAGGTTTTTATTTAGGGCTAAGTCTAGATTTATGACTCTATTTAGGGTTAGGTTTGGTCTAGTGCTATTGTTACTGTTAGATTTAGGTATAGGTCTACCAGTAGAGGTGGGGGTAGTGTTTGCTTTAGGGTTAGTGTCAGGTTTAGACCTAGGGTTAGTGTTATGTTCAGAATAAGGGACATGGTTAGAGTTAGGGTTAGAGCTAGAATGAGGGCTAGGATTAGGACTAGTAAGAGAGATATGGTTGGGGTAGGGTTAGTGAGATTTAGGCCTAGGTTTAGGGCTAGGGTTAGCATTAGGGTTAGTGTAAGGTATGATGTTACAGCTATGTTTGGTGCTAGGATAATGGATAAATTTAGGGTAAGGGCTAGGGTTAAAATTAGGGTTAGGATTAACTCTAGGCTTAGAACTAGGATTAAAGATAGGGATAGGGCTAATGTCAGGTCTAGGTTTTATTTTTTTGTTTTGTTTTGTTTTATACTTTGCCTTTTTATTTTTATTTTTTTTTTTAGTTTTTTATTGTGGGTTGTCCAAACATTACAAATTTCTTGACATATCATATTCCACACTTTGATTCAAGTGGGTTATGAACTCCCACCTTCACCCAGCTATTAATCAGAAGGGGGGAGATGCTGGGAGCCATTAGCCAAGTAGGTATGACAATTTCCTTGCCAGCGTACCCCATGTTGCTGACATGTTGCAGCGACATTGAATGTAGGTGACCTTACTCAAGGACCAAGGCAGATTAGGGTGTTCCCGGTTTAAGATAGTCGTGTTTAGGGCGTTCCCAGTTTAGGTTCCAGGTTTAAGGTTTAAGATTATTCCTGCTGGGAATAGGGCGTATCCTGCTGCCTGAGTTCCCCTTGAGTTCTCACGGGATTCAGACAGTATATTTTGGAGATAGAAGCCCAGTGGAGTGGAGTTGGACAGAGAACGTGGATTTGGGCAGAGAACGTGGATTTCCCCAGAACGTGATTGTAGACGGCTGGTGTGAGTTCGGGAATAAAGAGTTGCTGTTTGAATCTACAAGCTGTGTGGTGGCTCGTGATTGTGTGCCCAGCCAGACTGCGGCATTTGTGCCCAGCCAGACTGTGGCATTTGGCGGCCCGTGCGGGGAACTTCTGAAGCTTAGAGGTAAGTGAAATTTCTCACCCTTGAGGAAGAGAGAAAGAATGGGTCACCAATTCAAAAAACAATGTGTTATTGTTTTGATTTATTTTGTTTTTATTTCAAGTTGCCTGTCCCTAGAAATTTCTCAGGCAAACTGGAAAAAATGGTTGACTAAAGGTTTGAAGTTTGTCGGCCCTGAGGAAGAGAAAATTGATACAATGATTTTTTATTCCGTTTTTGTTTCATTCAATTTCGGCTTTGTTTTGTGCTATCTTATTGGGTTGCGTTATCTTTATAGTAGATTAGAAATAAGTAAAAAACAAACCGAAAAGATGTTAAGTAAATTGTTAGAGGTTCAGACCATGGAGAAAGACATTTTAGATCAAACAAAAGAGAAGGTCTCTCGAGCTAGTCAGACAGAGGAAGAAAATTTAAAGGAAAAGGAGTTGTTAGGAAAAAGGCCACAACAGGAGGCTGTTACTAACTCCGTTTTATCACAAGAGGGCGTAATTCAACCAACAGCCCCACCGATGGAGACAGCTGAGTGGCCCTCAAACCCCGTAGTTGATAAATGGGATCCTGAGACAGGACCTCAAAGATTAGCATGCCCTGTACTTGAACAGGCAGGAGGGCAGCGAATTCACCGTGCATTAGATTTTAAAACAGTGAAGCAGTTAAAGGAGGCTGTAACAACCTATGGTCCCCAAGCTCCCTTCACGGTAAGCATGGTTGAGTCCATTACTAACTTGGACATGACGCCAGCAGATTGGGCTAGCATGTGTAAATCTGTACTAAATGGAGGACAATATTTGTTATGGAAGGTTGCCAATGAGGAATTTTGCACGGAGACAGCTAGGCGAAATGCAGCAGCTGGTTACCCTCAAAGAAATCTAGATATGTTGTTAGGAAAAGGACCTTATGAGGGTCAACGGCAACAAATTGAATATGATCCTGCTATATATGCACAAATTGCTGCAGACGCAGTTAGGGCATGGAAGACTTTACAAGGACATGGAGATTTACAAGGTCAGCTATCTAAGGTAATACAGAGAGCTAATGAACCTTACGCTGACTTTGTAGATAGGCTAATTCAAACGGCTGCCAAAATTTTTGGGGATACAGAACAAGCAATGCCATTAATAAAACAACTGGCTTATGACCAAGCAAATCGTTGCTGCAGAGAGGTTATTAGACCATGGAGACATGAAGATTTAAACACATATATTAAATTATGTAGAGATATTAATGAACAAGGGCAAGTCTTGGCAGCTGCAGTACAACAGGCTTTAGATGCCAGGCCAAAAACATGCTATGATTGTGAACAAACAGGACATTTTAAAAGGAATTGCCCCATAGGAGGAGGGTTTAACAAAAGTAGGTATCAAAGGAATAGAATACCGGGTATTTGCCCACGATGCCGTAGAGGGAGACATTGGGCTAATGAATGCCGTTCTCAAAACACCATAGAAGGTACTCCCTTATCAAAAAACGGACAAAGACCAGGTATTTATCCAAGATATCGTGGAGAAAGGCATCAGGCTCCATTGCCAAAAAACGGACAGGGGGCCCAATGCTCCGGGGCCCACAACCACAAATATACGGGGCAGTGGAGGATCCCAGCAACACCATCAGGGTAGTGCCCAGGACACATTGTCCATTAAATCCCTCATCAGACAAACCCGAGGGAGCGCAGGGTTGGACATCTGCGCCTCTGCCAGAGCAGTATTAACTCCAGAGATGGGAGTTCAAATCATTCCCACAGGAGTAAAAGGACCTCTTCCCCAAGGAACAGTAGGCTTATTACTGGGACGTAGTTCATCTACATTAAAAGGACTTATGATAAGTCCTGGGGTAATTGATCCCGATTATGTAGGTAAAATAAAAATTATAGCTAGTTCTCCAAGAGGTATATCAGTAATTTCACCTGGAGATAAAATAGCACAGTTGTTAATAATACCCAGCCTACATAATAAATTTCCTAGTCATAGTGTAGAAAGAGATTCCAGGGGATTAGGCTCCACAGGTGTAGATTGGGCTATGTTGTCTTTAAATTTAGATTCTCGCCCAATGCTAAAACTAAATATTCAAGGTCATGAGTTTAATGGGCTACTGGACACAGGAGCTGACCTTAGCATCATATCTCGTCAACAATGGCCAAAACATTGGCCATTACAACAAGCCACTCAAACGCTTCGAGGCCTAGGAGTGGCGACTAATCCCCATAGAAGTTCTATGATATTAGATTGGAAGGATCCTGAAGGATGTGAAGGAACTATACAGCCATATGTATTGGATCATCTTCCTATAAATTTATGGGACGAGATGTCCTAGATCAATTAGGTTTGACGTTAACAAATAACATCAATCCTAATGCGCCCACTAGGGCTAGACAAGGCTTTAGGAAAGAAAAAAGATTAGGAAAACAAGGGCAAGGTATAGCAGCACCAGTACAAATAGATCAAGGAACAGACAGACATGGGTTGGATTTTCAGAAAGGGCCACTGAGACAATCAAAATTACTTGGAAATCAGAAAGACCAGTGTGGGTTCCTCAGTGGCCCCTGACTAAAGAAAAGACACAAGTAGCCCATGATCTGGTCAAACAACAATTAGCGGAAGGACATATACAACCTTCCATATCTCCCCATAATACTCCCATTTTTGTCATCAAAAAGAAATCTGGTAAATGGAGATTATTGCAAGATTTAAGAGCCATTAATAATGAGATGGTTATTATGGGACCTGCTCAATCAGGGATTCCTCAATTGTCTGCTTTGCCAAAAACCTGGCATGTTTTAGCTATAGATATTAAAGATTGTTTTTTTCAATTCCAATTCATCCCGAGGATAGTCCACGTTTTGCATTTACTATCCCTGCATTAAATCATGAAGGTCCTGATCAGAGATATGAATGGAAAGTACTCCCTCAAGGGATGGCTAACAGTCCAACTATGTGCCAAATATATGTTAACAAAGCAATCCAGCCACTTAGAAATCAAAATCCTGAACTACAAATATTTCACTATATGGATGATGTATTATTGGCACATAAAGATAAAAACATATTGCTGGAATGTTATGCCACACTTACAAACTTATTAAAAAATTATAATCTAGAGATAGCAATAGATAAAGTACAATTAAATTTTCCAATTAATTATTTAGGAGTTCTATTATCCTCAACCATGGTCCGTCCACCAAAAATTCAAATACGAGTAGATCAACTCAAATCACTTAACGACTTTCAAAAGTTATTGGGAGACATAAATTGGATAAGGCCTTATCTAGGTATACCAACAGGAGAATTGGGACCTTTATTTGATATTCTAAAAGGTCCATCAGATCCAAATTCACCCCGCATGTTAACTCCTAAAGCAAGAAAGGCATTAAAAATTATTGAAACATATATGGAAAATATGCATTTGGATAGAATTGATATAAGTTTGCCTTTATTATTTATTGTACTACCAACAAAAAATATTCCTACAGGAGTATTTTGGCAAGATGGTCCATTATTGTGGATACATTTATCTTATTCTCCTAACACTATTCTTACTAGGTATCCTGAGGCTGTAGGACAATTAATACTCAAAGGAATAAAAGCAGCGAAGGGAGTGTTTGGAATTTCTCCCAATAAAATTATTACTCCATATACTATGGATCAAATTGATGAGTTAGCTAATGAGTTAAATACTTGGGCAATAATCATGTGTAAATCTAATGTTACATTTGATAATCATTTACCATCTAATCCTTTGTTGTCTTTTTGGTCTAAGCATCCTGTAGTTTTTCCTAAAATGACAAGAAAAACACCTATCATGAATGCTCCAAATATATTCACTGATGGGTCTAATAATGGTACAGCAGCAGTAGTTGCCCCAGATCGAACTTTTACATTTTTAGTACCAAAACAATCAGCTCAAAAGGTAGAGCTTAATGCAGTTTTACAAGCTTTTTGATGTTTAAAGATTCTGTATTTAATTTATTTTCTGATAGTCAGTATGTAGTTAATGCTATAGTATCTCTTGAAGATGCTGGTAGGATTTCCCCTTCTTCTACTGTTTTCTCTTTGTTTTCCACTATACAAAGTCTAATCTGGGACAGAAAAGATCCATTCTTCATAGGACATATTAGGGCACATACAGGATTGCCTGGAGCCCTTAGTTTAGGCAATGATTTAGCAGATAAAACTACACATGACATACATATTTTCTCTACATTTGAAGAAGCTACAAATTTTCATAAAAGGTTTCATGTTAATGCTAATACTTTACAAAAGCGTTTTAAAATAACTAAGGAACAAGCCAGACATATAATAAAACAATGTCAAAATTGTGTGACATTTTTACCACAAGTTAATCTTGGAGTCAATCCTAGAGGACTGATACCTAACCATATTTGGCAGATGGACGTCACACACTTGCCAGAATTTGGAAAATTAAAATATTTACACGTTACAGTCGATACTTCTTCTGGATTTTTGATGGGCTCCCTTCATGCCGGAGAAAAAACTAAAGATGTTATAGCTCATTGCTTACAAAATTTTGCCACTGTGGGCGTTCCTAAACAGTTAAAAACTGATAATGGTCCTGGCTATACCTCTACCTCTTTTAAACAATTTTGCTCATCATTTGGTATTACTCATATAACAGGAATCCCATACAATCCACAGGGACAAGGCATAGTTGAAAGAGCTCATCAAACTATTAAAACATACTTATTAAAGCAAAAAGAGGGAATTGGAAAGGGGTATATATCCCCCAAAGATAAACTTAAAATAACGCTTTTTACTCTAAACTTTTTAAATTTGGATTCATCAGGACTTAGTGCTGCGGAAAGGCATATGTATCCAAAAAATGTACATAAGCCTAAAGTACTTTGGAAAGATATTCTAACAGGACAATGGAAAGGTCCTGACCCAGTGATTGTCTGGAGTCGGGGGTCTGTTTGTGTTTTTCCACAGGGAGAACAGCAGCCCATTTGGATTCCAGAGAGATTAACTAAAACAGTCTCTACAGATCGAAAAGAAGATGATTTGACTCAAATCCATAACAGCTGATATCCAGAACTCCAGCTTGGCCATTCTTACATCTGCGACAGTGATTAACCAGGATGCTTTTTTCAATAGCTATTTTATTATTGCATTTTTCCACATCATAAGGTTCTATTTTTATTTTTTGAGCTCATACAAACGTAGGTTAATGTTTTTCTGATCAGTTTTATTTTTTGACTGTGGAGTTTTTAAACATTGCAATGGAGATTTCACCCAGGTAAAGCTACAAGGCCTTTACTATTTTCTTATGTGTTGTACGTTTGTGTACACTCTTGTGTTTTGTGTTGTATGTCTGTATGTGCGTATGTCAATATTTCTTATATGAGGAGCGCTCATGAAAAAATGGATCCGAATTATTATTATTATTTTTTTTATTCACGTGATTTAAATGGTTTAATTTAAATTAGGTAAACAGCTGTTAAGGATTGTTTTTAAAGGTGGTTAACAGATCTGTTTGTTTACTAGTTTAAATTAGGTAAAAGGCTGTTAAGGATTGTTTTTAAAGTAGGTTAACAGATCTGTTTGTTTACTTTCACCTTTCCTTTTCATTATATTTAATAATTCTTTTCAGGATAATGTCTCTTTAGCATCATTGCCAGAATTCCTATCTCCATCCCAGTGCCAGTGAAGAACTCAACAAGTAATGTTCAATCAAAGAGTCAACTTACTTTGGGAGGAAACTGATTTTGGGAGGAAATGGACATATTGATAGATTCCTCTGCTTTGAACTGCTTGCAGAACTTGCCTGGACTATGTAACTATCGTTTGGTGCAGCGAATTGTGGTAATGCTGGCATATCTTTGCTGATGGTGTCACTAGTGATGCAATTTTTATTTCCTTGCCAGCACACCCCATGTTAATTGTGGTAGTGCTGACATATCTTTGCTGATGGTGTCACCAGTGATGCAATTTTTTCCCAAGGAGCCGTCAATTGGCTTGGTGTCGTGGCATTTCTGTATCCTCCTCCCTTCTGCTAGTGATGGTCTAAAATTTGGGGGCCAATGGCTTATGCTGGACCGGTAGTCAGTGACGGGTATGATCCAATTGCAGTGGTATCAACCTAAGACAGGAGGCTGACGCCTAAAGGTCAGTTTTCCGATGACGGGTAAGAACCATATGTTGAATTGGACAACCTACCAGGCACGGTCCATAAGCCACATTAACCTCACTCCCCCACTGGCACCAAGGCCAAATTTGGGGGCCAACAGAGGTGAGGCAAAGAACCTCACCCCCCCACTGGTGCATAGACCTATCCACAAGTATGGCTGTATGCTGGACCGGTAGTCAGTGACGGGTATGATTCAATTGCAGTGGTATCAACCTAAGACAGGAGGCTGACGCCTAAAGGTCAGTTTTCCGATGACGGGTAAGAACCATATGTTGAATTGGACAACCTACCAGGCACGGTCCTTAAGCCACATTGCTTGTTGTTTAATTAATCAGAAGGGGGGAACCCCATACACAGATTGCAGAATCACATCAGTTACACATCCATTGATTTACATATTGCCATACTAGTGTCTGTTGTGCTCCACTGCCTTTCCCATCCTCCACACTCCCCCCTCCCCACCTCTCCCCTCCCCTCCCCTCCTCTCTCTCTACCCCCTCCACTGTATAACCCTGAGGGTCTCCTTCCATTACCATGCAATTTCCCTTCTCTCTCCCTTTCCCTCCCACCTCTCATCCCTGTTAAATGTTAATCTTCTTCTCCTGCTCTTAGTCCCTACTCTGATCTTAGTTACTCTCCTTATATCAAAGAAGACATTTGGCATTTGTTTTTTAGGGATTGGCTGGCTTCACTTAGCATAATCTGCTCTAATGTCATCCATTTCCCTGTAAATTCTATGATTTTGTCATTTTTTAATGCAGAGTAATACTCCATTGTGTATAAATGCCACATTTTTTTTATCCATTCGTCTATTGAAGGGCATCTAGGTTGGTTCCACAGTCTTGCTATTGTGAACTGTGCTGCTATGAACATCGATGTAGCAGTGTCCCTGTAGCATGCTCTTTTTAGGTCTTTAGGGAATAGACCAAGAACGGGAATAGCTGGGTCAAATGGTGGCTCCATTCCCAGATTTCCAAGAAATCTCCATACTGCTTTCCAAATTGGCTGCACCAATCTGCAGTCCCACCAGCAATGTACAAGTGTACCCTTTTCCCCACATCCTCGCCAGCACTTGTTGTTGTTTGACTTCATAATGGCTGCCAATCTTACTGGAGTGAGATGGTAACTTAGGGTGGTTTTGATTTGCATTTCTCTGACAGCTAGAGATGGTGAGCATTTTTTCATGTACTTGTTGATTGACTGTATGTTGTCCTCCTCTGAGAAGTGTCTGTTCAGGTCCTTGGCCCATTTGTTGATTGGGTTGTTTGTTCTCTTATTGTCTAATTTTTTGAGTTCTTTGTATACTCTGGATATTAGGGCTCTATCTGAAGTGTGAGGAGTAAAGATTTGTTCCAAGGGTGTAGGCTCCTTATTTACCTCTCTTATTGTTTCTTTTGCTGAGAAAAAAACATTTTAGTTTGAGTAAGTCCCATTTGTTGATTCTAGTTATTAACTTTTGTGCTATGGGTGTCCTATTGAGGAATTTGGAGCCCGACCCCACAGTATGTAGATTGTAGCCAACTTTTTCTTCTATCAGACTGCGTGTCTCTGATTTGATATCAAGCTCCTTGATCAATTTTGAATTAACTTTTGTGCATGGCGAGAGAAAGGGATTCAGTTCCATTTTGTTGCATATGGATTTCCAGTTTTCCCAGCACCATTTGTTGAAGATGCTATCCTTCCTCCATTGCATGCTTTTAGCACCTTTATCAAATATAAGATAGTTGTAGTTTTGTGGATTGGTTTCTGTGTCCTCTATTCTGTACCATTGGTCCACCCGCCTGTTTTGGTACCAGTACCATGCTGTTTTTGTTACTATTGCTCTGTAGTATAGTTTGAAGTCTGGTATCGCTATACCGCCTGATTCACACTTCCTGCTTAGCATTGGTTTTGCTATTCTGGGTCGTTTATTTTTCCATATGAATTTCATGATTGCTTTCTCTATTTCTACAAGAAATGCCGTTGGGATTTTGATTGGCATTGCATGAAACCTATAGAGAACTTTTGGTAATATCACCATTTTGATGATGTTAGTTCTGTCTATCCATGAATAGGGTATATTTTTCCATCTTCTAAGATATTCTATTTCTCTCTTTAGGGTTCTGTAGTTTTCATTGTATAAGTCTTTCACCTCTTTTGTTGATTCCCAAGTATTTTATTTTATTTTTTTTTGAAGATATTGTGAATGGAGTGGTTTTCCTCATTTCCATTTCAGAGGATTTGTTGCTGATATACAGGAATGCCTAACACTAACCCTAACCATAGGCTTAACCTAAACACAAAACCTAACCCTAATTTAGCTCTATCTCTAACCCTATCCTAACCCTAGCCCTAAGACTAACTCTAACTCTTGTCCTAGTTCTATCCCTATCTGCTACCATAAACCTAACACTAGCCCTAACACTTGCCCGAAAGTTAGTCCCACCCTAATCATAACTCTAAATCTAACCTTAAACCTAAGCCTAAGCCTAACACTAACACTAGCCCTAACGCTAATGATAATAGTAAAACTAACCCTAACCCAATCCTAGCAGTAAACCAAAACCGAGCAATAGCCCTAACCCTAAACCTTAAGTTAAACCAAAAACTACCACTACATTTAGACATAAACCTAGACCTAATTCGAGTACTAAGCCTGACCTTAATACTAATCCTGACATTGACTCATATTCTAACACTCACCCTAGATCTAAACACTGCCTTAAACTCAAACCAAACACTAACATTAACAATAGCCCTAATTCGAGTCTTAACAACAACCCTAAAACTAACCCTGACCCTGACTCCTATCCTAACAAGAACCATAACTATAAATATCACCTTAACCTTAAACCTAACACTAGCACTCAAACTACTCCTAATCCTAACCCTAAAACTAACCCTAATTGTAAACCTCATTCTTACATTAGTCGTTGCCCTAATCCTAGCCCTAAACCTAACACAAATCTAGCCCTAAACCGAGCCCTAAACCTAGATTTAACTCTAACTCTAACCCTCACCATAGCCCATACCCTAAGCAAAACCCTAAACCGAAGAGTAACCCTAGACCTATCTCTAGTCTTTAGACTAACCAAAACCCTAAACCTAATAATTGTCCTAACCCTAGCCTTTGTTTTAGCTTTAACACCATCCCAAACACTAACCCTAACCCTGATCCTTATTCTGACCCTAACACTAATCCTACATTTAACCCTAACACCAACCCTAACCCAAAATTTACCATAATCCTATCCCTAGACCTAATTCTGAACCTAACTCTCAGCCTAGCCCTAACCATAGCTCAGAACCTAACCCTTATGCTAAACAAAACCTAAACCTAATCCTAGTTCTAAACCTCACTTTAATCCTAACACAAGACCTAATTTTAACCATAAACCTAGCCTGAACCTTAACTCTAACTGTATCCATTACCCTAAACATAACCCTTACCATAATTCTAACCCTAGGCTTAATCCTAACCCTATCGCTTTCCACAAACCTATCAATTAGCCTATCCAACCCTGAACCTTAAACCTAATCCAATTATTACACTAACCCTAACCTGAATGCTAATTCAAGCCCTATCCCTAACCTCAAATATAAACCAAACCCTAATACTAACCATGTCCATAATATTTCCCCAGGCTATAAACCTGACTCTTACCTGACCTAACCCTTACACTAGACCTAGCCATAAAACTAACCCCAAAACTATCCCTAAGCATAAACCTAGACCTGATATTAGTTCTAGCCATGATACTAGCCCTAACCCTAACACAAACCCTAGCTTTTATCCTAGCCCTATACATAGCCTTAATTATAACCCTAACCATAATGCTAGGCCCAACACTAACAATACTTCTATCCCTAATCTTAGATCTAATTTAGCCCCATCCCTAACCTTAACCCTAACCCTAGCCCAAAGACTAACTCTAACTATCACCTTAGTCCTAATCCTAGTTCTAACCCTATACTTTACTGGAACCATAATCCTAGCCCAAACCATAGGTCTAACACTAGCCCAATTCATATACCTAGCAGCAACCCTAGATCTAACCCTAACTCTAAATGTAACAATAAACCTTAGCCTAAACCTAAACCTAACACTAGCCCTAACCCTAAGGGTAATCCTAAAACTAGCTCTAATCCTAGTGCTAAAACAAAACCAAGACATAGACCTAACCATAACCCTTAATAAAAACTAAGCCCTAACCCTACACTTAGCCATAACTCTATCCATAATTTGAGTTCTAACCCAAACGCTAAATGTAACCCTGACACTGACTCTGACCTTAACAGTAACCCTAGCTCTAAACATCACCCTAACCCTATACCTATACATATCAATAGACCTAACACTAACCCTAACCATAAAATTAGCCTTAATCTCAACCCAGGTATTTACATTAGCTGTTACCTAAACCTAGAATTAACTTAACCCAAAACCTAGCCTTATTCCAAGCACTATCCCTAAATTTACCCCTAACCATAATCCTATCACTAATCGTAACTATAAACCTAGCTGTAAACCTAGATTTAACCCTATCCCTTACCCTAAGAATAACCCTATCAATAATCATAACAATAACCCTAGCTGCACCCCTATCTCTAACCCTATCCATTACCCTAACCATAACCCTATCCCTAATGCTAAACCTGGGCCTAAACCTAACCGTATCACTAATCCTAACCCTATACATTACCCTAAACCTAACCTAAAACCTAAACCTAACACTATATTCACCATAATCCTAAATCTAATGCTAATTTGAGTCCCAATATTAAACCATAACCTATCCAAAACACTAATCATGACCCTGACCCTAAGAGTACCCTTGGCTCTAAACCTGAACCTCACCCTAAACCTAATCCTTACACTAGATGTAGCCATAAACCTAAACCTAAAACTATTTTTATCCATAACACTAGACCTGAAATTATCTCTAGCCAAAAACCTAGCACTAAACCTAGGCTTAATCCTAGCCTGAACCATAACCCGAGTGCTAACCCTAGTTCTATTCCTCATCCTAGCCCTAAACCTACATATAAACTCATCCTATACCACAAAACTAACCATAACCCTAAACCTAACCCTAACCCTCACCCTAAACCTAGGCCTAACACAAAGCCTAGTGCTAATCCTAGCCTTTATTTAATCCTAACCTAACCCTAAACATAGCCATAAAACTAAATCTAACTCTTGCCCTAGCCCTAGCCCTAGTTTTATCCTTAAACTTAATCCTAAACCGAGATCTAAGCCTAAGTCCAAATCTAAACCTAAATCTAAATTTAACTCTAAAATAAGCCTAAATAAAACCCTAACACTATCCCTAACCATAATGCTAATCCTAAAACGTGCCATATCCCTAGCCCTAGCCATAAACCAAAACCAAGCCATAGCCCTAATCTGAACCCTTAACTTAAATCAAACCCTAACCCTACAACTAACCCTAAAATTAACTCTAAAACTAACCCTGACCCTGACACTGCCCTAACATTAATCCTAGCTCTAAACACCACCCTAACCTAAAATTAACCTTAACACTATATCTAACCTTAACCTAACCGTAAAACTAGCCTTAATCATAATTCGAGTTCATACATTAGTCATTGTCCTAAAAGTAGCCCTAACCCTAACAAATTCTACACATAATCCAAGCCCTAAACTTAGCTTTATCCATAATACTAGGCCTAACCCTAACCCTAACACTAGCTCTAACCCTAACTCTAACCCCATTCCTTACACTAAGCAAAAACCTAACCCAAATGCTAACCCTAATCTTAATTTAATCCTTAGCCTAACTTAAACTCTAACCATAATTCTAGTCTTAACCCTACCCTCATTCTACCTCTAAACCTATCCCTGTCCCTCATCTGACCCTAACAGTAACCCTAGGTCTAAACCTGATCCTAACCATAAACCAAACCCTAACACTAGACCTACTGGTAAACCTACACCTATACGTAAGCCTAACAACAGACCTGGACCCAAAGTTAATCCTAAATATAGCTATAACTCTAGCCCTAGACCTAAACAAAAACCTAGCACTAGCACTAACAAAACCCTTAACCTAAACCAAACACTTACTCTACCCCTAGACCTAAACCTAGTCCGAATTCTGGCTCTAAACCTAACCCTAACCCTATCCCCAAAACTGATCCTAATTCTAACACTGAACCTAGCTTTAAACATGGCACTAACTCAAAACCTAGACCTAACACTAGACCTAGCCATAACCCTAACACTAACTATAAAAGTAACCCTCAACCTAAGCCTAAACCTCAACCTAACACTAGCCCTAACCCTGATACTAATCCATAAACTAGCAGTAACTGTAGCCCTAGCCCTAAAACAAAACCAAGGTATATCCCTAACCCTTAACCTAAACCAAAACCTAACGGTAAAACTACTACTAACTTTAGCCATAATTTGAGTTCTAAACCTAACCCTAAAACTAACCCTGAATCTGACACTGACCCTAAAAATAACCCTTGCTCTAAACATCACCCTAACCCTAAACCTAACCGTAACACTAGACCAAGCCCTAACCCTAACCCTAAAACTAGCACTAATTGCAACACTAGTTCATACATTACCATCATCCTAATCCTAGCCCTAACCAAAACCAAAATCAAGCCCTAATCTGATCCTTAACCCTAGCTTTAAACCTAACCCTAAATCTAACCCTAACCCACAACATAGTCCTAAATTTTACCCTAAACCTAGCCTGAATTCTAACCATAACCCTAGCCCTATCACTAGCTCTAACCCGATCCATTACCCTAATCATAACCATAACTCTAATGGTAACCCTAAGCCTAACCCTAAACTTATCCCTAACCTGAACCTATTTCATTAACCTAAACCTAACCTGAATCCTAAACCTAAACCTATCATTACCCTAACTCTAACACTAATGCTAATTCAAGCCTTAAATCTAAACCTTAACACAACACAAACCTTAACTCTGCCCCTTCCCATACATAGCTCTAACCCTGAACCTACCACTAAACCTAATCCTAGACCTAGATATAAACCTAACCCTAAAACTATCGCTAGCCAAAATCCTAGACCTGACATTTGCTCTAGCCGTAATTCTAGCCCTAAACTTAACACAAAACAAACCCATAACCTTAACACTTACCCTAACCTTAATCCTATCCATAACCCTAGCCATAAATTTAGCCTAAACCTATCAATTACCCTAAACATAACCCTAATTATAATGCTAATCCTAGGCCTAAATCTAACCTTATCCCTAACTGTAACCCTATCCATTATGCTAAATCTAACCTGAACCCTAAACCAAACACTACCATTACCCTAAACCAAACCCTAACGCTAATTTGAGCCATAACCCTAAACCCTAAACTAAACAAAACCCTAAACCTGAAGCTGACCCTAATAATACTCCTAGTTCTAAATTTGACCCCTACCTGAAACCTAACACTTACACTAAACATATCCATAAACCTAACCCTAATCTTTAGCCTAAGCGAAACCGTCACCCTATTACTAGTCCTAAACTTAGCCCCCATTCTAGCTCTAACCATAACCCAAACCCTAAACTTAACCCTGACACTTATTCTGACCCTAACAGTAACTGTATGTCTAAACCTGAACCTAACCATAAACCAAACCCTAACACTACCACTAGCAATAAACCTATACCTAAACGTAACTCTAACATTAGCCCTAGACCTAAACATAATCTAGACTCTAGCCATATCTCTAGCCCTAGATCTGAATAAAAAACTAGCCCTAGCCCTAATGATAAACCTTAACCTAACACAAACACTAATCCTACCCCTAGACCTAACTCTAGTGATAATTCTGGGTTTAACACTAACCCTAAATATAACCCAAAAACTGAACCTGACCCTAACACTAACTCTAGCTCTAAACATCACGAAAATGGTAACCCTAATCCTAACACTTGATCTAGCCATAACACTTACCCAAAAAGTAGTCCTAATCATAACTCTGGTTCATACATTAGTTGTAGGCCTAACACTAGCTCCAAACTAACCCAAAACCAAGCCCTAAGCCGAGCGCTAACCCTAGTTTTAACCGTAACCCTAAAAGTACCCCTAATCCATACCCTAACCCTAGATCTAACCCTGAGCTATTACCCTATCCATTACCTTAAGCTAAACCCTAAACCTAAAGCTAAACCTTGTCCTAATGCTAATTCTAGCATAACCCAACCCCTAACCCTATTACTAGGCTTACCCCTAACTTTCATTCTAGCTCTAACCCTAACCAAAACCCAAACACTATCCCTGACAAATATTCTGACCCTAATACTAACAGCAGGTATAAACCTGACCCTAACCCTAAACTGACCCCTAACATTACCCTACAAGTAATCATATACTTAAACCTAAACCTAACACTAGCCCTAGACTTAAACCTAATCCTAAATCTAGCCATATCTCTAGCCCTAGACCTGAACAACAACCTAGCCCGAGCCCTAACAATAACCCTTAACCTAATTCAAAAACTAACCATACCCCTAGACCTAACCCTAGTCCTAATTCTGGCACTAGACCCAACACTAACTCTAACCTGAACACTGGCCCTGACCCTAACATAATCCTACCTCCAAAGCTCACTCTAAACCAAACCTAATCATAACACTAGACCTAGCAATAAACCTAACACTAAAACTAGCCCTAATCATTACCCTAGCTCTTACAATACCCATGGCCCTAACCCTAGGCCTAAACTAGCACAAAACCTAGTTTTAATTTTAGGCTTGAACACAGCCCTAAGTGTAACCCTAAACCCAACCCTAGACCTAACCCTAACCCTAAGCCTCGCTTTAGACCTAACCCTAGCTCAAATCCTAACATTTACCCTTAACATAACCCTAGCAGTATCCCAAACCCAAATCTAACACTAGCTCTAATCCTAACATTAAACATAGCCCTAAACATAGCTCTAATTATATCAACTACCGTAACCCTAACCCTAATCATAACCATAAGCCTAGCCCTAAACCTAGCTCTAATTCTATCCACTACGCTAACCACAATCCTAACCCTAATGCTAATCCTAGGCTTAACCCTAACCCTTTCACAATCCCTAAACCTATCCATTGCCCTAAAATTAACCTGAACCCTAATCCTAAGCCTATTCATTACCCTAACCCCCTAACTCTAACCCTAATGCTAATTCAAGCCCTAAACCTAAACATTAACCTAAACCAAACCTTAAGCCAAATACTGACCCTAATACATAGCTTTAAACTTGACCCTTGCCCTAAATCTAAACCTTACACTAGACCTAACCATAAACATAAACCGAAACCTATCTCTAATGTAACCCTAAACCTGACAATAGCCCTAGCCCTAATATTAGCCTTTACCCAAACACAAACACTATCTCTTATCCTAGAATAAAACTTAGCCTTAATCATAACCCTAACCCTAACACTTTCACCAGCCCTAAACCTAGTTATAACCCCATTGCTTACCCTAAACCTAACCTAGACCTTAACATTAACATTAAACGTAGCCCTAACCTTAACCCTAGGACTAATCCTAACACTAAACCTAGCCCTAATCCTAAACCTAACCTGAATACTAGCTTTAAGAATAACTACAACTCTTGCCCTAACCCTAGCCCTAATTCTAACTCAATCACTTACCATAATCTTATTCCTAGACATAGCCTACATTAACCCTAGCCCTAACCTTACATTTTGCCCTAACCATAGATCTAAACCTAACTCTAAATCTAACCCTAATTCTAAAACTAAACCTAACCCTAACACTAGCCCTAACCCTAAAGCTAATCCTAAAACTAGCTCTAACCATAGGCTTAGACCTAAAACCAAATTGAGCCATAACAATAACCCTAAACTTTTACCTAAACCAAACCTTAACCTTATATCTAGCCCTAAGCCTAGCCCTAATTTGAGTTCTAAATTTAACCCTAAATCTACCCCTAAACGTGTCTCTGACATTAACACTAACCCTAATTCTAAACATCACCCTAAACCTAAACCTTAACCTAACACTAGACCTGGTCCTAACGCTAATTCTAAAACTAGTTCTAATCATAAACTTAGATCATACATTAGCCATAACCTTAAACCTAATGCTAACGCATCCCTAGCCCAAATCCGATACCTTACCCTAGGTTTCACCCTAACCCTAACCCTAACACTATCCCTAACCCTAACCCGTACCATAGCTCTAACACTAGCACTAACCTTATACTTTACACTAGCCAATCCCCAACCCTAATGCTAACCCTAGTCGTAAAATTAGTCCTTAGTCTAACCCAAACCCTAACCCTATTACTAGTCCTAACCCTAGCCCTCATTCTTGTTATAACCCTAACACAAATTCTAACCATAACCCTGACCCTTATTCTGACCCTGAACCTAAACCAAACCCTAACACTAGCCCTACCCATAACCCTATATCTAAACGTAACCCTAATACTAGACCTAGATTAAACTTAATCATAAATCTGGCCATATCTTTAACCAAGACCTAAACAAAAATTAGCCCTAGCTCAAATGATAACCCTTAACCTAAGCCAAACACTAACCTTACCTCTAGACAGAACCAATCCTAATTCTGGCTCTAGCCCTAACCCTAACCTTAATCCAAACACAGACCCTGACATAACACTAAACCTAGCTATAAAACTGATGCTAACCGAAACTTAAACCTAACACTAGAACTAGCCATAACCGTAAACATAACCCTTACATTATCATACCACTAAAACTAGCTCTAAACCTAACACAAACCTAGCCCTAATCCTAGGCCTAAATCTAGCCCAAAGCGTAACCCTAACCCGAACCTAACCTTATCCCTTATCGTAAGCCTAACACTCATGCTAACCCTGAACCTCATCTTAGACCTAACCCTAGATAAAACACAAAACTGAACCCTAAACATAACCCTAGCCCTATCCCTAAACCAAATCCTAATCCTAGCCCTAATCATAATGTTAACACTAGCCCTAATACTATCTCTAAATTTATCCATACCCTAAACAGAACATTAACCCTAATGATAACACTAGCTCTAATCCTAATTTTAAACCTAATAATAGACCTAACCCTAAACCCAACCCTCATCATAGCCTTAACCCTAGATAAAACCCTAACGCTTATCAAACTCTAACCCTAGCCCAAATCCTAACACTAACCCTAAACTTAAAACTACCCCTTAACCTAACCTGACATCTAACCCTATCCATTACCCTAACTCAAATGATAATCTTAGTCCTAATATTAACACAAACCCTAAACCTAAAACTACCCTTAAAACTAACCTAACATCTAACCCTAACCATTAACCTAACTCTAAAGATAACCTTTGCCCTAACCCTAAAACTAACCCTAACCTTAACCGTAAATCTAACCCTAGACATAATCCTAAACCTAATACTCACCCTAGCACTATCCCCAGCTCAAAACCTAACCTGTACCCTAAACCAAACCCAAACTCTAATCCTAGTCCTATCCCTAACCCTAACTCTAGCCCTAATCCTATCCAAAACCCTAGCCCTAACTCTAAATCTAATGCTGTTCATTACCCTAACAATAACCCTAACCCAAATGCAAACCCTAGGCCTAACCCTAACCCTATCACTAACCCTAACCCTACCAATTACCCTAATCTTATCCTGAATCTTAAATCTAAACCTATCCAATAAACCTAACCCTAATTCTAACCCTAATGCTAATTTGAGCCCTAACCCTAATAATTAACCTAACACAAACCCAAAACCTGACCCTTACCCTAAAAATGCACCTTACTCTTTACCTGGGCCTTACCCTAAACCTAACATTAGACCTAGCCATGAACCGAACCCTATAACTATCCCTAGCCATAACCCTAAACCTGACATTATCTCAATCCCTAAAACTTGCCTTAACCCTAACACAAACCCTAGACCTCATCCTAACCCAAAATCTAGCCTTAATTCTAATACAAACCTAACTCTAGACCTTAACTTAATTCTAATCATTGCCTTAGCACTACACCTAGCTATAACCCCATCCCTTCCCCTAAACCTAACCCTAAACCTAAACCTAATCTTAAACATAGCCCTAACACTAGGCCTAACCTTAACACCAATCCTAGACATATTCCTAGCCATAATTTAGCCCTAAACTTAACACTAACCCTAGCCTTAAGACTAACTCTACCTATCGCCTTAGCTCTACTCCTAGTTATAACCCTATCACTTACTGTAACCCAAACACTAGACCTAACCTTAGCCCTAACCCTAGTCATAGCCCTAACCTTATAATTAACCATAACTCTATATGTACCACTAAGCCTAAACTCACCCTATCACTAGCAATAACACTAAGATTAATTGTAAAACTACCCTTAACTTTATCCTTAGCCCTAAAACATAAGGGCCAAAACACTAAACCTAACCCTTAACCTTAACCAAAACCTAACCCTACATCTAGCCCTAAGCCTACCCTAATTCGAATCCTATCCCCAACCCTAAAACTAACCCTGACCCTGACTCTGAACCTAACACTAACCCTAGCTCAAAACATCACTGTGAACTTAAACCTAACCATTAAACTAGGCTTAGCCCTAACCATAACCCTAAAATTACCCCTAATCATAACTCTAGTTCTAACATTAGCTGTATCCCTAATACTAGCACTAATGTTACCCAAAATTTAGCCCTAATGCGAGCCCCAACCCTAGCTTTAACCCTAACTATAAACCTAAACCAAGTCCTAACCCTTACCCTAAACCTAACCCTAAATTTAATCCTTGCAATATCCCTAAACCTAACACTAACCCAAACACTAACACTAACATAACCCTAACCCTAACTCTAGCTCTAACCTTATCCATTACCCTAACCCTAACCCTAATCCTAACCCTAATGCTAACCCTTGGCCTAACCCTAACACATTCGCTAACCCTAACCTATCCATTACCGTAAACATAACCCTAAACTTAAACCTAACCAAAACTAAACTTAGACATAACACTAACCCTAAAAGTAGCCCTAATTGTAACCCTAGTTCTCACATTAGCCATACCCTAAAGATAACACAAAACCTAGCCTAGACCTAACCCAAGCTCTAACCCTAGCTTTAACCCTAATCCTAAATCTAACCCTAGCCATAACCTTAACCCTAACCCTAGTCTTAACAGTAGTGCTAACTGTATCACTTACCCTAAGCCAAACTATAACCCTAAAGCTACCCTTGTCCTAAGTTTAATTCTTAGTCAAACCCAAAACCTAACACTATTATTAGTCCTAACCCTAATCCTCAATCTAGCTCTATCACTATCCCAAACTCTAACACTAACCCTGACCCTTAATCTGACCCTTACACTAACCATAGGTCTATACCTGGCCCTAACCCTAAACCGACCCCTAACATTGGCACTAAATCTAATCCTTACACTAACTCTAACTCTGGCCCAGCCCTATCCCTATTTCCAACCCTATCCCTTATTTTTTTTTAGTTTAAAATTTTTTTATTGGTTGTTCAAAGCATTACATAGCTCATGACATACCATCTTTCATACTTTTGATTCAAGTGGGTTATGAACTCCCATTTTTACCCCAAATACAAGTTGCAGAATCACATCAGTTACACATCCACATTTTTACATAATGCCATATTAGTGACTGTTGTATTCTGCTACCTTTCCTATCCCCTACTATTGCCCCTCCCCTTCCCTCCCATCTTCCATCTCTACCCCATCTGCTGTTATTCAATTCTCTCCCTTGTTTTTTCCCCGCTTTCCCCTCACCATCTCTTATATGTAATTTTGTGTAACAATGAGGGTCTCCTTACATTTCCATACAGTTTCCCTTCTCTCTCCCTTTCCCTCCCACCACTCGTCTCTGTTTAATTTTAGTCTTTTCCTAATGCTCATGAGGGCTGGGATTGTGGCTCAGTGGCAGAGTGCTGGCCTCATACATGTGAGGCACTGGGTTCAATCCTCAGCACCACATAAAAATAAACAAAGATAGTGTGTCCATGTATAACTAAAATAATATATATTTTAAAAAAGAAGTGAGTTATGAAAAAAACAGTGTGTGTGTGTGTGTGTGTGTGTGTGTGTGTGTGTGTATTGTGTGCATATGGAGCACCCTACCCCTCATAATAACTCAAATCCTAGCCCTAACCCTAGTCCTACCCTTCGCTGTAGCCCTAAACTTAGAAATAACCCTAACTCTAAATATAACCCTAACCCTAAGCCTAAACCACACACTAACACTAGCTGTAACTCTAACGCTAATTTGAAAACTAGCCCCAACCAAAGCCCTAGCTATCAAGCAAAACCCGTGCCATTTCACTGAACCTAACCCTTAACCTAAAGCAAATCCTAACACTACAGCTAGTCCTAAACGTAGCCCTAATTCGAATCCTAACCCTAACCCTAGAATACAAACACTGACTCTGACCTTAACACTAACCCTAGCTCTACACATCAACCTATCCTTAAACTTATTCCTCACAATAGACCTCGCCTAAACCTAACACTAAAACTAGCCCTAATCGTAATGTGAGTTCTTAAATTAGCCATAGTCCTAAACGTAACACAAAACCTAGCCATAACAAATCCAAGGTCTAACCCTAGATTTAACCCTAATCCTAACTCTGGCCCTAAACCTAACCCTAACCCTATCCCTAGTCCTAATCCTAGTTTTAACTCTATTTCTTACACTTAGGCAAACCTCACCCTATTGCTACCCTAGTCCTAACCCTAATTCTATGCCTACCCCAAACCCTAACTCTATTACTAGTCCTAATCCTAACCCTCATTCTAGCTCTAAACTTAACCTAAACCCTAACTCTAACCCTGACCCTAATTCTGATCCTAACACTAAACCTAGGTTCAAACCTGACCCTAACCCTTATCCGAAAACTAACACCAGCCCTACCATTAACCCTAAACCTAAACCTAACAATAACACTAGCACTAGACTTAAACCTTATCCTAAATATAGCCATAACCCAGGCATTAGCCTAACAATAACCCTTAAGTTAATCCAAACACTAACTCTACCCCTAGACCTAACCCTAGTCCTCATTCTGGACCATGTCCTAAACCTAATCCTAACCTGAAACCTGACATTTACCCTAACAAAAAACCTAGCTCGAAACCTTATTCTATGCCAAAAACTAACCCTAACACTAGAAGAACTCTAAATATAGCCATAACCATAACTCTAGCGCTTACATTACCCATATACCTAACTGTAGCCCTTAACGTCACACAAAACCTAGCCCTAATTACAGCCCTAAACCTAACCCAAAGCATAACTCTAAACATAAACTTAGCCCTAAACCTAACCCTAAACCTCGTTCTAGCCCTAACCCTAGCTCAAACACTAAACCTTACCATAAAATAACCCTAGCCCAAACCCTAAACCTCACCCTAATTCTAGTCCTAATCCTAACTCTAACCGTAGCCCAAACCCTAGCTCTAATTCTATCCATTATACTAACAATAACCCTAAAAGTAATGCTATCCTAGCCCTTAACCTAACTGTAAATCTACCCTAGCCCAGACTGTAAACCTATCCCTTAACCTAGCCCTAAACCTAGCTCATTCCTTACACTTACACTTAATCTAACCCTAATCTAGCCCAAGATCAAACTCTTAACCTAATCCCAGCCTTAATCCTAACCTTAACCCAAGCCCTAACCCTAGCTTGAACTCTATCCATTACTCTAACCCTAAACTTAACCCTAATAATAACACTAGACCAAAAGCTAAGCCTACCCTAACCCTAAACATAAACCTAACCCTAGAAATAACAGTGAATGTAACCTAACACTAACCCTAAACCTAAGATAGCTCAAATTACTAACCCTAAACCTAAACCTAAAACTATCTTTAACCTGACATCTAAACCTATTACCCTAACCCTAATGATAACCCTAGCCCTAACCTTTACACTAACCATGACCATAACCCTAGGCCAAACCATAAATTAATCTTAGCCATAGCAAAATTCCTAGCTCAAACCCTAAACCATACCCTAAACTTAATCCTAAGTGTAACCCTCGCCCTAGCCCTGACCCTAACACTAACTCTAGCCCTAATCTTAACCATTATCCTAGCACTAACCCTAGGTCTAAACCTATAAATTACCCTAACGATAACTATAACCTTAATGCTAACCCTAGGCCTAACCCTAAACCTATCACAAACCCTAACCATATCCATTACCTTAAACCTAACCTAACCCTAAACCTAACACTATCCATTACCCTAACCCTAATTCTGAACTTAATGCTAATTTGAGCCTTAACACTAAAACTTAACCCAAAACCAAAGCCTGACCCTGACCCTAATAATACCCCACATCTTAATTTGACCCTTTCCCTAAAAGTAACACTTTAATTTGACCTTGCCATAAACGTAATCCTAAAAATACCAGTAACTATAAACCTAGACCTGACATTAGTCCTAGCCCTAATTGTTACCTTAAACCTAACACAAAACCTAACCCTAATCCTAGCCTAAAATCTAGCCTTAATCCTAAACCTAACCATAACCCTATCCCTAACCATAAAGCTAATAATAAAACTAGCACTAACCCAAATCATAGCACTAAAACAAGACCGAGCAACAGGCCTAACACAAACCTTATCTTAAACCAAAACTTAGCACTACACCTAGATCTAATACTAGCCCTAATTCAAGTCCTAAACATAATCTTAAAATTAAACCTTTACCTGACTTATATCCTAACACTCATCTAGTTCAAAACACCACCCTAAGCCTAAACCTACCATAATCCTATCCCTAGACTTAACCCTAAAGCTATCCCTAACCCTAGCTCAAAACCTAACTTTTATGGTAAACCTAAACCTAACCCTAACATGATATTAGACTTAGCACTAATCCTAGCCCTGAATCTAAAATGAACACTATCCCTCATCCTAGTCCTAACCCTAGCCTTAATCATAACCTTAACTCCAACTCTAGCTCTAACCTTAACTCTAACCCTCACCCTATGTCTAAACCTAGCTAAAACACCATTCATTATCCTAAACTTAAACCTAACCCTATCCCTATCGCTAGGGCTTAATTAAACTCTAACCCTAGCCCTCATCCTAGCCCGAATTTAACCCTATCAGAAACCCTAAATCTAATTTTAGCCCTATCACTAATTTTAACTCTCACACTAGACCTAACCCTAATGCTAATCCTAAAAATAGCCCTAACACTAGCCCTAGCCCTAGAACTAAACAGAACGATATCCCTAACCCTAATCCTTAACCAAAACCAAATCATTACCCTAACCCTAGCCATAATTTGAGTTTTAATCCAAACAATACAACTAACCCTAACCCTGACTCTGACCATAACACTAACTCTAGCTGTAAACATAACCCTAATCCTAAACCTAAACCTAAGATTAGATATAGCCCTAACTCTAACCCCAAATATAGCCTAAAACATAAACCTGGTCCTTACATTAGCCATAACCCTAACTCTAGCACTAAGTTAACACAAAACCTAGACCTAATCTGAGCCGTAACCCAAGTTTTAACCCTAATCCAAAACTAACCCTAGCCCTAATCATAAACATAACCCTAGCCCTAAACCTAGCTCTAACCCTATCCATTGCCATACACAGGACCCTAACTCTAATGCTAAACCTAGTCTTAAACCTAACCCTATCCCTAATCCTAACCCATTCCATTACCCTAACCAAAACCTAGACTCTAAACCTCACCCTATCATTAACATAACACTAACCCTAATGCTAATTTGAGCCCTAACTTTAAAACTTAACCTATCCCAAACCCTAACCCAGAGCCTGATTGTAAAAATAGTTCTAGCTATAAACCTGACCCTAACCCTTAAACTAACCCTTACACTACATGTAGCCATAAACCTAACACTAAAACTATCTTTAACCATAACCCAAGACCTGATATTAGCCCTAGCCCTAATCCTAGCCCTAAACATAAAACAAACCCTAGCCCTCATCCTAGCCCTAAACCTAGCCCTAATCATAACACTATCCTTAACCATAGCCCTAACCTAATTCTAACACTCACCCTCCCACTAAACCTAGTTAAAACACCATCCCTTAGCCTAATCTTAATCCTAACCCTAACCCTAAAAACACTAGACCTATGCTGAACAGTAACCCTAGCCCTAATCATAGCCCTAATTTAACCCTATTCATAATTCTAACACTAACCAAAGACCTAAGACAAACTTTAACTCTCACACTAGCCCTATCCCTAGTTCTAACCATATCCCTTAACTTAACCCTAACCCTAGCCCTAAACATAGCCATAAATCTAGGCAGAACACTTGCCTAATCCTTATTTCTAGTCCTAACCCTAGATCCAACTCTAACTCTAACTCGAACACTAATCCTAAGCCTAAGCCTAACATTAATACTAGCACTAACCCTAACATTACTCATGAAACTAACCCTAACCCTAACCCTAGCAGTAAAACAAAACTGAGTAATAGCCCTAACACTAAATCTTAACTTAAACCAAATCCTAATACTACAGCTAGACCTCACCCTAGCCCTAATTTGAGTGCTAACCTTAACCTGAATACTAACCCTGACTCTGACTCATATCCTAAGACCCACTCTTGCTCTAAACACCACCCTAACCTTAAACCAAACCCTTACAATAACCCTAGCCTTATTTGGAATCCTAACCCTAACTCTAAAACTAACTCTGACCCTGATTATTAACCTAACACTAACACTCGCTCTAAACATCACCCTAACCTTAAACCTAATCCTAACACTAGATGTTTAACCCCTAACCATAACCCCAAAGTTCACCCTATTTGTAACACTAGTTCTTACATTAGCCGTTGCCTAACCCTAAACCTAACACAAAACTAGCCCTAATCTGAGCCCTAAACCTAGCTTTAACCTAACCCTTGCTCTATCCCAAGCCCTAACCCTAATGCTAACCCTAATCTTTAACCTAACACAAACGCTAACCCCATTACTAGTCCTAACACTAGCACTCATTCTAGCTCTAACCATAAACCAAATCCTAACCCTAACCCTGACCCTTATTCTGACCCTAAAACTAATTGTAAATCTAAACCTGAACTTAACCCTAAACTGAACCCTAATAGTAACCCGCCCGGTTAACTTATACCTAAACCTAACCCTAACACTAGCACTAGACCTAAACCTAATCATAAATCTAGCCATAACTCGAACACTAGACCTAATGAAAAACCTAGACATAGCCCTAACAATAACCTTAGCCTAAGCCAAACAGTAATTCTTCCCCTAGACCTAATTCTGGATTTAATTCTAACCATAACACTAAGCTGAACACTGACCCTGACACTAACAGTAACCCTAGCTCTAAACACCACCCCAATGCTAAACCTAACTCTAAAACTATACCTAGCCTTAACATTAACCCTAAAACTAGCCTGAATCATAGCAAGTTCTTACATTAGCTGTAGCCCTACCCTATTGCAAAACCTAGCCCTAATCCAAGGTCTACCCTAGCTTTAACCCTAAAGCTAATCCAAATCCTAACCATAGCCCTAAGCCTAAGCCTAAGCCTAAGCCTAGACCTAATCCGTAGCAGAATCCCAGCCCTAACCCTAGCTCTAACCTAACCATTACTCTAATGATAACCCTAACCCTTATGCTAACCATAGTCAAAAACCTAAAACTATACCTAAACTTAACCCTATAAATTACTCTACACTTAACCTGAACCCTAAACCTATCATTACACTATCCTTAACAATAATGCTAATTCGAGCCCAAAACCTAAACCTTAACCTAACAAAAACCCTAAACCTGAACCTAACTCTAATAATACCCTAGCTCTAAACTTTACACTAACCATAAACCTAACCCTTAAAATAGACCTAGTTATAAACCTAACCCTAAACTATCCCTAACTGTAACCCTAGATCTTACTTTTGCCCTAGCTCTAATCCTACTCCTACACCTAACACAAAAACTTAGCCCATATCCTAGACATAAACTTTACCTTAATCATAAACCTAACACTTACCCCAATTGTAAACCTCACACTAGCCATAAAACTAGCTGTAATCCCAAACCTTACCCTAAACCTAACTGTAACCCTAAACCTAATATTAACCCTAGCCCTAAACCTAGGCTTAACCATAACACTAACCCTTGCCCTAAGACTAACTCTAACTCTCGCCCTAGCCCTATAGCGAGTTCTATACCAATCCCTTACCATCACCCTAAACCTAGCCCTAAACTTAGCCCTAACCCTAGTCCTATCTTTCACCCTAGCTCAAACCCTAGATCTAAACCTAACTCTAAATCTAACCCTAAACCTAAGCCTAAACCTCACACTAACACTAGCCCTAACCCTAAAACTAATCCTAAAACTAGCCCTAACCATACCACTAGCCCTAAAACAAAACCGAGTCACAGCCCTAATCCTAACCCTTAACCTAAACCAAACCCTAACCTTACAAGTAGTCCTACACTTATCTCTGATTCCAGTCTTAAATCTAACCTGAAAAGTAATAAGGACACTGACTCTGAACCTAACACTAAATCTAGCTCTAAATATCGTCATAACCATAAACCTAACCCTAACACTAGACCTATCCCTAATGCTAACCCTATAACTAGTGCTAACCATAACCCTACTTCATACATTACACGTATCCTTAACCCTAGCCATAACCCCACCCAAAACCTAGCATTAATGTGAGTCCTAAATCTAGCTTTAACCCTAAACTTAAACCTAACCCTAACCTAAAAAAAGCCCTAATCCTATACATATCCCTAGCCCTAATCTTAGGTCTAACCCTATCCATTACCCTAATGATAACCCTAACCCTTATGCTAAACATTAGGCCTAACCTTAACCCTATCCATTACACTAAACCACATCTAAACCCTAAACCTAACTCTGTCATTAACCCTCACCCTAAACCTAATGCTAATTCAAGCCCTAAACCTTACCTCTAACATAAACCAAACCCTAAATTTGAACCTGGTACTAATAATAACCCTAGCTCTAACCCTAACCCTTACCCTAAACCTAACCCTTACACTAGACCAAGCCATAAACCTAACACTAAATCTATCCCTAACTACAACCCTAGACGTGGCATTAGCCTTAGCCCTAATACTAGCCCTAACCCTAACACAAACATTAGCCTTCATTCTAGCCCTAAGACTTCCTTAATCATAACCCTAAACCTAACCCTAGCCCTAACCCTAAAACTAACCCTCGCCCTACCCCAAAACTTAGCTATAACCCACTCCCTTACCCTACATATAACCCTAACTATAAACCTAACCTGAGGTCTCAAACTAATACTAAACCTAGCCCTAATTTAACCCTATCCCTAAACATAACCCTAGCCCTAGCCCTACGACTAACTCTAACTCTCAAACTAGCCTATCACTAGTTCTAACCCTATCCCTTACCATAACCCTAACCATAACCCTGAACTAGTCCTAAACCTTGCCCTATCCTCAGTCCTAGCCCTAACCATAGATCAAATCCTAACTCTAAACCTAACCCTAACCTGAAGCCTAAGCCGAACCATTATAAATACATTTATATTAGATTCCATATCTATAGATGTTGGCTTCAATTATTATTTAGAATATAGTCATTAGTTTCATAAACTGATGAGAACTGATGATCAGGGTAATATGCTATGTTAAGGTGGAAAGGAGTGAGGGTATGAGAATAATCTATCTTAGTAAATTGGAGGAGAACTGAAATGAATAGACAAGGGTAATTTATAGAAGAATGTATAAATTCAAATTTATTATCAGTATTCATAATATTACCCTATGTATAAATACTAAAAGTTGGGAGGTTGAAAGTGGGATAGAGGGAGGAAGAAAAAAGAAGAAAAAAAAACAAGAAAGAAAGATAGGGAGAATGAAAATAATATAAAAGGGTGTGAGGTGGGCCTATGCAATTCCTCTATATTAAGCAATTCTGCTGATTCAGTTCTTAAAGTCCAATTTCATGCAAAGTTCTTGGTTTCACATATGTTGAGATTGTGAGGGCCAGAGGGGGAAGGGTAGAGGAGAATAGATGAAAAGAGCGAGAATAGAAAAGTCTCTCAGAACTCTGTTTTCTTCCAGTAGGTTGAGTTGTCTATTCCTAGCTTGAGTCTCTGCTAAGGGTGGTGGAGGTAGCCAGTTTGAGAGGGCTTGAGCTTCTACCTGGAGCCTCCCTACTCTTAGTCTCTGAGTTGGAAACCAGGTACCTGTACAGTTGCTGTTCTGCATTGATTGCTCCTCCCCACCCCCAAAAAAAATCTTGTGAGTAAAATCTTGAGTTATCACAGCTGGAGGTAGGGGAGTTGGAAACCGGGTACCTGAGCAGCCGCAGAACTCAGCTGGTAGCCACGATCACTGACAGATGGTGAGTAAGGTTTTCCAAGATGCATTCCATCTGTTACCTGTGTAGGGTGTTTGGTGAGGTAGGTGGTGCTGGGGTGACCTTTGGCCATGTCCAAAGCTTTGCCTGGTGACTCACAAGCAAAGCCTCTGTGTTCTGTGCTACCTGTCCTCTGCGCCTAGATCGCCTGCACAGCGGAGACTTCTGTCTGAGTCAAGAGTGAAACCGCAGCCAAGACTTCCTTCTGCACCAAGAGCAAACACATGGCTGAGTCTTCCGTCTGAGCTGAGAGCACATGTGCAGCTGAGACTTCCTTCTGTGCAGAGAGCTCATGCGTGGCCGAGACTTCCGACTTCCCAGTGAACCAAGAGCAAGAACACAGCCAAGCCTTCCATCTGCTCAGAGAGCTCCAGCGTGGCCCTAGTTTTCTTCAAATTTCCATGATATTAGGCAAGGCAAGTGTGAGGGTTAGGGCTAGGACTAAGGTTAGGATTAGGCTTAGAGGTAGTTTTAGAGCTACATTTAGGGCTAGGTTTTGGGAGGAGGTTTATGGCTAGTGTTAGGAGTATGGGTAATGTAAGAACTAGGATTATGGTTATGGCTAGTTTTAAGGTTAGGGTTATGGATAGGTCTAGTGTTAGGGAAAGTTTGGGTTAGTATAAGCTTTAGAGCTAGTGTTTGTGTTAGGGTAAGGGTCAGTGTTCAGGTTAGCATTGGATTTACAGTTAGGAGCACAATTTTACTAGGGTTAGTTCTAGGGGTATTGTTAGTCATTGTGATAGATTAATGGTTATTGTTAGTGCTGCAGCTAGGTTTTTGTTTAGGGCTATGGCTAGAGTTATGGCTATATTTAGGATTAAGTTTAGGTCTAGTGTTAATGTTATGGTTAGATTTAGTTATACGTTTACCTATAGGGCTAGTGTTAGTGTTTGGTTTAGGGTTAGGGTCAGGCTTAGACATAGGGTTAGTTTTAAGGTCAGAATAAGGGTCAGGGATAGGCTTAGGGTTTGGGTTAGGGTTAGAGATAGAATGAGGCCTAGGGATAGGACTAGTAATAGAGTTAGGGTTTGGGGTAGGCTAAGGATTAGGGTTAGGACTAGGGTAGCATTAGGGTGAGGGTTGGCATAGGGTACGGGATAGGGTTAGAGCTAGGGTTAGGGTTAGGGTTAGTGTTAGCATTAGGGTTAAAGCTAGGGTTAGGGTTCACATTAAGGCTAAAATTGGTGTTAGGTTTAGGACTATTGTTAATGTAAGACCTGGCATTATGATTAGGGCTAGTTTTAGGATTAGGGTTAGGGCTAGGTTTACTGTTCGGGTTAGGTTTAGCATTAGGTTGATGTTTAGATCTAAGGTTAGTTTTAGGATCAGAGTTAGGGTCATTATTAGTTGTACGGTGAGGTTTAGGACTTAAATTAGGGCTAGGGTAAGGGCTAGGCATAGTGTTAGGGTTTGGTTTAGGTTAAGGTTTAGGATTAGAGCTGTAGCTCAGTTTTGCTTGAATGCTATGTCTATGGTGAGGGATAGTTTTCAAATTAGCATTAGGATTAGGGCTAGTGTTAGGGTGAGGTTTAGGTTTTAGGTTAGGTTTAGACTTAGAGTGAGGGTTAGATATAGGTTTATGGCTAGGGCTAAGTTTGGGACTAGGGTTAGGGCTAGGCTTTGGATCATGGTAAGGGGAAAATTTAGAACTAGGGCTAGGCCTAGGGCAAGAGTTAGAGTTAGTCTTAGGGTTAGGGGTATGATTAGATTTAGGTTTAGGGCTAAATTAGGTCTAGGATTAGAGCTAGGTTTAGTATTAGGGCGAGGCCTTGGTTTAGGGCTAGGTTTAGAATTAGGTTTAAGGTTCTTTATAATATTATACCTAGGTTAAGGTCTAGGGTGAAGGTTCACTTTAGGGTTAGGCCTAGTGACAGGGTTAGGGTTCAGATTAAGGATAGTTTTAGGGCCAGGATAAGGGCTTTATTTTTTTAGCATAAGGGCTAACATAAGGCCTAGGGCTAATGTTAGGTCTAGGGTTATGGTTAGGGATAGTTTCAGGGTTAGTTTTATGGCTATGTATAGTGTAATGGTTATGTTGATGGTTAGGTTCACTTTTGGAGATAGGGGTATTATTAGGGTCAGGGTAATGGTTAGGGTTTGTTTAGATTAAGTTTTAGGGTTAGGGCTCAAATTAGGTTAGGATTATGTTTATGGTTATGATAATGGATATGGTTAGGTTTAGGGTTCAGTTTAGGTTTATGGTAATGAATAGGGTTAGGGTTATGGATAGAGTTATGGTTATCCTAGGATTAGTATTACGGTTAGGGTTAGGGTTAAGGTAATTGATAGGATTAGAGCTAGAGTTAGGGCTAGGGTTATGATTAGGATTAAGGCTAGGGTTAGGATTAGGTTTAGAGCTAGGTTAGGCTTAAATTTAGTGTTAGGGTTAGGGTTAGGTCTAGGTTTTAGATTAGGTTAGGGTTAGGGTAGGGCTATGGCCTATTATAAGAACTAGGGTTACGATTAGGGCTAGTTTAGGGTTAGGGTTAGGGCTAGGTCTAGTGTTAGGGTTAGGTTATGATTAGAGTGATGATTTGAAATAGGGTTAGTGTTAGGGTCAGAGTCAAGGTCAGTGTAAGTTTTAGGGTTAGGGATAAATAAGGCTAGAGTTATGGGTAGGTTTATGGTTAGGTTTTGTGTAAGGGTTGCTGCAGTCAGGCTGCAGCAAAATAACCAGCTGGTGACAAGCAACTTGTGTAGATTGATACTGCAGGAGTGGGAGCCTTTTATTGTAGGACAGGAGGGGTATATATACATTCCACACAGCTTATCTTAATTAACATAAACTAGATACAGAAGTCAACCAATAAGGAATCTCCAAACTTAATGGCTCACTGGCGTTACTTCACAAACCACTCCCTCTGGCAAAATGCCAGGCACCATCTTGACTTTTTTACAGACCCTAACATTTCCCCCCTTTTGTTTAATTTAAATAACGACCATAGTGGTTTTTACACAAACACCAAAATAATCTGCTACAAGCAGAAGGGGAGGGTTTTAATTTAAATTGGGTATACAGCTGTTAAGGATTGTTTTAATATGTGAACAAATAAGGAGGTTAACAGATCTGTTTGTTTACATTCACCTTTCCTTTTCATTATATTTAATAATTCTGTTCAGGATAATATAAATTGTTCAGAAAATTGTATTCTTAGTACCTGTTGGAATGTTACATAATTTTTTTTGCATCATTGCCAGAATTCCTATCTTCATCCAAGTGCCGGTGAAGACAAAGATGAAACCAAACTACAGCTTCTTCGATAGCTATCACAGTACACTGTATAAACTGATGCATCAATGAATAATAACTCAACAAGTAATGCTCAATTAAGGAGTCAATTTAATTTGGGTGGAAATGGACATAATTGATAGATTCCTCCACTTTGAACTGCTTGCAGAATTTGCCTGGACTATGTATCACTTGTATACATTGTGAACTTATCACTTGTATATGTTGTGAACTATCTGTTGGTACAGCGAATTGTGGTAATGCTGGCGTATCTTTGCTAATGGTGTCACGGTGGTACAATTTTTCCAAAGGAGCCATCAATTGGTTTGGTGTCGTGGCATTTCTGTATCCTCCTCCCTTCTGCTAGTGATGGTCTAAAATTTGAGGGCCAACAGAGGTGAGGCAAAGAACCTCACCCCCCCACTGGTTCAAAGGCCAAATTTGGGGCCAACAGAGGTGAGGCAAAGAACCTCAACCCCCCACTGGTGCATAGGCCTATCCACAAGTATGGCTGTATGCTGGACCGGTAGTCTGTGACGGGTATGATCCAATTGCAGTGGTACCAACCTAAGACAGGAGGCTGACGCCTAGAGGTCATCTCATCCGATGACGGGTAAGGACCATATGTTGTATTGGGACAACCTAACAGGCACAGTCCCTAAGCCACATTGCTTGTTGCTTAATTAAACAAAAGGGGGGAGATGCTGAGAGCCATAGCCAAGTAGGAATGACGCATGGCATTTTTGGTTGAAAGGTGATGCCAGCAAGCCATTGAGATGATATGATTATGTTAAGATCTGCATTCAATTGGATATTAGACCCCTGATGTATGCCTCGGCCTGCTACTTTGGAGCTCTAGCGGGACTCCCTGAGAGTTCCCATTGGTTGGGGAAGTGCAGTAGGAGGGATTTCCAGAGGAGGGATTTGCCTGATGGAGTAGTGGGCCCCGGGAGGAGCCACGTGGCGTGGTTCAGCATTTTTACCCGAGAGCGTATGTGGAGTGTGCTGGTGGAGTTCAGATACAAAGTTTGTTCCTGCTTGAGTGGCTCGTGATTTTGTGCCAAGCCAGACTGCGGCAAGGGTTAGGGAAAGAATTAGGGCTAGGTCTAATGTCAGGTCTGAGATTACAGTTAGGTTAGTGTTAGGGTTAGGGCTAGGGCTCAGTTTTGTTTTAGAGCTACAGCTAGGTTAAGAACTAGTTTTAGGATTAGCAATAGTGTTAGGGCTAGTGGTAGGGTGAGGTTCAGGCTTAGGGTTAGGGTTATATTTAGAGTTATGATTAGATCTAGGGCTAGGACTTGGGCTAGGTTTAGGGTTTAGTTTAGGGCTAGTGTTAGGGTTATGGTAACACAGTTAGTACTAGAAATAGGTCTAGGGCGAGAGTTAGAGTTAGTCTTAGGGGTAGGGTTAGAGTTAGGGTTATGATTAGCATTAAATTAGGGCTAGGATTAGAGCTAGGGTTAGGGATAGGGTTAGCGTTAGTGTTAGTGTTGGATTAGGGTTAAGGTTAGTGTTAGGGGAAGGGATGTGGTTATACCTAGTTTCAGAACTAGGGCGCCGGTTGAAATTAGGGATTGGGCTATGGTTAGGTTCAGGTTAGGATTAAGGCTAGGTTTAGGGCTCCAATGAGGGCTTGGGTTTGTGTTACGTTTAGGGCGAGAATTAGGTCTATGGATAATGTCAGTTCGAGTTCCGCTTAGGGATAGTGTTAAGGTTAGGTTTATGGCTAGGTCCATTGTAAGGGTTAGGTTTCGGGAAAGGGTCCAGGTTGAAGCTAGGTGTATTGTTAGGGTACTTGTCTTGTTTAGGGTTTGGTTTAGGTTATGGATTAGGTTTAGGGCTTGATTTAGCATTAGGGTTAGGGATTGGGTTAGAGTAATTAATAAGGTTAGGTTTAGTGTTCCGGTTAGTTTTAGGAAATGGATAGATTTAGTGTTAGAGATAGGTTTAGAGTTAGGCCTAGGGTTAGCATTTGGATAAGGCTTATGTTTAGGGTAATAGATAGGTTTAGGGCTAGGGTTATGGTTAGGATCAGGGCTAAGGTTAGGGTTAGGGTTAAGCCTAGGGTTAGTGTTAATGCTAGGTTTAGGGTAAGTGTTAGGGTTTGAGCTATGTTTAGGGCTAGGGCAATGGTTAGGGTTAGTGTGACATCTAGTTTTAGGTTTAGGGTTAAGTTTAGAGCTAGGTTTAGCATTAGGGTTAGGGTTTTGTTTAGGGTAATGGATAGAGTTAGAACCAGGTTTGGCCTTGGTTATGGTTAGTATTAGGACTAGGATTAGGGTTGGGGTTAGGTCTAGATTAATATTTTGGCAAAGGTTAGTGTTTGAGCTAGGGTTAAGTCAAGGGTTCGGGTTAAGGTTAGGTCTAGGGTTAGGGTTAGGGTTACACTTAGAGCTAGGTTTTGTGTGAGGCTCAGGGCTAACATTAGGGATATATGTAATGTAAGACCTAGAGTTAGGGTTATGGCTAGATTTTGGGTTAGTATAAAATTTAGAGCTTGGATTTGTGTTACAGAAAGGGACAGTGTTTGGGTTAGGGTTATGGCCAGAATTAGGACTAGGTTTAGATCCAGAGGTAGAAGTTGTGTTTGGGTTAGGTTAAGGGTTATTGTGAGGGCTAAGGCTAGGTTTTTCTTTAGGTCTAGAGCTAAAGTTAAGGCTAAATTTTGAATTAGGTTTAGATCTAGGGATAATGGTAGGGTTAGGTTTAGGTATAAGGTTACCAGTAGGGCTAGTGTTAGTGTTTGGTTTAGGGTTATGGTCAGGTTTAGACCTCTGGTTTGTGTGATGGTCAGAATAATGGTCATGGTTAGGTTTAGGGTTTTGGTAAGGGTTAGAGCTAGAATCAGATCTAGGGTTAGGACTATTTATAGGGTTAATATTTGTTTAGCCTAAGAATTAGGAATAGGTCTAGGGTTACCATTAAGTTTAGGGTTTTCCTTAGGGTAATGGATAGGGTTAGACATAGGTTTAGGGCTAGGGTAATGGTTTTGGTTAGGGTTAAAGCTAGTTTTAGTTACACTCAGATTAGGGCTAGTTTTTGTGTGAGGTTTAAGACTAGGGTTAGGGCAATGACAAATATAAGAACTAGGGTTACAATTAGGATTAGTTTTATGGTTAGGTTAGGGGTAGGTCAGTGTTAGGGTTAGGTTTAAAGTTAGATTGATATTTATAGCTAGAGATAGTGTTAGGATATGAGTCAGGTCAGGGTTAGTTTTATGGTTAGGGTTAGGACTCGAATTTAGGGCTAGGGTTAATGTTAGGGTTTGGTTTAAGTTTAGGGTGCTCTTTAGAGCTAGAATGAGTATTAGGATATGAGTCAGGTTCCAGTTTATATTTAAGGTTAGGATTAGGACTTCATTATGACTAGGGTTAGTACTAGGTGTAGTGCTAGTGTTTGGTTTAAGTTAAGGTTTAGTGTTAGGCCTGTTGCTCAGTTTTGTTTTAGTGCTATTGTTAAGGTTAGGACTAGTTTTATGATTAGCTTTAGGGTCAGGGCTAGGATTATGGTTTGGGTTTTGATTAAGGCTGGGTTTAACACTAGGATTAGGGATAGGTTTTGTGTTAGGTTTAGTGCAAGAATTAGGGTTATGGCTAATGTCAGGTCTAGGTTTACAGTTAGGGAGAGTCTTAGGGTTAGGTTTATGGCTAGGTCAACTTTAAGTGTTGCATTTAGAGAAAAGTTCAGGTTTAGAGCTAGGCATATTATTAGGGTCATGGTCAGGCTTTGGTTTTGGGTTAGGATAAGGTTTAGGTTTAGGGCTCAAATTAGCATTAATGTTAGAGTTAGGGTTAGGGTAATGGATATGGTTAGGATTAGGATTCAGTTTAGGTTTAGAGTAATAGATATGGTTTTGGTTTGTGATAGGTTTAGGGTTAGGCCTAGAGTTAGCATTAGTGTTATGGTATCATTAGGGTAATTTATAGGGTTAGACCTAGGGTTAGGGCTAGGGTTATGGTTAGGATTAGGGCTTGGATTAAGGTTAGGGTCAGGGTTAGAGCGAGCGAGGGTTAGAGTTAGGATTAGGTTTTGGAAATGGTTCAGGGTTAGATCTAGGGTTAGTGCTAGGGTAAGGTTAGTGCTAGGATTATGGTCATAGTTAGTGTTAGGGTTAGGGCTATGGTTATCATTAGGGTGTAGGTAATAGATTTCGATGTCAGGTTAGAGTTAAGGATAAGTTTAGGTTGGAAACCTAACCCTAATGCTAATTTGAGGCCTAACCCTAAACCTTATCCTAAACCAAACCCTAAACTGGAGTCTGACCTTAATAATACACATAGCTCTAAACCTGACCTTTACTCTAAACCTAACTTTCCACTAGACCTAACAGTAAACCTAAAGTTTACACTATTCCTAACCATAACCTTAGACCTGACATTAGCCTTAGCCCAAATCCTAGCTCTAACCCTAACATAAACCCTAGCCCTCAACCTAGCCCTAATCCTAGCCTTAATCCTAACCTGAACACTCACCCTTTTCCTATACCTAATTTTAACCCTCTCCGTAGCCCTGAACCTAGCCATAACCTCACCCTTTCCCTTAAAACTCACCATAACCCTAACACTAACATTAACCCTAATTCTAGCCCTAAAAATGTGTCTAACCCTAAACCTAAACCTAGTGCTAATCTAGCCCTAATTTAGCCTGAACCCTAAGCAAATCCCTAACTCTAGCCCTAAGAATACCTCTAACTCTCAACCTAGCCCTATTTTTATTTCTAAACCTGTCCATTACTGTAACCCTAACACTAGCCCTAACCTTAGCCCTAACCTTAAATCAAACCATAATTCTAAATTTAACCCTAACCTTAAGCCTAAACCTCACACTACCACTAGCTGAACACTATCGCTAATCATAAAACTAACCCTAACCCTAGCCCTAGCCTTAAAACAAAACCAAGCCATTAGCCTAAACCTAAACCTAACCTAAATCAAACCCTAACCCTACAACTAGCCATAACCCTAGCTCAAATTTATGTCCTAGAACTAAAACTAACCCTTACAATGACTCATATCCAAACACTAACCTTAGCATATATATATATATATATATATATATATATATATATATATATATATATATATATATATCCCCCTAACCATAAAGAAAATGCTAACACCATCCCTAGCCCAAAACCTAACCCTAAAACTAACCCTAATAATAACCCTAGCTCTTACATTAGCTATAGTCCTAACCCTAGCCCTAACCCAAAAACAAAAATAGCCCTAATCTGAGCCCTAAAACAAGATTTAACCCTAACCCTAAACCTGGCTCTAAACCTAGCTGTAACCCTATCCATTATCCTAAGCCAAACCCTATCCATAATGCTAACCCTAGTCCTAATAGTAATCCTTAGCCTAAATCAAACACTAACCCTATTACTAGTCCAAACCCTAGCCCTCATTCTATCTCTAAACCTAACCCAAAACCTAACCCTAATCTTCACCCTTATTCTGACCATGACACTAATTATAGGTCTACACCTGACCCTAACCCTAAACTATACCCGGAAACTAGCCCTACCAGTAAATTTTACCTAAACCTAACCCTATCACTACCCCTAGACCTAAACCTAATCCTAAATCTACTGATAACTCTAGCCCTAGACCTAAACAAAAACTTAGTCCTAGCCCTAACAATAACACTTAACTTAAACCAAACAATAACACTACCTCTAGACCTAACGCTACTCCTGATTCTGGTTTTCACCCTAACTCTAATCAGAACACTGACCCTGACACTAACACTAAACCTAGCTCTAAAACTGACTCTAAACCAAAATCTAAACCTAACACTAGACCTAGCCATAACCCTAACCCTAAAAATATCCCTAATTAGAACCCTAGATTTTATATTACCCATAGCACTAAAGCTAGACCTAAACCTAACACAAAACCTAGCCCTAATCCAAGGCCTAAACTTACCCTAAGCATAACCCTAACCCTAAACCTATCCCTAACCCTAAGACTAACCCTCACCTTAGACCTAAGCATAGCTCAAAGCCTAACTTTTGGCCTAAACCTAACCCTAGGCTTATCCCTAATAATAACCCTAACCCTAGTTCTAACCCTAACCCTAACTCTAACCCTATACATTACCCTTATGATAACCCTAATCCTAATGCTAACCCTAGGCAGAACCCTAACCCTATCGAAAACCCTAAATCTCTCCATTACCCTAAACCTACCCTGAAACCGAAACCTAACCATATTCATTACCCTAAACCTAACTCTAACCCTAATGCTCATTTGAGCCTTATCCTTAAATCTTAACCTAATACAAACCGTTACCCTGACCCTGAACCTAAAAGTACACCTAGATCTAAAACTGACCCTTACCCTAAACTTAACACTTACAGTAGACTAAGACATAGACCTAATTACAAATCTACTCCTAAATGTAACACTAGACCTGACATTATCCCTAGCCCTAATTCTAGACCTAACCCTACAACAAACCCTAGCACTCATCCTAGCCCTAAAACCTAGCCTTAATCAAAACTGTAACCCTAAACCTAGTCCTAATCCTAATTATAACCCTCACACTACCTCTAAACCTAGCTATAATACATCCCTTACCCTAAACCCTAAACCTAGTCCTAGTGCTAGGAGTAAGCTGAACATTAACCCTAATTCTAAACCTTGCACTGATTTAGCTCTATCCCTAAAACTAACCATAACCCTAGCCCTAAGACTAACTCTAACTCTCGCCCTAGCCTTATCCCTAGTTCTATCCTTATCATTTACCATAACCCTAAACCTAGCCCTAACCCTTGCCCTATCATTAGATCTAGCCCTAACCCTAGATCAAACCCTAACTCCAAGTCTTAACATAACCCTCAGCCTAAACCTAACAAAAACACTATCCCTGACCCCACCGCTAATCATATAACCTAGGACTAAAACAAAACTGAGCAATAGAGGATGAGGATATGACTCAAGTGGTTGCGCATTCACCTGGCATGTGTGGGGTGCTGGGTTTGATCCTCAGCAACAATAAAAATATAATTATAAAAAAGATGTTGTTTCCAGCAAAACTAAAAATATACAAATATTTAAAAATTCTCTCTCTCTCTCTCTCTCTCTCTCTCTCTCTCTCTTTCTAAAAAAAAAAAATGAGCAATATTCCTAACCTTAAACCTTAACATGATCCAAACCCTAACACTACACCTAGACCAAACCCAAGCCCTAATTCGAGTCCTCATAATAACTTTAATTTAACCCTGACCCTGAATCATATCCTAACACTCACCCTAGGTCTAAACACCATCCTAAACTTAAACCGAACCTTAACAGTAACCCTAGCCTTAAATTAAGTCATAACCCTAACCTTAAAACTAACCTTGATGCTGACTCATACCCTAACAGTCACACTAGCTCTAAAGAACACCCTAAACTTAAACTTAACCCTAACAGTAATCCTAGCCTTTATTTGAGACCTAACCCTAACCCTAAAACTAACACTGTCTCTGAATCATATCCTAATACTAACCTAGCTATAAATATCACCCTAACATTAAACCTAACCCTAATACTAGACCTACACCTACCCCTAACCCTAATTGTAACCCTAGTTCTTATATTATCCATTGCCATAACATTAGCCCTAACCCTAACCCCCAAATTAGCCCTAATCTGAGCTCTAAACCTAGATTTAACCCTCACCCTAACCCTAACTCTAGCCCTAACCCTAGCTCTTAGCCTACCCCTTACCCAAAGTGAAACCCTAACCCTAATGGTAACTCTAGACCTATCTCTAATCCTTAAGCTAACCAAAATCCTAAATATTAATAGTCATAACCCTATCCTCACTCTATCTCTAACACTATTCCAAACCCTAATGTTAACCCTGACCATTTTTTTTCACCCTAACAGTAATCCTAGGTCTAAACCTCGCCCTAACCCTAGACCAAACCCTAACACTAACCCTAGACATAAACCAAATACTAAATCAAGCCTTAACTGTAGCCCTAGACCTAAACAAAAGCTTATCCCTAGCCCTGAAAGTAACCCTTAACCTAACACAAACATTAACCCTACACCTAGACCTAAACCTAGTTCTAATTCTGGCTGTAACCTAATTCAAACTCTAACCCAAACACTGAACCTGCCTTTAAGAGTAAACCTACCTCTAAACCTGACCCTAACAAAAATCTCAACCTACCACTAGACCTAGCCAAAATCCTAACCCTAAAACTAGCCCTAATCATAACCCTAGCTCTTACATTACCCACAGCCCTAACCCTAGGCCTCAACTAACACAAAACATAGAGCTAATCCTAGGCCTAAGCATAACCCTAACCCTAACTTAACACTTGATTAGGCCTAACCATAGCTCAAAGCCTAACTCATCCTAAACATAAAACTACACCTATCCCTAAATATACCCCTAACACTAGCCCTAATCCTAAACTCAACTCTAGCCCTAAACTTAGCTCTAAACCTACCCATTACCCTAAAACTAACCCTAAATCTATTGATAAACCTAGGCCTAACCCTAACCCTAAACCTAACCAGAAAACTAACACTAGACCTAACCCTAAACCTCACACTCAACATAGACCTAACTCTAGCTCAAACCCTAACCCTTACCATAAACCTAAACATAACCATAGCCCTAAACCTAAACCTAAACCTCAATCTAACACTAACCATAACCCTGTGCCTACATCTAACCATATCCATTACTCTAACCCTAACCCTACCCATACTCTAATCTTATCCCTAGACCTAACTCTAAACCTAACCCTCGCCCTAGCCCTAACCCTAGGTCAAAACCTAACCTTTATGCTAAACATAACCCTAACACTAACCCTAGTTCTAACCCTAACCCTAACCCTACTCAAGACCTATTCCTAACCATAACCCTAGCCCTAAACTTAGCTCTAACCCTATCCATTTTCCTAACCATTACCCTTACCCTAATGCTAACCCTAGGCCTAACACAAACACTATCGCTAAACCTAACCCTATCAATTACCATAAACCTAAAGTGAAACATAAATAAAAACCTATCATTACACTAACCCTGCCTAATGCTAATTGAATCCCTAACTTTAAGCCTGAACCTATTCCAAACCCTAAACTAGACCTTCACCTTAATAATACCCCTAGCCCTAATCCTGACCCAAACCCTAAACCTAAACCTTACACTAGACATACCCATAATCCTAACCCTAAAACTATCTTTAAACATAATCCTAGACTTGAAATTAGCCATACTCCTAATCCTAGCTCTAACCCTAAAACAAACCCCAGCCCTGATCCTAGCCCTAAACCTAGCCTTAATCATAACCCTAATCCTAACCCTTATTTTAAACATCACCCTATCTCTAAAACTAGCGTAACACCATCCCTTACCCTAAACTAAATCCTAAATCTAACCCTAATTCTATGCTTAAACTGAACATTAACCATAGACCTCATCCAAGCCCTAATTCATCCCTCTCCCTAACCCTAACCCTAACCCTAACTCTATTCATAAAACTAGCCCTAACCCTACCACTAGCAGTAAAACAAAAATGAGCAATAATCCCAACCCTAAACCTAACATAAACCAAACCCTAACACTACACCTAGACCTAACCATAGACTTAATTTGAGTCCTAAACATAATCTTAAAAGTATACCTGACACTGACTCATATGCTAAACTCACCCTAGCTTGAAACACCATCGTAAACTTAAACCTAAACTTAACAGTGACCCTAGCCCTTATTTGAGTCCTAAACCTAACCCTGACCCTGACTCATATCCTAAAACTAACCCTACCTCTAAATATCACCCTAAACTTAAACTTAACCCTAACACTAAAACTACACCTACCCCTACCCCTAAACCTAAAACTAACCCTAATTGTAACCCTAGTTCTTATATTAGCGATTGCCCTAACCCTAGTCCTAACTCTAACACAAAACTAGCCCTAATATGAACCCTAAACCTAAATTTAACCCTAACTTTAGCCCTAAACCTAGTTATAAACCTATCCCTTACCCTAAGTGAAACCTTAATACTAATGGTTAACCTAGACCTATGCCTAATCCTTAGGCTAATCAAAATCCTAACCTTATTAGTAGTCTTGACCCTAGCCCTTATTCTAGCTCTAGTCCTATCCCAAATTTGAATGCTAACCCTGACACTTATACTGAACCTAACACAAACCCTAGTTCTAAACCTGACCCTAACACTAGACTAAAACCTAACACTAGACCTTGACTCAAACCTAATCCTAAATGTAGCCTTATATCTAGCTTTAGAACTAAACAAAAACCTAGTCCTAGGCCTAACAAATCACTACCCTACCTCTAGATATAAACCTACTTCTATTCTGGCTGTAACCCTAACTTGAACTCTAACCCAAACACTGACTCTTCCTTTAAACGTAGACCTACTTCTAAACCTGACCCTAACTGAAAATCTAAACCTAACACTAGATCTTGGCATAACCCTAACCCTAAAACTATCCCTAATCATAATCCTAGCTCTTACATTACCCACAGTTTTAACCCTAGGCCTAAACCTAACACAAAACCTATATCTAATCCTAGGCCTTAACCTAGCCCTAAGCATAACCCTAACCCTAACCATAGCCCTGACGCAAACCTAACCCTCGCCTTAGTCCTAACTGTAGCTCAAAACCTAGCCCTTACTATAAAAATAAACCTAGAATTATCCCTGAATCTAACCCTAAATCTAGTCCTAATTCTAACGTAACCCTAGCCATAACCCTAGCTCTAAACCTACCCATTACCCTAACTCTAACCTTAAATGTAACCCTAGCCTCAACCCTAACCATAATCCTAAACCCTAAACAGAAAACTAACCCTAGACCTAACTCTAAGCTAATACTTGCTATAGCCCTAACCATAGATCAAACCCTAAGCCTTACCATAAACCTAAACATAACCATAGACCTAACCCTAACCCTAAACTTAAATCTAGCCCTGTCCCTAAACCTAAACCTACATCTAACCATATTTATTACACTAACCCTAACCCTAAACTTAATTATAACCATTCCCCTAACCCTAACTCTAACCCTAAACCTACCATAATCCTATCCCTAAACATAATCCTGAACCTAACACTTGCTCTAACACTAATCATAGCTCAGAACCTAACTCTTACACTAAACATAACACTAACTCTAACCGTAGTTCTAAGCCATACCCTAACCCTAACTCAAGACCTAATCCTAACCATGCGTCTAGCTATAAAGTTAACTCTAACTGTACCCATTACCCTAATTATAACTCATACCCTAATGCTAATTCTAGGCCTAACCCTATCTCAAGACCTAATCCTAACCATAACCCTAGCCCTAAACTTAACTCTAACTGTATCCATTACCCTAAACATAACCATTTCCCTAATGCTAACCCTAGGCCTAACCCTAAACCTATCACTAACCCTACCCTATCAATTACCCTAAACCTAACCTTCACTCTAAATCTAACCCTATCATTACCCTAACCGTAACCCTAAGGCTAATTTGAGCCCTAACCCTAAATCAAACCTAAAAGAAACCCTAACCATGACCCTGACCCTTATAATTCACCTAGCTCTAACCTGACCCTTACCCTAAACCTAATCCTTACATTAGACCTAGCCAAAACCTAACCCTAAAACTATCTATACCCATAACCCTAGACCTGACATTAGCTCTAGATATTATCCTAGCCCTAACCTGAACACAAACTATAGCCCATATTAGCACTAAGCATAGCCTTAATCATAACCCTAACCTTAAAACTAGGCCTAACTTAAAACCAAACCTATCCCTAATCTTAGACCTAACTAAGCCCTATCCCTAACCCTAACCCCAACCCTAGCCCTAAAACTAAGTCTAACTCTCTCCCTAGCCCTAAAACTAGTTCTTACCATATCCCTTTTGGAATTATAAACCTAGCTCTAATCCTAGGCCTAACCCTAGACATTTCCTTAGCCCTAGCCCTAACCTTGGATCTAACCTTAACTCTAAATCTAACTCTAATGCAAAGCCTAAACCTAAATCTAACACTAACCCTAACCCTAACCCTAAACCTAATGCTACTCCTAAAACTAGCCCTAACTCTAGGCCTAGCCCTAATACAAAACCAAGCCATATTCCTAACCCTAACCCGTAACCAAAACCAAACCCTAACTCTACACCTAGCTCTAACCCGAGCCCTAATTCTACTTTTAAGCAGAACCCTAAAATTAGCCATAACCCTGATTCTGACACAAACACTAACCCTAGTTTTAAACATCACCCTAAACATAACACTAGACCTAGCCCTAACCCTAACCCTAACCCTAAAGCTAGCCCTAATTGTAACCCTAGTACTTACATTAGCCATAACCCTAACCCTAGTCCTAACTTAACCCAAAACCTAGCATAATCTGAGCCCTAAACCGAGCTTTAACCCTAACCCTAACCGTAACCCTAAATCTAGCACTAAGAATAACCATAATCTTAGCTCTAACCCTAGTTCTAACCCTATCCATTACCCTAACCATAATCCTAATGCTAATGCTAACCCTAGGCCTAAACATTACCATATCCCTAATCCTAACCCTATCCATTACTCTAAACCTAACTTGAAACCTAAACCTAACTATATCCTTTCCCTAATCCTAAACCTATGCTAATTCAAGCCCTAAATTTAAACCTTAACCTATGCAAAACACTAATTACCACCCTGACCCAAACAATACCATTAGCTCTAAACCTGACCGAAACTCTAATCCTAACCCTTACACTACATCTAAACTAACCCTAAACTATTTTTAACTGTAAAGCTGGACCTGAAATTAGCCCTAGCTCTTAACCTAGCCTTAATCCTAACCTGAAACATAACTCGAGTTTTACCCTAATTTTAACACTCGCCCTATCCCTAAACCTAGCTATAACCCAATCCCTTACCCTAAACCTAACAATAACCCTAAACCTAACCATAACCCTTGCCCTAACCCTAGGCCTAACCCTAACACTAAGCCTAGCACTAACCCTAATTTAGTCCTATCCTAACCCTAAACTTAGCCTTAAGACTAACTCTAACTCTTGCCCTAGCCCTAGCCCTAGTTCTATCCTTAGACCTAGCCCAACCCTGGATCTAAACCTAATTCTAAATTTAAACCTAACTCTAAATTTAACCATAACCATAATCCTAAACCAAACCCTAACACTAGCCCAAACAATAATGCTAATCCTAAAACTTGCCTTAACCCTAGCCCTAGCCTTAAAACCAAGCCATATCCATAACCCTAACCCCTAACCTAAACCAAACCATAAACCTACACCTAGCCCTATCCCTAACTCTAAAAATAACTCTGACCCTGACCTGATCCTAACACTAATCCTAGCTCTAAACATCACCCTAACCTTAAATTAACCCTAACACAAGAACTTTCCTTAACCCTAACCCTAAAACTAGCCCTAATTTTAACCCCAGTTCATACATTAGTCATTGCCATAACACTAGCCCTAACCCTAACAAAAATTCTACCCCTAATTCTAAACCTAACACTAGCTTAAACCCTAATCTTAACCCGAACTAGACATAACCCTAACCCTAAAACGAGCCCTATCCCTAGCTCTAACCTTATCCCTTACCCTAAGACAAACTCTAAACCAAATGCTAACCCTAGTCCTAACCCTAATCCAAAGCCTAACTTAAACACTAACAGTATCACTAGTCCTAACCCTAGCCCTCATTCTAGTTCTAACCCTAACCTTGACCCTTATTCTGATCCTAACAGTAACCCTAGGTCTAAACCTGACTCTAACCCTAAACCAAACCCTAACAATAGCGCTACCAGTAAGCCTATTCCTATACTGGACCATAACACTAGATCTAGATCCAAAACTAATCCTAAATATAGCTATAATTCTAGCCCTAGACCTAAACACAACCCTAGCTCTAGCCCTAACAATAACCCTTAACCTAAATTAAACACTTACCCTACTCCTAGACCTAACACTAGTCCTAATTTTGGCTCTAACCCTTACCCTTATCCTATCCGGAACACTGACCCTGTCCCTAACATTAACCTATCTCTAAACCTGAACCTAACCCAAAACCTAGTCCTAATACTAGATCTAGCCATAACCCTAACCCTAATACTAGCCCTAAACATAACCCTAGTGCTAAGAATATTTTAACCCTAATCTTAACCCTAACAGTAGCCCTAACCCTAACTATAATCCCAACCCAAGCCCTAAACCTAATACAAAACCTAGCCATAATCCTAGGCCTAAACTTAGCCCTAAGCATAACCGTAACCCTAACCCTAGCCCTAACACTAACACTTGCCTTAGACCTAACCCTAGCTCAAAGCCAAAACCTTACCCTAAACAAAACCCTAGCCCTATACTAAACCATAACCCTAACCCTAGCTCTTATCCTAACCTTAATCCTAGCTCAAACTTTAGTTCTAACCCTGTCAATTACCCTAACCCTAAACCTAACCCTAATTATAACCCTATTCCTAACACTAAATCTAACCCTAAACATAAACGTATCCCAAGACCTAACCATAAACCTAAACCTCACCATAGCCCTAGCCCTAGCAGAAACATTAAGCCTTACACTAAACCTAATCCTAAGACTAGCCCTAAATCATAACCTAACCCTAACCCTAACCCTAAATCTAACATTATCCATTACCCTAAAATTAACCCTAATTGTAATGAATACTCTAGCCATAACCCAAACCCTAAACCAAAATTAGCCATAAACATATTCCTAGACCTGAACGTAAACCTAACCCTCACACTAGCCATTACCCTAGTTCAAAAATTTACCCTTACCCTAACCTAACCATAACCCTAGCCCTAAACCTAACACTTACTGTAAACCAAACCCTAGCCCTATCCCTAAACCTAACTCTAATTTTAGACTTAATCCAAACTATCACCTAGCCCTAATCCTAGCTCTAAATCTATCCATTATACTAAACATAACCCTAACCTAATGCTAACCTTAATCCTATTGCTAAACCTAACCCATCCATGACCCTAAAGCTTTACTGAAACCTAAACCTAACCCTATCCATTACCCTAACCCTAAGCCTAAACCTAACATTAATTAAAGCCCTAAACCTAAACTTTGACCAAAACCAAATGCTAACCCTGACCCTAACCCTAATAATACCCCTAACTCTAAATCTGACCCTTACCCGAAACATAGCTCTGACACTAGACCTAGCAATTACCTAACCCTAAAACTATCCTTAATCATAACTCTAGACTTGACATTAGCCCTAGCCTAGTTCTAGCCTTTAACCTAAAAGAAACCCTAGCCCTAAACCTCACCTTAATCCTAACCTAAACACTATCCCTAGCCCTAATCCTAATTCTAACCCTCACCCTAGCCCTAAAGCTAGCTCTAAACCCACCCATTCCTTTAAACTTAATCCTAACTCTAATGCTAATCCTAAACCTAGCCCTACCCCTAGGCCTATCCCTAACACTAACCTTAGCGCCCTCATTCTAGCACTAATTTAGCTTTAACCCTAACACTAAGCCTAAGCATAGTCCTAAATCTATATCTAACTCTCATCCTAGCCATTTCCCTCGTTATAACCTTTTCATTATTGTAACACTCACCCTAGCCCTAACCCTAACCCTGGATCTAACCCTAACTCTAAATCTAACCCTAAACCTAAGCCTACACCTCACCCTAACACTAGCCCTAACTCTAACACTAATTCAAATTCTAGCCCTAACCCTATCCCTAGCCGTAAAAGAAAACCGAGCCATAGGCCTAACCCTAACACTAACGCATAGAAGTCAAGATGAGTGAAACCAGAAAACATAAACTGTTCCTGACAGCAAACCTTGAACTGAGAATGCCCAACCTGGGAAACATGGTAATGCTAGGTAAAAGATGAATCCTGACCGGTATCAAAGAAATTTGAACAAAACTAACTCTAACCCGAACATTAGTTCTAACCCTAGCCCTAACCCTAATCTGAAAACTAAGCCTTTCCTGTTTAGAGAGCTTGATCATAAAAGTCCTAAACTTGGGGTGCCTACTAGGGCAAGGTAAGAGATGAATCCTGCCCAGCATCAAAAATTCTGACCAATATTTGGGGAAGGTGTTTCAGTACATGCCTATTTACCATGTTTTCTCCTAATGTGCTCTTGGATAAATTGTTTTTTCATGCTTCAGCTTAAGATACTTTCACAAGAATAAAACAGAGCCTGCCGACAGCAAAGTGATTGAGTGTGTGAAGTTTCAGGCAGCTAGCACCAACCCTGTTTGATTGCCAGCTCCATTTCCATTCACACCTATAGGCCATAATGTAGTGAAAACTAAAAATCCAAACTTTCCTAACACTGAACCATTGAACCTTGATGGCCCAAACTTGGGGAGCCTACTAAGGTTGGTCAATGATGAATCCTGTACAGTATCAAAGTAAACGGACCAAAATACATTCAAAGCTCTTTCAGTACATGTGTAATTTGCTTGCTCCTAAAGCACTCAGAGATAAAGCTGTTTCTTTCTACTTCAGCTTAGGGATACTTCACAGGAAACAAACCAGAGAATATTCACTGAGAACTGATTGAGTGTGTGAAGTTTCAAGTGTAAGGGACCGGCGAAACGTTGGAGGAAGAGACCACCAAGAGACTGTCTCATGCAACAGCAAAAAGGGTTTGTTTGGAGACCAGCATGCTGGGGCTCAGAGCTCTCTAGAGCAAAGAGAGATAGAGCACTGGGAACAGCTTAAGCAGAACTTATATACTTTTCTTGGAGAGGGCAGGGAGGGAAGTTCATTGACAGGTCAAGGCGAGTGGGCAGTTTGCCTGCAACCAAGTGAGGGAGTGCATTCTGCAGTTTGGCAGTTGGGGACAGCACATTCTGGGAACAAGATTAGCAAACAGTTCTCAGGATTTCAACAGTGTTTTGTTAAGCATACAGAAAAACGGAGTGACAAGTACCTATTTTATTAACCATTCATTCCCCACTTCTTCTTCTGGCTACTTTTAATCATAAAAGTGATCATTGGGGGGTGTCACATTCTGTGTCTGCTAGTGGGGTATATTGTTGTCTGATTACCATAAGTTTGACTTGTCCAATTTGGGCTTGGAGAAAGGAAACTACAGGGTTGAGCAAACAGGGTGCTAGAGTTAGCAACAATATAAGAATTATTAAAGGGACCGGCCAGGGCTGATAAAAGCGTAGTTAACCAGGGGGACTGTGTGAACCAAGACTCATACCACCCTTTTTGGGCCTCTCTCTCTCTCTCTCTGACTCTCTTCAAGGCGTCTTCTTAGTTTGCTCATAGATTCTTTTACAACTCCAGTATTGTCAGCATAAAAACAACATTCTTCCCTCAATGCAGCACAAAGGCCCTCTTCTCTCATGAAGAGGAGGCCCAACCCTCGCCTGTTCTGTAAAACAACTTCAGAGAGAGAGGTTAAAGATTCCTGCAAAGCTTTGATGGATGTTTCTAATATCTTTAAGTTTTGGTCCATTGCTCTTTCTAATTGGGTCACTTGTTGTGTCCCATGGACCAGGGCAGTGGTCCCTGTGCCCACCCCTGCAGCAATTCCCATTCCTAATAAGATGGCTAAAGTGAGGGATACAGGTTCCTGGCAAAACTGGATTGTATGCACCCCTATTTGATCTTCAAATGAACCTGCATCATGATAGAGCACTCTGGGAAACATCTGCACCATTACACAATAATTTACAGAGCTGTTAAATATCTGGGCTGAAATGCAAGGAGTTAACCCAGTGTCACATGCCCACAAAGTTCCATTTTCAGGAGTAAGGAAACCCTGTGTGATGCCAATATTTTTTATCTGGGTACATAAGTGTTGTTTACTTTTAGGTGGAGACCCTATACATAAGCCTGCCCCGGTTACTTCTGGGAGCGTTAAATTAGGATTTTCACCCCAATTACAGGAGGAACTCTGCGCTTTTACTGCATCAGTCCCATCAATTGCTATCCCTTCATAGTAAGGAGGAGCAGAGGAGAGACAGAGCCAACAAGACTGAGTGAGGTCTGGTTGTGTGAAATTCAGCACCGCAAAGGCTCCTTCAATTAGCCCCCAGGGGAAAGGGTTGACTTCACTCTGGATTGGGGAAGTAAATGAAGGTGAAACTTGAGGAGTATGGGAAAGTGAAAGGGCCCTTGTAGATTTAGGTTTGGGTTGTCTATGAGGCCCAATTCCTGGCTTGAGGGGATTGGGCCCTATGGCCAAGGGAATTTCTTTTCTCTCAAACCTGATAGTGAACCAAAGGCCAAAATCATATCCTGTGGTGTAAAATTGCATTCCATAGGTTTTTCCTGAAAGTCATACCCAGATATTTTGGTTTCTTCCTTTGGAGGTGAAGGTTATATTTAGGGGGTTGCATAGGCTATTTGTGTCACATGGAGTAGGGTCAACTAGTCCAGAAGTCCCCGCTTGGGGGCTCCGTTTAAATGGGAGACATTGTTTGGGATTTAACTTAGTATTATTTCTTCTTACCCAAATCAGACTATCAGGGGAGTTTGGGTTCCACCACACAGCCCCTGTATGCTCACATCCCCATGACTTACAGAAGAAGTCGGCTTTTCCCCCACACAGCCGTGACTGTTTGCAGCTTCGATAGTCTGCCGGGCAAACATAATAATCCAGGCTAGCCAACCTACATCTGGCTTGCATGCCCCTACATCCATAATGTTTGTTTCCATTATCTATGGTACGGAAGGGATTTAATGGAATTTTAGTGGGATCTTTTTCATCAGGGATGTCCCAATAGGAAAGGCCTATAGCCAGCTGACAAATGTCTGGGTGGAGAGATGGCCACCAGGTCCCTAAGGGGGCTGTATGCGAGATAGACCATACTTCCTGTCCAGTAGGATTTGTGATCAGCCATCGCTGCTGAACGGGAGGATGAGGGTTAGGACTACTGGTGATCATGGGGAGAATCCATAGCCGTATCCACATGGCGAATACGCAATTTGAGAGGGTTACCAGTCTTTTCCAATTTCCAGCCAGAGTCTGGACAGGGCGCAGGCTTGAGATGAGAGGCATGGATCCAGGAAGTGATTCCGTCTACCTTTACCGCTGTAGGTGTTATAAGAAGCACCTGGTATGGTCCTTTCCAGCGGGGTTCTAGGGATGACACCTGATGTCGTCTTACGTAGACAAAGTTCCCCACTTGATATTGATGTGGAGTCCCTTCGTCTCCAGGTTGGTAGGCAGTGGCCAGCTGTTTTCACAGGTATCGCTGGGTTCTTTCAAGAGCTTTAAGTCTGTCAAGCAAGGGGGTGTGAAAGGAATCGTTAGGTCTTAGAGTTGGGGTCAGGTCCCTTACTGGAGGAGGGGCACCATAGAGAATTTCATAGGGGGTGAGGTTACACAAAGAAACAGAGGGAGTATTTCTTGCACGAAACAGTGCATAAGGCAGGAGCATAGTCCAATCTTTTATGCCGGTCTCCAAGCTTAATTTTGTCAAGGTCTCTTTAATGGTTCTATTCATTCTTTCTATTTGTCCTGAGCTCTGGGGTCTATAAGCACAATGTAACCTCCAATTAATCCCCAGGGTCCTGGCTAACCCCTGACTTACCTGGGCCACGAACGCCGGTCCATTATCAGACCCTATTACCTTAGGCAGGCCGTATCTTGGAAAAATATCTTCCAGGATCTTCTTGACCACCATTTGCGCCATTTCTCTTGTTGTGGGGAAGGCTTCAATCCATCCTGAAAATGCATCTACAACGCTTAGGAGATATTTAAGTCCATACCTTGCTGGCTTAATTTCAGTAAAGTCCACTTCCCAAAATTGTCCTGGTCTGGTCCCTCGAAGGCGCCTTCCTACAGGAAGCTTGGCGGGGTAAGCATTAACCAATTGACAGGCCCGACAGGCTTTTGTTACTCGTTCAGCTATTTCCTTTCGCTGTGAGCCGGTTAGTGGAAAACTCTGTTCTTGATCCTTTAGGAATGCCTGCAGTTTCTTTAAACCAAGGTGAGTGAGTTGATGTACATTTTTAACGTAGTGTAGGGCTTTCTGAAATTGCAAGCTGGGCTCAGTGTAGTCAAGGAGTTCAGTGTCAGTGTCCTTAGATGTTAAGTTGTCGGGGTGCTCTGATGTAGTTAAATCTCCTGACTCATATTCCCCCCATGTGGAAAGCGTTAACATGGTTACTCCGTTTAGGGCTGCCAATTTAGACTCTTCATCCACCCTCCTGTTCCCGACTGCTACAGGATCGTTTCCTTTCTGGTGTCCTGGACAGTGCACTATAACTAGTTCTTTAGGGCTTTGCACTGCTGAGAGGAGGCGGAGGATCTCATCTCTGTTTTTTATTTCTTTTCCTGCAGAGGTTAATAGTCCCCTTTGCTGGTAGATAGCCCAGTGTATATGAGCGGTAGCGAAGGCATAGCGGCTATCTGTGTATATGGTGGACTTTTTGCCTTCCACTAGTTCTAATGTCTTTGTGAGGGCGATCAGCTCTGCCTTTTGAGCCGATGTTCCCTCCGGGAGGCTAGAGGACCAGATGACTTTAGTTCTGCTAACTATTGCTGCCACAGCCCACTGCTTACCATCCTGGAGAAAGCTGCTGCCATCAGTGAACCATATGACCTCAGGGTGGGGCAGTGTCTGATCCTTTAAATCCCGTCAAATACTGGTTTCTTCTGCCAGTATATGTTGACAGTCATGACTGACGGATTCTGATGATTGTTCAGGTAGTAGTGTAGCCGGGTTAAGTGGGGTGGGGGGTCCCAGTATTATTCTGTCCTTGTCAAGCAACAGGCTCTGATAGTGTGTTATTCTAGAGTTTGATAGCCATCTGTCTGGTGACTGGCGGATGATGATCTCTAGGGCATGGGGGGCTATAATGGTTAGCTTCTGCCCCAGCGTTAACTTATCAGCATCCTTGATTAGTAGGGCCACCGCTGCTATAGCTTTTAGGCAATGGAGCCATCCACTAGCCACTGGGTCCAGCTTTTTAGATAAGTAGGCTATAGGCCTTCTCCAGGGTCTTAGAGTCTGAGTGAGCACTCCTTGTGCTATTCCTTTCTTTTCCTCAATGTAGAGAGTAAAGGCTTTTTCTACATCCAGGAGTGCTAAGGCCAGAGCAGATAGCAGTGCCCTTTGGATGTTATCAAAAGCTTGTTGGTGCTCAGGGTTCCATTGGAATTGGGCATTTCCCTTTAACAACGGGTATAAAGGAGCAGCTAAGGATACAAACCCAGGTATCCATAACCTGCAAAAGCCAGCAGTCCCAAGAAACTCTCTGAGTTGCCTCCTATTAGATGGGGGTGGTATCTGCACAACGGTTTGTTTTCTGGGCTCAGTGAGCCATTGTTTACTGCCCCTAAGGGAATAGCCCAGGAAGATTACTTCTTGCTGGCAAATTTGGGCCTTTTTGACAGAAGCTCTATACCCAAGTTGAGCAAGCTCAGATAGTAGTGCTTGGGTCCCAGACTCACAGTTTTCCTTGGTGTCTGCTGCCAGTAGCAGGTCATCCACATATTGGAGTAGGGTGACTTCAGGGTGCATGGTTCTGAAGTTGTTGAGATCTCTGTGGAGGGCTTCATCAAAGAGAGTGGGGGAGTTTTTGAACCCCTGTGGGAGTCTGGTCCAAGTTAGTTGACCAGACATTCCGGTTTCTGGGTCTACCCACTCGAAAGCAAACAGCATCTGACTATCTTTATGCAGAGGCAAGCAAAAGAAAGCATCTTTTAAGTCCAGGACAGTATACCATTTTCGCTCAGGGTTCAGAGTGCTAAGCAGATTGTACGGATTAGGTACTGTGGGGTGAATGTCCTGCACTTTGTTGTTGATCTCTCTTAGGTCTTGAATGGGGCAATAGTCCCCGGTTCCTGGCTTTTTTACTGGTAGCAGGGGAGTGTTCCAGGCCGATTGACAGGGCCTTAGGACCCCTAAGGCCAGATATTTCTGAATATGGGGCCTTATCCCATCTTTAGCTTCTTTGCTCACAGGATATTGTTTAATATTAATTGGGGAGGCTGAGGTTTTTAACTCCACCATTATTGGAGGTTGTTTTATGGCTAGGCCTAACCCAGCAGTTTCTACCCAGGCATCTGGGTAATCTGTTATCCATTTCTGGGATAGCTTGCCTGTTTGATCAGTCATGGGGGGTGTGAAGAGTTGATGTTCATCTTCTACTGACATAGTTAAAGCCATGACTATAGGAGTTTTTACTGAAGGATTTAGAAATTTCATTTGGGGGCCTTCAGGGTTAAAAGTTATTCTGGCCCAGAGCTTGGTGAGCAGATCTCTGCCCATCAATGGGGCCGGGCATTCTGGGATCACTAGGAAGGAGTGATGGACTTTTCCTTTTCCCAGGTCCATGGTCCTCTTAGTTGTCCAAGCCCGATATTTACTGCCATTAGTCCCTTGAACTAGAGATCTTTTAGTTGATAGAGGGCCCAATGGGTCCTTAGGGGCTGAGTATACTGCCCCTGTATCCACTTCAAAGTTTACTGGGGTCCCCTCCACATCAAAAGTTACCCTGAGCTCAGGGAGGGGATCTGAGCCCCGACTTTCCTAGTCATCCTCCAGAGTTAGAATGGCTGGCTGGCGTGGCTGTTTCTTCCTAGGACACTATTTGGTCCAGTGTCCTTTTTCTCTACAGTAGGCACGTTGATCTGAGGCCAGAGGTGGTGGCTTCTGGCGTGGGCCCAGGTATCCCTTTCTGTCTCCCTGTCTCTTAACTACTGGCCTATTTGTTGTTATGACCAGGACCTTAGTCAATGCCTCAGTCTGTCTTTTGCTTCTTTTATCCTCCCTTTGCTCCCTTTCTTTCTCCCTCCTTTGTTCCTTCTCTTCCTCAGTTTCTCTCTTATAGTATACCTTCTTGGCTTCTCTGACTAAATCTCTCAGAGTCATATCTTGTAATCCATCTAAGCATTGTAACATTCTTTTAATATCCAGGGCAGCTTGCCCAATAAAGGCCATCGTGACAGATGCCTTTTGATCCTCCACCTGAGGATCAAAAGGAGTATATCTCCTATATTCCTCCATAATTCTCTCCAGAAACATAGAGGGAGATTCATTAGGCCCTTGAATAATCTCTCTTACCTTGGCCAAATTAGTTGGCCATCTAGCGGCTGCTCGGAGATGAACTATTAGAGCCCGGTGATAAGTGGACAGATGCTCCCTACCTTCAAAGGTGTTGGGGTCCCAGTTTGGTCGGTTCAAGGGGAAGTTGGCTTCGATTATGTTGGGAAGTTGTGTCGGTCGCTCATCTGGTCCGAGGATATTTTTTTCTAGCTTCCAGGAGGATTCTCTCTCATTCCTCTGTCATGAAGAGAGTGCCTAAGAGTTGTTGGCAGTCATCCCAAGTAGGCTGGTGTGAAAACATCAATGACTCAATCAGACCTGTGAGCCGGGTGGGGTCCTCGGAAAAAGGGGGATTGTTATTTTTCCAGTTATATAGATCTGAAGAGGAGAAAGGCCAATACTGGTAGGCTTGCATTTCTCCACCATGGCCATCCTCTATCATTGGCCCATAAAGACGGAGGGGAAGTATCACGGGGGCTTCAGGGTTTTTAATCATTCGCTGCCAGCGAGTTCCTTTAGCCGGGCCAGCTTCCTCCAGGGGAGGAGGGGCTATGTGTGCCTCCGGGAAGTCATCTGGAGGGTGCTGGGCCGGCTTAACTTCCTCCAATGGTGGAGAGGCTGAGTCAGCAGCAGGAGAATCACTTAGAGGGTGTTGGGGGTTGGGGAACAAAGGCAGGGGATAAGAAAGGGAGGAGAGTCCAGTAGAGTCAAATCTTGAGACTCAGGGAGAACAGAGGGTGGAGGAGGAGCAGAGGGTTTGAGAGATAGAATCATGGGGGGAGGAGTAGGAGCGGGGACAGGGACAAGAAAAGGCTTCACCCATGGAGGAGATTCACAGAGGTCCTGCCAAGTTAAGATATACGGCTGTTGATCTGGATGGCTATGTGGCCCCGGCTGAAAAACAATATCTTTGACTTTTTGAATTAGTGGGGAGTAGAAAGATTCTTCTGGAGGCCATCCAACTCCAAAGGTGGGCCATTCTAAGGCACAGAGAGTCTGCCAAGTCCGGCATTTTACTGAAAAAGAAAGATTCTGAGCCCTTAAGTGGACTTCAGTCCAGTGATCAAGGGTCAGTTACTTGAAAATGAAAATGAAAGTTACTTGACCAAAGACAGGGACAATACAAACGTGACACAAACACAGACACACACAGTAAACGTGTAACACAAGTTCAGAGGCAAAGATTAAAAACAGACAGTGAATTCAACCTGAGAGAAAGAATTGCCGGCAAGAACAGACGGGTTGAAAGGAGAATATACCAGATGAGGGCACTTCCATCCCAGATGAGGGCACTTCCGTCCCTCCCAGATGAGGGCACTTCTGTCCCTCCCAGAGTCCTTCAAGGCGTCCCTTGAAGAATGTGGCCTGTGGCTTCAGGACACGTCTGTCCACCACCGCCAGGGGGAGCTCACGCTCTCCGCTGGCAAACACACTTTGCCAACCCAAACTGAAAAACCAGAAAGGCTCTGAGAGCTCACGCTCTCCACTGAGCCAAAAACCAAGCTCTGAGCGAACGCAAAGGAAAAACAAGGAGAAGAAGGAGGAGATGAAGAAGAAGAAGAAGAAGAGGCACCTTACTTACCCCCCAAAGGAGTCTGTTGGGGTCTCCCTGTCCGGCAATGCGCACTTCCCGGGCAATGCACCAAATGTAAGGGACCAGCGAAATGTCGGAGGAAGAGACCACCAAGAGACTGTCTCATGCAACAGCAAAAAGGGTTTATTTGGAGACCAGCATGCTGGGGCTCAGGGCACACTAGAGCAAAGAGAGATAGAGCACTGGGAACAGCTTAAGCAGAGCTTATATAGTTTTCTTGGAGAGGGCAGGGAGGGAAGTTCATTGACGGGTCAGGGCGAGTGGGCAGTTTGCCTGCAACCAAGTGAGGGAGTGCATTCTGCAGTTTGGCAGTTGGGGACAGCACATTCTGGGAACAAGATTAGCAAACAGTTCTCAGAATTTCAACAGTGTTTTGTTAAGCATACAGAAAAACGGAATGACAAGTACCTATTTTATTAACCTTTCACAAGTAGCTAGCACAAACCCTGTTTGATTTCAGCTTCATTTCCATTCACCCATATAGGGAAAAAAGAAGAGAAACGAAAATTGAAACTGTTCCTGAGAGAAAACCCTTTTACGTAGGAGGCCCAAACATTTGGAGTATAGTCAAAATAGGAAAAAAGGTGAATCCTGCCCAGTATCATAGACATTTAAAAAAAAAAAAACTAACTCTAACCCTAACACCTGGTCTAAATCTAGTCCTAACACTAAGTCTAACCCTAAACCTAATCTGTTTAGAGAAACTTTGATCATAGAAGTTTCAAAATTGGGGAGTCTAGTGGGGTAAGCTTAGAGATGAATCATGGGCAGTTTCAAAGAAATCTGACAAAATAATTGGGTTAGCTATTTCTGTACATGCATATTTCCCTGTTTTCTCCTAAAGTGTTCTCAGATAAATCCATATTGCATGCTTCAGCTTATTAATCATTACACAAGGAACAAACCAGAGAGTGCCCACAGAGAACAGATTGAGTGTATGAAGTTTTAAGCAGTTAGCACCAACCTTGTTTGATTTCCAGCTCTATGTCCATTTACCCATGTAGATCAAAATGAAATGAATCCATAAAATACAAATTGTTCCGGTCAGCAAAGAATTGAACTGAGAAGGCAGAAATCTGGGGAACATAGTAAGGCTAGGTAAAAATATATCCTGCCCAGCATCAAAGAAATTTGAACAAGACAAACTCTAACCCTAACACTAGACCTAACTGTAACCTAACCTGTTTAGAGTACCTTTGATCATAGAAGTCTCAAAGATGAGGAGCCTAGTGGGGCAAGCTAACAGATGAACCCTGCCCAGTATGAAAGAAATCTGACCAAATGATTGGGGGAAGTAGTTCAGTATATGCATGTTTTCCTGTTGTCTCCTAAAATGCCCTCACATAGTGTTATTTTTGCATGCCTCATCTTTGGGATACATTCACAAGGATAAAACCAGAGTGTCCTCACAGAGAACTGATTGAGAGTGTGAAGTTTCAAGCAGCTACCAAAAACCCTGTTTGATTTCCAGCTCCATTTCCATTTATCCATATAGGTCAAAATGAAGTGAAATCTTTAAAAAAAATCTGAAATACTGACAGCAAACCAGTGAACCTAGAAGGCCCAAACCAGGATAAGATAGTAAGGCTAGGTAAAAGATAAATCCTGCCTAGTATCAAAGAAATTTGAACAAAACTACTGTAAACCTAACACTAGATCTATCCTTAATCCTAACCCTACAGCTCACCCTAGCCTGTTTAGAGAACCTTTGATCATAGAAGTCCCAAACTAATGGAGCCTAGTGGGGCAAGCTAACTGATGAATCCTTCACAATATCAAAGAAATCTGAGCAAATAATTGGGGGAAGTGTTTCAGTATATGCATATTTCCTTTATTTCTCCAAAAGTGCTCTGAAATAAAGTTGCTTTGCATGTTTCAGCTGAGGGCAACAAGGAACAAACCAGAGAGTGCCCACAGAGAATTGATTGTGTGCAGTTTCAAGCAGCTAGCACCAACCCTGTTTGATTTCATGCTCCATTTCTCTTCAACAAAATAGTTCAAAATTAAGTGAAACCTTAAAATACAAACTGTTCCTGACAGCAAACCATTGAACCAAGAAGGCCCAAACCAGGGAACATTGTGAGGCTAGGTAAAATATGAATCCTGCCCAGTATCAAAGATACATGACCCTAACCCTAACACTAGGTTTAAACCTAGCCGTTACCCTAAACATAAAACAAACCCTAATCTGTTTAGAGAACGTTTTATCATAGAAGTCCCAAAATAAGTGAGCCTAGTGGGGCAAGCTAACAGATGAATCTTGTGCACTATCAAAGAAATCTGACCAAATAATTTGGGGAGGTAGTTCATTACATGTATATTTCCCTGTTGTCTCAAACAGTACTTTCGGATAAATATGTTTCTGAATGCTTCAGCTTTGGAATAGAATTACAGTAACTTTAGGGTTAGAGTTAGGGTTAGGGCTAGGATTATCATTAGGGTTAGGGTTAGGTTTAGTGTAATGGATACGGTTAGATTTAGGTTTAGGGTTAGGGTTAGATTTAAGTTTAGGGTTAAGGTTAGGGCTATGGTTATGTTTAGGTTTAAGGTAAGGGTTAGGTTTTGAGCTAGGGTTAGGGTTATAGCAAGTGTTAGGTTTAGGGTTAGGTCTATGTTTAGTTTTCTGGTTAGGGTTAGGGTTATGGTTAGGGTTAAGGCTAGGGTTACCAATAGGTTTAGGGTTAGGTTTAGTGTATTTTGTAGATTTAGAATCAGGGTTAGGGCTAGGGTTAAGATTAGGATTAGGGCTAGGTTTAGGGTTAGATTTATGGATATTTCTAGGTTTATATTTATGGTAAGTGTTAGGCTTTGAGCTAGGGTTGGGACTAAGCCTAGGGTTAAGTTAGGATTAGGGCTAGGTTTAGGGTTAGGGTTATGCTTAGGGCTAGGTTAAGGCCTAGGATTAGCTCTAGGTTTTGTGTTGGGTTTAGGCCTATGGTTAGGGCTGTGGGTAATGTAAGAACTAGGTATATGAGTAGGGCTAGTTTTAGGGTTAGGGTTAAGGCTAGGTCTAGTGTTAGGTTTATATTTTCAGTTAGGGTCAGGTTTAGAGGTAGGGTTAATGTTAAAGGCTGGTAAGTGTTCAGGTTAGAGTTAGAGTTAGAGTTAGGGTTATAGCCAGAATTAGGACTAGGTTTAGGTCTAGGGGTAGGGGTAGTGTTTGGGTTAGGGTAAGGGTTACTGTTAGGGCTAGGACTAGGTTTTTGTTTAGGTCTAGGGCTAAGGCTAGATTTAGGATTAGATTTAGGTCTAAGGCTAGTGGTAGAGTTAGGTTTAGGAATAAGTTTATCGGTAGTGCCAGTGTTAGAGTTTGGTCTAGGGTTAGGGTCAGGTTTAGACCTAAGTTTAATGTTAGGATCAGAATAATGGTCAGGGTTAGCATTAGAATTTGGGATAGGATTAGAGCTAAAATGAGGGCTAGATTTAGAACTATTAATGGGGTTAGTATTTTGGTTAGCCTAAGGATTAGGGATAGGTCTAAGGCTACCATGAGGGTTAGGGTTTTGCTTAGGGTAAGGGATAAGGTTAGATCTAGGGTTAGGATTAGAGTTAGGGTTAGGGTTAAAGCTAGGTTTACAGCTTGGATTAGGGCTTGATTTGTTATAGGGTTAGGGCTAGGGTTAGGGCATTGTCTAATGTTAGAACTAGGGTTACAATTAGAGTTAGTTTTAGGGTTAGGGGTAGTGGTAGGTCTAGTGTTAAGGTTAGGTTTAAGGTTAGGGTGATATTTAGAACTAGGGTTAGTGTTAGGATATGAGTCATGGTCAGGGTTAGGCTTAGGACTCGAATTAGCGATAGGGTTACTGATAGGCTTTTGTTTAAGGTTAGGATGGGGTCTAGAGCTAGGGTAAGCATTAGGATACGAGTCTGTGTCAGGGTTACTTTTAAGGTTAGTGTTAGGAGTCGAATTTAGGGCTAGGGTTAGGTCTAGATGTAGTGTTACTGTGTCTTAAGTTAATGTTTAGTGTTAAGGCTATTGCTTGGTTTTGTATTACTGCTAGGGTTAGGGTTAGTGCTAATTTTATGATTAGCGTTAGGGTTAGGGCTAGTGTTAGTGTTAGGCTTAAGCTTAGGTTCAGGGTTAGATTTAGATTGAGGGTTATATCTAGGTTTAGGGTTAGGACTGAGGATAGGGCAAGGGTTAGGGCTAGGGTCAAATTATAGTATGTAATAGGATTAGAACTAGGGATAGAGCTAGTGTGAGTTAGAGTTAGTCTTAGGGCTTGGGTTAGGGAAATGGATAAATTAGGGCTAGGATTAGGTCTATGGTTACTGTTCAGCTTAAATATAGAGTAGGGTCTGAGTTAGTATTAAGTTTAAGTAAAGAGAGAATGTTATATCTAGGTTTAGAGGTAGGGTGATATTAAGAATTAGGTTGGAGCTTGGGTTACAGTTACTGTTATGATTAAGGCTAGGTTTAGTGCTGGGATGAGGGCTAATGTTTGTTTTAGGGTTAGGGCTAGGTTTTGGGGTACGGATAATTTCAGGTCTCGAATTAGGTTTAAAGATAATTTTATGTTTAGGATTATGGCTACATCTAGTGTAAGGGTTAGATTTAGGGATAGGGTCAGGATTAGGGCTAGGGGTATTTTTATGGACAAGGTCTGGGTTAAGGTTTGGAATAGGTTAAGGTCTAAAGTTAGGGATTGAACTAGTGTTAGGGTTAGGGTTAGAGTAATGATAGGGTTAATATTTGGGCCCAGGTTAGGTTTAGGGTTATGGATAAAAATAAGGTTTGAGATAGCTTTAGGTTCAGACCTAGGGTTAGCATTAGGGTTAGGGTTATGTTTATGGTAATGGATAGGGTTAAACTAGGGTTGGGGCTAGGGTTATGGTTATGATTAGGGCTAGGGTTATGATTAGGGATTGGTTTAGGTTTAAAGCTCAGGATAGGGCTCAGATTATGGCTAGGATTCAGGTTAATTTAGTGCTATGGTTAAAGTTATGGCTAATGTAAGTACTAGAGTTACATTTGGGGCTAATTTTAGGATTAAGGTTAGGGCTAGGTTGAGTGTTAGGGTTAGGTTTAAGGTCAGGGTGATGTTTAGAGCTGGGGTTAATATTAGTGTCAGAGTCAGGGTCAGAGTTAGTTTTAGGGTTTGGCTTAAAACTCTAATTAGGTCTAGGGTTAGGGGTAGGTGTATGGTTAGGGTTTCGTTTAGTTTAAGGACTAGTGTTAGAGGTATGGCTCAGTTTTGTTTTAGGCTATGGCCAGGGTTAGGGCTAGTTTTAGGATTAGTTTTAGGCTTAGGGCAAGTGTATGGGTTAAGCTTAGGCTTCAGATTAGGGTTAGATTTAGAAATAGGTGTTGATCTATGGTTAGTGCTAGGGCTAAAGATAGGGCAAGGGTTAGGACAATGGTTAGGGTTAGGGTTATGTTTATGGTAAGGAATAGGGTTAGAACTAGTGATAGGGCTAGTGTGAGAGAGTTCGTCTTATGGCTAGGTTTAGGGTTATAGTTAGGGATAGGGCTAAATTAGTTCTAGGGTTGGTGTTAGGTTTAGGCCTAGGTTTAGGGTTAGAGTTAAGGTTACATTTAGTTTAAAAGAATGGGTTATAGCAAGATTGAGGGCTTGGCGAGGGTTAGTATTAGGGTTAGGGCCAGGGTTAGGGTTAAGGTTATGATAAAGGCTAGGGTTTAGGGCTAGGTTGAGGGCTAGTGTTTGTATTAGGTTAAGGGCTAGTATTAGGTGTAGGTCTAATGTCAGGTCTAGGGTTACAATTAGGGATACATTTAGTGTTAGGTTTATGGCTTGGTCCAGTGTAAAGGTTAGATTTAGGGTAAGGGTCAGTTTTAAAGCTAAGGATATTTTTAGGGTCAGAATCAAGGTTAGTGTTTGGGTTAGGTTAGGGTTTAAGTTTAGGGCTCAAATTAGCATTAGATTTAGGGTTAGGGTAATGACAGGGTTAGGTTTAAGGTTTAGTTGTGGTTTAGTGTAATGGGTAAGGTTAGGGTTAGGCCTATGGTTAGCACAAGTGTTAGGGTTATCATTAGGGTATTGGATAGAGTTAGACCTAAGTTTAGGGCTAGGGTTATGTATAGAATTAGGGATTTTGTTTGGGTTAGTGTTAGGTTTAAGTTAAGGGTTAAAGCTAGGATAAGGACTCTGATTAAGGCTAGGTTTTGGGTTAGGTTAGGGCTAGGGTTAAGACTATGGCTAATGCACAAAATAAGGTTATGACTAGCGCTAGTTATGAATTTAGGGTTAAGGCTAGGTCTAGTGTTAGGGTTAGATTTATGGTTACAATGATTTTAGAGCTAGGTTTAGTGTTAGGCTCAGAGTCAGGGTCAGGGTTAGTTTTCAGGTTAGGACTAGAATTAGGGATACGGTTATGGATAGGGTTAGGGCTAGGTGTAAGGTTAGGGTTTGGTTTAGGTTAAGGGTTAAGATTAGGGCTATAACTTGGTTTTGTTTTAGGGCTAGGGCTAGGGTTAGGGTTAAGATTAGGTCTAGGTTTAGGGTAATGGTAAGGAAAAAGTTTAGTACTACCCTATAGGTCTAAGTTAAGAGTTATAGTTAGTCTTAGGGCTAGGGTTATGTTTAGTGCTAGGGATAGGGCTAAGTTAAGTCTGGGATTAGGGCAAGTGTTAATGTTAGAGTTAGGCCTAGGGTTAGGGCTAGGTTTAGTGTTAGGGTTTGGATTAGGGTTAGGTTTAGGGTAAGGGGTGAGTTTATACCTAGTTTTAGGGATAGGGTGAGAGTTAGAATTAGGGTTAGGGTTAGGGTTATGATGAAGGCGAGGATTATGTCTAAGATGTGGGTTAAGGTTTGTGTTAGGGTTAGGACTAGGATTAGAGCTAGGGCTAATGTCAGGTTTATGGTTAGAGTTAGGGATAGCATTAGGGTTAGGTTTATATCTAGGTCTATTGGAAGGGTTAGGTTTATGGTTAGTGTCAGGTTTAGAGCTAGGGGTATTATTAGGGTCAGGGTTAGGGTTAAGGTTAGGTTATGGTTTATGTTTAGGGCTTGAATTAACATTAAGTTTAGTGATAGCTTAACAATAGTTTTAGGTTTAGGGTTCAAGTTAGCTGTAGGGTAATGGATAGGGTTTGGGATGGGCATAGGATTAAGGTTTGGTCTAGGGTTAGCATAAGGGTTAGGGTTATCCTTGGGGTAATGAAAAGGGTTAGAGTTAAGGTTAGGGCTAGTGTTATGCTTAGGATTGGATCTAAGGTTAGGTTTAGGCTTAGGGTTAGGGCTATGCTTAGCGTTAGGGTTAGCTTTAGAGTTAAAAATAGGGTAGGGATTAGATTAGAGCTAGGTTTTTCAATAGGTTAGGGCTATGGCTAAATTAAGAACTTGTTATGATTGCGGCTAGTTTTAGGGTTAATGTTAGGGCTAGGTATAGTTTCAGGGTTAGGGTGATGTTTAGAGCTAGGATTAATGTCAGGGTCAGTGTTCAGATTAGGATTATGGTTAGAATTAAAGCCAGAATTAGGACAAGGATTAGGTCTAGGGGAAGAGTTAGTGTTTGGCTTAGGCTAAGTGTTATTATTAGGGCAAGGTCTAGGTTTTTTCTTTAGGTCTAGGGCTAGAGTTATGGCTAGATTTAGGATTAGGTTTAGGTCTAGGGCTAGTGTTAGAGTTTGGTTTATGGTTAGGTTCAGGTTTAGACCTACGATTAGTGTTAGGGTCAGAATAAGGTTCAGGGTTAGGGTTAGGGTTTGGGTAATGGTTAGAGCTAGAATGAGGGCTAGAGTTAGGAGTAGTAATATGATTAAGATTTGGGTTAGGTTAAGGATTAGTGTTAGAATTAGGATTATATTTAGTGTTAGGGTTTGGCTTATGGTAAGGGATAGAGTTAGAGCTAGGGTTAGGGCTATGGTTAGGGTGAAAGCTAGGTTTAGAGCTAAGATTAGGGCTAATTTTTGTGTTAGGATTAGGGCTAGGGTTAGAGTAACAGCTAATGTAAGAACTAGGGTTACAATTAGGGTTAATTTTAGGGTTATGGTTAGGAGTTAGACCTCTAGTGTTAGAATTAGGTTTAAGGCTTGGGTGATATTTAGAGCTAGTTTTAGTGTTAGGTTAGTAGTCAGGGCCAGGGTTAGTTTTAAGGTTAAGGTTAGGACTCAAATTATGGCTAGGGTTACTGTAAGTGTTTGGTTTAAGGTTAGGATGGTGTTTAGAGCTAGGGTGAGTGTTAGGATATGAGTCAGAGTCAGGGTTAGTATTCAGGTTAAGGTTGGACTCAAATTAGGGCTACGGTTAGGTCTAGGTGTAGTATTAGAATTTGGTTTAAGTTAAGGTTTAGTATTAGGGCTATTGCTTGGTTTTGATTTACTGCTAGGGTCAGGGTTAGGGCTAGTTTGACGAGTATCTTCAGTGTTAGGGCTAGTGTTTATGTTAGGCTTAGGCTTAGGGTTAGTGTTAGATTTAGAGTTAGGGATAGATCTAGGGTTACGGCTAGGAATAAGGACAGGGCAAGGTTTATGGCTAGGGTTAGAGCTAGGTTTAGGGTTACAGTAATGGATAGGGTTAGAACTAGGGTAAGGGCTAGTGTGAAAGTTAGAGTTAGTCTTAGGGCTAGGGGTAGGGTTAGGGATAGGGTTAAATTAGGACTAGAATTAGGGCTAGGGTTATTGTTCAGCCTAGGCCTAGCATTAGGTTTAGGGTTAGGGTTAAGTTTAGGGTAAGGATTGGCATTATAGCTAGGTTTAGAGGTTGGGTGAGGGTTAGAATTAGGGTTAGGCCTATGGTTAGGGTTAGGGTTATGATTAAGGCTGGTTTTAGGGCTAGGATGAGGGCTAGGATTTGTTTTAGGGTAGGGCTAGGATTAGGGCTAGGACTAATATAATGTCTAGAGTTATTGTTAAAGATAGAATTTAGGTTAGGTTTATGGATACAGGTAGTGTAAGGGTTATGTTTAATTTTAGGTCAGGTTTAGAGCCTGGGGTATTATTAGGGTCAGGGCCTTGGTTAGGGTTTGGGATAGGCTATGGTTTGAATTTAGGGCTTGAATTAGCATTAAGGTTAGGGTTAGGTTAATGATAGGTGAGGTTTAGGGTTTAGGTTTGGTTGAGGGTAATGGATAGGGTTAGGATTAGGGATAGGGTTAGGTTTAGGCCTAAGGTTAGCATTAGTGTTAGGGTTATAGTTATGGCGATAGATAGGGTTAGAGCTAGGGTTAGGGCTAGGGTTATGGTTCTGATTAGGACTAGAGTTAGGGTTAGTGTTAGGGTTAAAGCTTGGGTTAGGTCTTGAATTAGGGCTAGGTTTTGTGTTAAGTTAGTACTAGGGTTAGGGTTATGGCTATTGTAAGTACCAGGGTTACATTTAAAGCTAAATTTAGGTTTAAGGTTGGGGCTAGGTCTAGTGTTAGGTTTAGGGTTAGGCTTAGGGTGATCTTTAGAAGTAGGGTTAGTGTTGTGGTCGGATTCAGCGTCAGGGTTAGTTTGGGGTTCAGCTTAAAACTCGAATTAGGGCTAAGTTTAGGGTTAGGCTTAGGGTTCTGTTTATGTTAAGGGTTAGGTTTAGTGCTATATCTGGGATTTGTTTTAGGGCTAGGGCTAAGATTAGGGCTAGTTTTAGGATTAGCATTAAGGTTAGGCTAGTTTTAGGTTTAGGTTTAGGCTTAGGGTTAAAGTTAGATTTAGAGTTAGAGTTAGATCTAGGTTAGGGCTAGGGCTAAGGATAGGGCCAGGGTTAGGGCTAGGATTATTGTTCCAGTAAATTATAGGTTTAGAACTAGGGATGGGGCAAGAGTGAGAGTTAGAGTTAGTCTTAGGGCTAGGGTTAGGGCTAAGGGTAGGGATAGGCATAAATTAGGGGTAAGCTTAGGGCTAGGGTTAGGGCTAAGATTAGGGCTAGGATTCGTGTTAGGGTTAGGCCTAAGATTAGGGTTAGGGTTAGGATTAAGGCTAGGTTTAGGGCTAGGATAAGCCCTGGGATTTGTGTTAGGGTTAGAGCTAGGATTAGGGCTAGTGCTAATGTCAGGTCTAAGGTTACAGTTGGGGATAGATTTAGAATGTTTTATGGATAGGTCTAGTGTAATGGTTAGGTTTAGGGTTATAGTTTGTTTGAGGTTAAGGTTTAGGGTTAGGGCTCTAATTAGCTTTAGGGTCAGGGTTAGGGTAATGATAGGTTATTGTTAAGGGTTTAGTTTAGGTTTAGAGTAATTGATAAGGTTAGGGTTAGCAATAGGTCTAGAGTTAGCATTAGGGTCAGGGTTATGGTTAGGATAATGGATATGGTTAGAGCTAAGCTTAGGGCTAGGTTTATGGTTAGAAATAAGTCTTGAGTTAGGGTTAGGGTTAGGGTTAGATCCAGGGTTAGGGATAGGTTTATGTTTAGTGAAAGAGTTGGGTTTTGAGCTTTGTTTAGGGCTAGGGCTAGGGTTAGGTTTAGGGTTAGGTCTAGGGATAAGATTACAGTATGGTTAGGGTTAGGGTTAGGATTAGGGCTATGGTCATCTTTAGGGGTAGTGTTAGGGTTAGGGTAATAGATACGATTAGATGTAGGTTTAGGTTTATGGTTAGAGGTAGATTGAGGTTTAGGCTTATGGTTAGGGCTATGGTTATGGTTAGGTTTATGATAAGCGATAGAGTTTGAGCTAGGGTTAGGTCTATGGTGAGGGTGAGGTTTAGGGTTAGGTCTAGCATTAGTTTTTTGGTTAGGTTTAGGTTTAGGGTTATCAATAGAGTTAGGGTTATGTTTAGGGTAATGGGTATCTTTAGAGCTAGGTTTAGTGCTAGAGTTAAGGTTAGGATTAGGGCTAGGTTTAGAGTTAGATTTATGGATAGGTGTAGGTTTATATTTGGGGTAAGGGTTAGGTTTTGAGCCAGGGTTAACACTAAGGCGAGGGTTAGGGTAAGGTTTTGACTACAGTTTGTGTTAGGTTTACGCCTAAGGCTAGGTTAAGGCCTAGGATAAGATATAGGTTTTGTGTTAGGTTTAGGCCTAGGGTTAAGGCTATGGGTAATATAAGAGCTAGGGTTATGATTAGGGCTAGTATTAGGGTTAGAGTTATGGCTAGGTCTAGTGTTAGGTTTAGATGATGATTAGGCTCAGGTTTAGAGATAGGTTTACTGTTAAAGGCAAGGTCAGTGTTCAGGTTAAAGTTAGGGTTAGGGTGAAAGCCAGAATTAGGACAAGGTTAGGTTTAGGGGTAGCGTTAGTGTTTGTTTTAGGTTAAGGGTTATTGTTAGGGGTAGGATTAAGTTTTGTTTAGGTCTAGAGCTAGAGTTACTGCTAGATTTAGGATATGGTTTAGGTTTAGAGCTAGTGTTAGGGTAAGGTTTAGGTATAAGGTTACTATAAGGCTTGTTTCAGGGTTCTGTTTAGGGTTAGGTTCAGGTTTAGACCTATAATTAGTGTTAGTGTCAGAATAAGGGTGAAGGATAGGGTTAGGTTTGGGGTTAGAATTAGAGCTAGAATGAGTGCTTGTGTTAGGACTAGAAATAGGGTTAGTCTAAGGATTAGGATTAGGACTCGGGTTAGCATTATGGATAGGGTTTGGCTTAGGGTAAGAGATATGGTTAGAGCTAGAGTTAGGGTTAGGTTTATGACTAGGATAAGGGTTAGTGTTAAATCTAATGTTAGGGCTCAGATGAGGGCTATTTTGTGTTAGGGTTAAGGCTAGAGTTAGGGCTAAGGCCAATGTAAGAACTATGTTTATGAGTAGGGTTAGTTTTAGAGATGGGATTTGGGCTGGTCTAGTGTCAGCATTAGCTTTAGGGTTAGGGTGATATTTAGAGCTATGATTAGTTTTAGGCCTAGGACTTGATTTAGAGCTAGGGTTATTGCTAGTTGTAGGATTAGGGTTTGGTTTAGGTTAAGGTTTTTGTTAGAGCAATGGCTCGGTTTTGTTTTAGGGCTAGGACTAGGGTTAGGGCTAGGTTTAGGATTAGCAATGGTATTAGGGCTAGTGGTAGGATGAGGTTTAGGCTTAAGTTTAGGGTTAGATTTAGACTTATGGTTAGATCTAGGGTGAGGGCTATGGCTATGATGAGGGCTACTTTTAGGGCTAAGGTAACAGGGTTAGAAATAAAAATAGGGCTAGGGTGAGAGTGAGTTAGTCTTAGGACTAGGGTTAGGGGTAGGGTTAGGGTTAGGGCTAAATTAGGGCTAGGATTAGCATTAGAGTTAGTGTTAGTGTTAGGCCTATGGTTAAGGCTAGGGTTAGGGTTTGTGTAATTGTTAGGGTTAGGGTTAGTTTTAGGGGATGTGATGGGCTTATAGTTAGGTTCAGGGCTTGGTCGAGTGTTAAAATTAGGCATAGAGACAGGGTGAGGGTTTGGATTAGGATTAAGGCTAGGTTTAGGGCTAGGATGAGGGCTAGGTTTTGTGTTAGGGTAAGGACTACAATTAGGGCTAGGACTAATGTCAGGTCTAGGTTCATGGTTAGGGTTAGGTTTATGGCTAGGTCTAGTGTAAGTGTTGGATTTAGGGTAAGGGTCAGGTTTAGAGCTGGGTGTATTTTTAGGGTCAAATTCCAGGTTAGGGTTTACTTTAGGTTAAGGATTTGTGTTAGGGCTCAAATTAGCATTAGGGTTAGGGTTAGAGTAATGAATAGGATTAGTTTTGGGGTTCAGATTAGGTATAGAGTAATGTATAGGTTAGTTTTAGGGTTAGTGCTAGGTTTAGGCCTAGGGTTAGCATTTGGGATAGGCTTATGTGTAGGGTAATGGATAGAGTTAGTGCTAGTGTTAGGGATTGGATTAAAGTTAGGATTAGGACTAGGGTTAGGGTTAGGCCTAGGGTTAGTGTTAGGGTTAGGTTTACATTAAGTGTTTATGGCTAGGGCTAGGGTGAGTTTTAGGGTTACAGTCAGGGCTATAGTTAGAATTAGGGTTAGAGTTAGGGATAGGGTTAGCATTAGGGTTAGGTTTATATTTAAGGATATTGAGGTAGGATTTGTGCTATGGTTACAGTTAAGATTAGGGCAAGGGTTAGGGTTAGGGTTAGGGTTACATTTAGGGTAAGAGTTTGAGCTAAGTTTAGGGCTAGGCAAGTGTGAGGGTTAGGGGTAGGGCTAAGGTTAGGATTAGGCTTATAGCTAGTTTTAGTGCTACATTTAGGGCTAGGTTTTGGGAGGAGGTTTATGGCTAGTGTTAGGACTATGGGTAATGTAAGAACTAGGATTATGGTAATGGCTGGTTTTCAGGTTAGGGTTATGGATAGGTCTAGTGTTAGGGTATGTTTTTGGTTAGGATAAGGTTTAGAGCTAGTGTTTGTGTTAGGGTAAGGGTCAGTGTTCAGGTTACATTGGAATTACAGTTAGGAGCACAATGTTACTCGGGTTAGTTCTGGGGTATTTTTAGTCATTGCATTAGACTAATGGTTATTGTTAGTGCTGGAGCTAGGTTTATGTTTAGGGCTATGGCTTGATTTATGGCTATATTTAGGATTAAGTTTAGGTCTAGGGTTAATGTCACGGTTAGGTTTAGGTATAGGTTTACCCATCGGGCTTTTGATAGTGTTTGGTTTAAGGTTAGGGTCAGGCTTAGACCTAGGGTTAGTGTTAGGGTCAGAATAAGGGTCAGGTATAGGCTTAGGGTTTGGGTTAGGGTTAGAGATAGAATGAGGCCTAGGGTTAGGACTAGTAATAGAGTTAGGGTTTGGATTAGGCTAAGGATTAGGGTTAGGACTAGGGTAGTTAGGATGAGGGTTGGAATAGGGTAAGGGATGGGGTTAGAGCTAGGGCTAGGTTTAGGGTTAAAACTACGGTTAGGACTCAGATTAAGGCTAGGTTTCGTGTTAGGGTTGGGGCAATTGCTAATGTAAGACCTGGCATTATGATTAGGGCTAGTTTTAGGATTAAGGTTATGGCTAGGTTTAGTGTTCGGGTTAGGTTTAGGGTAAAGGTGATGTTTAGAGCTAAGGTTAGTTTTAGGTTCAGAGTCAGGGTCATTCTTAGTTGTACGGTTAGGTTTAGGACTCAAATTAGGGCTAGGGTAATGGCTAGGCAAAGTGTTAGGTTTTGGTTTAGGTTAAAGTTTAGGATTAGATTAGAGCTGTAGCTCAGTTTTGCTTGAATGCTATGGCTATGGTGAGGGATAGTTTTCAAATTAGCATTAGGATTAGGGCTAGTGTTAGGGTGAGGTTTAGGTTTTAGGTTAGGGTTAGACTTAGAGTGAGGGTTAGATCTCGGTATAGGGCTAGGGCTAATTTTGGGGCTAGGGTTAGGGCAAGGCTTTGGGTCATGGTAAGGGATAATCTTAGAACTAGGGCTAGACCTAGGGCAAGAGTTAGAGTTAGTCTTAGGGCTAGGGATATAATTAGATTTAGGGTTAGGGATATATTAGGTCTAGGATTAGAGCTAGGTTTAGTATTAGGGCTAGGCCTTGGTTTAGGGCTAGGGTTAGAATTCGGGTTAGGGTATGGTATAATATTATAGGTAGGTTAAGGGCTAGGGTGAGGCTTTACTTTAGGGTTAGGCCAAGTGATAGGGTTAGGGTTCGGATTAAGGCTAGGTTTTGGGCCATGATTAAGTTTTTTTTTTTTTTTTAGCATAAGGCCTAACATTAGGGTTATTACTAATCTTAGGTCTAGGGTTACGGTTAGGGATAGTTTCAGGACTAGATTTATGGCTATGTATAGTGTAAAGTTTAGGTTGAAGGTTAGGGTCACTTTTGGAGATAGGGGTATTATTAGGGTCAGAATAACGGTTATGGTTTGTTTAGGTTAAGGTTTAGGGTTAGGGCTCAAATTAGGTTAGGATTATGTTTAGGGTTAGGTTAATGGATATGGTTAGGTTTAGGGTTAAGGTTAGGTTTATGGTAATGAATAGTGTTTGGGTTATGGATAGAGTTAGGGTTATCCTAGGATTAGTATTAGGGTTAGGGTTAAGGTAATTGAGAGGTTTAGAGCTAGAGTTAGGGCTAGGGTTATGGTTAGGATTAAGGCTAGGGTTAGGATTAGGTTTAGAGTTAGGTTAGGGCTAAAGCTGGTGTTGGGGTTAGGGTTAGGGCTAGGTTTTAGGTTATGTTAGGGTTAGGGTAGGGCTATGGCTAATATAAGAACTACGGTTATGATTAGGGCTAGTTTTAGGGTTAGAGTTAGGGCTAGGACTAGTGTTAGGGTTAGGTTATGATTAGAGTGATGATTTGAAATATGGTTAGTGTTAGGGTCAGAGTCAATGTCAGTTTAGTTTTAGGGTTAGGGATAACACTAGAAATAAGGCTAGAGTTACCGGTAGGTGTAGAGTTAGGTTTTCTGTTAGGGTTAGGGCAAGAATTAGGGCTAGGTCTAATGTCAGGTCTGAGGTTACAGTTAGGTTAGTGTTAGGGTTTGGGCTAGGGCTCAGTTTTGTTTTAGAGTTACAGCTAGATTTAGAACCAGTTTTAGGATTAGCGATAGTGTTAGGGCTAGTGGTAGGGTGAGTTTCAGGCTTAGGTTTAGGGTTATATTTAGAGTTATGTTTAGATCTAGGGTTAGGACTTGGGCTAGGTTTAGGGGTTAGGTTAGGGCTAGTGTTAGGGTTATGGTAACAGATAGAGTTAGTACCAGAAATAGGTCTAGGGCAAGACCTAGAGTTAGTCTTAGGGATAGGGTTAGAGTTAGGGTTACGATTAGCCCTAAATTAGGGCTAGGATTAGAGCTATGGTTAGTGTTAGTGTTAGGGTTAGGGTTAGCATTAGTGTTATTGTTGGATTAGGATTAGGGTTAGGGTTAGGGGAAAGGATGTGGGTATACCTAGGTTCAGACTAGGGCGAGGGTTGAAATTAGGAATTGGGGTAGGGTTAGGTTTCAGGTTAGGATGAAGGCTAGGTTTAGGGCTAGGCTGAGGGCTTGGGTTTGTGTTAGGTTTAGGGCGAGAATTAGGTCTATGGCTAATGTCAGTTCAGGTTACACTTAGGGATAGTGTTGAGGTTAGGTTGGTAGTTAGGTATATTGTAAGGGTTAGGTTTCGGGAAAGGGTCCGGTTTAAAGCTAGGTGTATTGTTAGGGTGTCTTGTTTAGGGTTTGGTTTAGGTTATGGTTTAGGTTTAGGGCTTGATTTAGCATTAGGTTTAGGGATTGGGTTAGAGTAACTAATATGGTTAGGTTTAGTGTTCAGGTTAGTTTTAGGAAATAGATAGCGTTAGTGTTAAAGATAGGTTTAGAGTTAGGCCTAGGGTTAGAATTTGGATTAGGCTTATGTTTAGGTTAATGGATAGGTTTAAAGCTAGGGTTATGGTTAGGATTAGGGCTAGGGTTAGGGTTAGGGTTAAGCCTAGGTTTAGTGTTATGGTTAGGTTTAGGGTAAGTGTTAGGGTTTGAGCTATGTTTAGGGCTAGGGCAATGGTTAGGGTTAATGTGAAATCTAGGTTTAGGGCTAGGGTTAAGTTTAGAGCTAAGTTTATCATTAGGCTTAGATTATGTTTAGAGTAATGGATAGAGTTAGAACCAGGGTTTGGCCTTGGTTATGGTTAGGATAAAGACTAGGGTTAGGGTTAGGGTTAGGGTTAAGGTTAGGTCTAGATTATATTTGCGCAAGGGATAGGGTTTTAGCTAGGATTAGCATCAAGACAGGGTTAGGGTTAGGGTTAGGTCTAGGGCTAGGGTTCAGGTTATGCTTAGAACTAGGTTTTGTGTGAGGTTTGGGGCTAACATTAGGGCTATATGTAATGTGAGGCCTAGAGTTAGGGTTATGGCTAGTTTTATTGTTAGGGTTATGGCTAGATTTTGGGTTAGCATAAAATTTAGAGCTAGGATTTGTGTTATAGAAAGGGACAGTGTTTGGGTTAGGGTTATGGCCAGAATTAGACTAGGCTTAGGTCTAGAGGTAGAGGTACTGTTTTGGTTAGTTTAAGGGTTATTGTGAGGGCTAAGGCTAGGTTTTTGTTTAGGTCTAGAGCTAAACTTAAGGGTAGATTTTGAATTAGGTTTAGATCTAGGGATAATGGTAGGTTTAGGTTTAGGTATATGTTTACCAGTAGGGCTAGTGTTAGGGTTTGGTTTAGGGTTACGGTCAGGTTTAGACCTCTGGTTTGTGTTATGGTCAGAATAAGGTCAGGGTTAGGTTCAGGGTTTTGGATAGGGTTAGAGCTAGAATTAGATCTAGGGTTCGGACTATTAATAGGGTTAATATTTGTTCAGCCTAAGAATTAGGAATAGGTCAAGGGTTACCATTAAGGTTAGGGTTTTGCTTAGGGTAAGAGATAGGGTTAGACGTAGGTTTAGGGTAAGGGTTAGGGTTATGGTTAGAGTTAAAGCTAGGTTTAGGGCTCAGATTAGGGCTAGTTTTTGTGTGAGGTTTAAGGCTAGGGTTAGGGCAATGACAAATATAAGAACTAGGGTTACAATTAGGGTTAGTTTTAGGGTTAGGTTAGGGATAGGTCAGTGTTAGCTTTAGGTTTAAAGTTAGATTGATATTTATAGCTAGAGATAGTGTTAGGATATGAGTCAGGTCGGGGTTAGTTTTACAGTTAGGGTTAGGACTCGAATTAGGGCTAGGGTTACTCTTAGGGTTTGGTGTAAGTTTAGGGTGCTGTTTAGAGCTAGGGTGAGTGTTAGGATATGAGTCCGGTTCTGGGTTATTTTTAAGGTTAGGATTATGTCTTGAATTAAGGCTAGGGTTAGTTCTAGGTGTAGTTCTAGTGTTTGGTTTAAGTTACGGTTTAGTGTTAGGCCTGTTGCTCAGTTTTGTTTTAGTGCTATGGTTAGGGTTAGGGCTAGTTTTATGATTAGCTTTAGTGTTAGGGCTAGAGTTATGGTTTGGGTTACAATTAAGGCTAGGTTTAACACTAGGATTAGGGATAGGTTTTGTGTTAGCTTTAGGGCAAGAATTAGGGTTATGGCTCATGTCAGGTCTAGGTTTACATTTAGGAAGAGTGTAGGGGTTAGGTTTATGGCTAGGTCTACTTTAAGTGTTGCATTTAGGGGAAGGGTCAGGTTGAGAGCTAGGTGTATTATTAGGGTCATGGTCAGGCTTCGGGTTTGGGTTAGGATAAGGTTTAGGTTTAGGGCTCAAATTAGCATTAATGTTAGAGTTAGGGTTAGGGTAATGTATAGGGTAAGGATTAGGGTAAGGGTAATGGGTAGGGTTAGAGCTAGAGTTACGGCTAGGGTCAAGGTTAGGATTAGGGCTAGGGTTAAGTTTAGGGTTAGGTTTAGGCCAAGGGTTAGTGTTAGCATTAGGTTATATTTAAGGATTTGGGATTGAGCTAAGATTTGCACTAGGACAAGGTTTAGGGTTAAAGTCAGAGTTAGGGTTTGGGCTAGGGTTAGCTTTAGGATTATGGTTATGGTTAGGGTAATGTATAGAGTTAGAAGTAGGCTTTGGCTTATGGTTATGGCTAGTTTTAGCGTTAGTGATGTGGCTAGGCCTAGGTAAGGGTTAGGTTTTCTGTTAGAAAAAAGGTTTCGAGCTAGGGTTTGTGTTAGGGTAAGGGTTAGTGTTTTGGTTAGGGTTAGGTTTATGATTAGAACCAGCATTAGGACTAGGGTTAGGTCTAGGGTTAGAGTTAGTGTTTGGGTTACGATAAGGGTTGTTGTTAGGGCTTTGGGCTAGGTTTTTGTTTAGGGCTATGGCTAGAGTTATCACTAGATGAAGGATTAGGTGTAGATCTTGGTCTAGTGTTAGGGTAAGGTATAGGTATAGGGTTACAGGTAGCACCAATGTTAGGGGTCAGTTGGGTTAGGATCAAGTTTAGACCTATGGTTAGTATTAGGGTCAGAATAAGGGTCAGGGTTAGATTTAGGGTTTTGGATAGGGATAGAGCTAGATTGAGAACTAGTGTTTGGACTAGCAATCGAGTTAGGTTTTGGGTTAGGCTAGGGATGAGGTTAAAATTAGGTAGCTTTAGGGTTAGAGTTTGGCTTAGGTTAAGGGACAGGGTTAGTGCTAGGGTTAGGGCTAAGGTTAGGGCTAGGCTTAGGGTCAGGGTTAGGGGTAGGGCTAGGGTTAGAGATAAGGGTAGTGTTAGGGCTCAGATTAGGGCTAGGTTTGGTGTTATCTTTAGGTCTATGGCTAATGTAAGAACTAGGGTTACAATTGGGGCTAGTTTTAGGGTTATTGTTACGTCTAGGTCTAGTATTAGGTTAGCTTTAGGGTTAGGGTTATGTTTAGGATAATGGATAGGTTAGGGTTAGGGAATGTGTTAGGGTGAGGCTGAGGGTTAGAATTGGGGTTAGGGTTCGGGTTAGAGTATTGGATAGGGTTAGATCTAGGGTTAGGTCTAGGGTTTTTGTTAGGGTTAGGTTTAGGTTTAGCGTAAGGAATTAAGTTATGATTAGGTTTAGGGTAAGTGTTAGATCTACATTTAGGGTTAGAGATGGGGGTAAAGCTAGTGTTTGGGCTCAGATTAGGGATAGGTTTGGTGTTATCTTTAGGTCTCTGGCTAATGTAAGAACTAGGGTTACAATTGGGGCTAGTTTTAGGGTTATTGTTACGTCTAGGTCTAGTATTAGGTTAGCTTTAGGGTTAGGGTTATGTTTAGGATAATGGATAGGTTAGGGTTAGGAAATGTGTTAGGGTGAGGCTGAGGGTTAGAATTGGGGTTAGGGTTCGGGTTAGAGTATTGGATAGGGTTAGATCTAGGGTTAGGTCTAGGGTTTTTGTTAGGGTTAGGTTTATGTTTAGCATAAGGAATTAAGTTATGATTAGGTTTAGGGTAAGTGTTAGATCTACATTTAGGGTTAGAGATGGGGGTAAAGCTAGTGTTTGGGCTCAGATTAGGGCTAGGTTTTGGGTTTTGATAGGGCTAGTGTTAGTGATATGGCTAATGTAAGAACTAGGGTTATGATTGGGGCTAATTTTAGGGTTACAATTAGGACTAAGTCTAGTTTTAGGATTAGGTTTAAGTTTAGGGTGATGTTTTGAGCTACAATTAGTGTTAGGTTAGGGTTAGTTTTAGGTTAGGGATAGGACTTGAATCAGGGGTAGGCTTAGGACTAGATGTAGGGTTAGGATTTGGTTTAAGTTAAGGATTAGGGTTAGTGCTATAGCTTGGTTATGTTTTAAGGCTAAGGCTAAGGTTATGGTAAGGGATAGGGTTAGAACTAGAAATAGGGCCAGGCAAGAATTAGATTTAATCTTAAGGCTAGGGTTAGGATTAGGGTTAGGGCTAAACTAGGCCTAGGAATAGGTCTAGGATTAGTGTTACGGTTAGGCCTAATTTTAGGGCTATGTTTAGGGTTAGGTTTAGGGGAAGAGATGGGGTTATAGCTAGGTATAGGGCTAGAGAGATGATTAGAATTAGGTTTAGGGATAGCGATAGGATTGGATTAGGATTAAGGATAGATTTGGTGTTAGGATGAGAGCTACAGTTTTTGTTAGGTTTAGGGCAATTTTTAGGGATAGGGATAATGTGAGGTTTAGGGTTATGGCTAGGGGTAGTTATAGGGTTAGTTTCATGGCTAGGTCTTTTATAAGGGTTAGTTTTAGGGTACGGATCAAGTTTAGAATTAGGAGTTTTTTTAAGATCAACTTCAGGTTTCAGTTATGGGTTAGGTTAAGTTTTAGGGTATGGCTCAAATTAGGGTTGGGTTAGAGTTAGGTTTAGGGTAATGGATAGGTTTAAATTTAGGATTCAGGTTAATATTAGGATAATGGGTATGGTTAGGGTTCGTTATATGGTTAGGGTTAGGCCTAGGGTTAGCATTTGTGTTATGATTATTGTTAGGGTAATGGATAGCATTAGAGCTAGGGTGTGGGCTAGCGTTTTGGTTAGGATTAGGGCTAGAGTTAGTGTTAGGGTTAGGGCTAGGGCGAGGGTTAGTGTTTGGGTTAGGTTTAGGATATAGATTAGGTTTTGAACTAGGGTTAGTGCTAGGGTGAAATTTAGGTTTAGTGTTATGTCTAGGGTTAGATTTACAGTTAAGATTAGGGTTAGAGTTAGGGTTAGGGCTAAGGTTACCTTTAGAGTTAGGTTAATGGATAGGAATAAATGTCAAGTTAGGGTTAGGATTAGTTTTAAGTTTTTGGTTAGTGTTAGGGTTTGGGCTAGGGTTAGTTAGAGTATAGTTTAAGATTTGATCTATGGTTAGGGCTATGATGAGGGTTAGGTTTAGGGTTAGGTCTAGGATTAGGTTTACAGTTAGAGTTAGAGCTAGGGTTATCATTAGGATTAGGGTTAGGTTTATTGTAATGGATAATTATAGAGATAGTATTAGGGTTAGTGTTAACATTATGATTAGGGCTAGGGTTAGTGTTAGGTTTAGGGATAGGGCTAGGCTTATGTTTAGAGTTAGGGTTAGGGATTTAGCTAGGTTTACGTCTAAGTGGAGGGTTAGGATTAGTGTGAGGGATATGATTAGTGTTAGGGTTATGCTTAGGGCTAGGTTTAGGCCTAGGATTAGGGTTAGATTTTGTGTTAGGTTTAGAGCTAGGGTTAGGGCTATGGGTATATAAGAACTAGGGTTATGGTTAGAGTTATGGCTATGTCTAGTGTTAGGTTTCTGTTTTGGTTAGGATCAGTTTTAAAGCTAATTGGTGTTAGTGTCAGGGTCTGTATTTGGATTAAGAATAGGGTTAGGGATAGAGCTTAAATTAGGATTGGCTAGGTCTAGATGTAGGGTTAGTGTTTGGGTTAGATTAAGGGTTATCATTAGGGCCAGGGCTAGGTTTTTTTTTTCAGTCGTGGGTGAGAGATGGCTAGATTTATGATTAAGTTTATGTCTAGGGCTAGTGTTAGCGTTAGGTTTAGGTATAGGTTTACAGGTAGGGCTAATGTGAGAGTTTGGTTTATGGTTAGGATCAGGGCTAGGGTTAGTGTTATGGTAATGGTTATAACTAGAATGATGGCTAGTATTAGGACTAGTAATAAAGTTAGGATTTGTGTTAAGCTAAGGATTAGGTTTAGGACTAGAGTTAGCATTAAGTTTAGGGTTTGGCTTAGGGTAAGGGATAGGATTTGTAGTAGGGTTAAGGTTAGGGTTAGGGCTAGTGTTAGGGTTAGGTTCATGTATAGGTTTATTTCTAGTGCTAGTGTTAGGATTCGCTTTAAAGTTAGGTCAGGTTTAGACCTATGGTTACTGTTAGGGTCAGAATAAATGTCAGGTTTGGGTTATGGTTAGAGCTAGAATGAGGGCTAAGTTTAGGACTACTAATAGGTATAGGGTTTGAGTTAAATTAAGGATTAAGGTTAAGACTAGTGTTAGCATTAGGTTAGGGTTAACTTAGGGTAAGGGATAGGGTTAGAGCTAGGGTTAGGGCTATGTATAGGGTTAGAGTTAGTGTAAGAATTAAAGCTAAGGTTAGCTCTCAGTTTAGAGCTAGGTTTAGGTTAGAGTTAGAGCTAGGGTTAAAGTTACAGCCAATGTATGGACTAGAGTTACGATTTGGGCTAGTTATAGGATTAGGGTTAGGACTAGGTCTAGTATTAGGATAAACTACTGGAAAATTTACCCTAGACACAATCCTAAATTTAACAGCATATCCCTAACCCTAACTCAAACACTAAAACTAACCATAAACCTAAACATAAACATAGCCCTAATCCTAACCATAAACCTAAACATAAACATAGCCCTAATCCTAACCCTAAACCAAATTCTAACCCTAACCCTAACCCTATATCTAACCCTATCCATTACCCTAACCCCAAACCTAACCTTAATGATAACCCTAGCCCTAACCCTAACCCTAACACTAACTCTACCATAATCCTATCAATAGACCTAACCCTAAAACTAACCCTCTCCCTAGCCATAATTCTAGCTGAAAACCGAACCCTTACACTAACCATAACCCTAAACCTAACCCTAGTTCTAAACCTAATCCTAACCATAACTCAAGATCTATTCCTAACATTAACCTTAGTTCTAACCTAAGCTCTAATTTGACCCACTACCATAACCATAACTCTTACCCTAATGCTAACCCTAAGCCTAACCCTAACCCTATTGCTAATGCTAATCCTATCAATTACCCTAAACCTAACCTGAGCCCTAAACTAAACCCTATCATTACCCTACCTCTAACCCTAATGCTAATTCGAGCCCTAAACCTAAATCCTAACTTCAACAAAAACTTAACCTTGACCCTAACCTTAAAATTTCCCCTAGCTCTAAACCTGAACCTTAGCCTATGCCTAACCCTTACATTAGATGTAGACCTAAACTTAACCCTAAAATTATTTTTAACCATAACCCTAGACCTGATATTAGCCCTAGCCCTAATCCTAGCCTTAATCATAACCCTAACTCTACACCTATCCCTATGCCTACTATAGCCCTCACCCTACCTCTAAACCTAGCTATAACATCATCCCTTATCCTAAACATACACCTAACCATAACTCTATCACTAGGCCTAAACTGAACACTAACTCTAGCCCTAATCCTGGCCTTAACTTAACCCTTATCCAAATCCTAACCCTTATCCTAGCCCTAAGACAAACTCTAACTCTCACACTAGCCCTATTCCTAGTTCTAACCCTATCCCTTACTGTAACTCTAAACCTAGCCCTAACCTTAGCCCTAAACCTTGCCCTATCCTTAGTCCTAGCCTAACCGTAGATCTAAGCCTAACTCTAAATATAACTGTAACCATAAGCCTAAGCCTAACACTAACAGTTGACCTAACCTGAATACTCATCATAAAACTAGTGCTAACCCTAACCCTGGAACTCAAACAAAACCGAGAAATAGACATAACCCTAAACCTTAACTTACAACAAACCTTAAATTACACCTAGAACAAATCCTAGCCCTAATTCGAGTCCTAACCCTAATATTAAAACTAACCCTGACCCTGAATTATACCCAAACACTCACCCTAGCTCTTAAACACCACTCTTACCTTAAACCAAACCCTAACAGTAATCCTAGCCCTAATTTGAGTCCTAATTCTAAAACTAACCCTGTCCCTGACTCCTACCTAACAATAACTGTAGCTCTAAATTCACCCTAACCTTAAACCTAACCATAAACACTAATCGTAAACACTAACCCTAAATCTAACTAAATTGTAATCCTGATTCTTACATTATTCATTGCCCTAACCCTAGCCCTAATGCTAACATAAATCTAGCCATAATCTGAGCCGTAAACCTAGCTTTAACACTAACCCTAATCCTAACCCTACCCCTAACACTAGCTCTAACTCTATCCCTAAACCTAAGCAAAACCCTAGCCCTAATGGTAACCCTAGACCTATCCCTAATCCTTAGGCTAATCAAAACCCTAACCCTTTTAGTAGTCCAAAACCTAGCCCTCATTCAAGCTCTAACCTATCCCAAACCCTAACGCTAACCCTGACCCTTATTCTGACCATAACACTAACCCTAGCTATAAATCTGATTCTAACCCTAGACCAAACCTTAACACTAGCCTTACCAGTAAACTTATACTAAACCTGACTCTACCACAAGTCCTAGACCTAAACTTAATCCTAAATGTAGCCTTAACTCTAGCCCTAGGCCTAAACAAAAACCTAAGTCTAGAACTAAAAATAAGCCTTAACCTAATGCAAAGTCTAACCCTACCCCTAGACATAAACTTAGTCCTAATTCTGTCTTTAACCTTAACCCTAACATTAACCTGAACATGGACCCTGCATTTAACACTAAGCTAACTCTAAACCTGACCCTAACTGAAAATCTAAACCTAACACTAGACCTAGCCATAACCCTAAAACTCCAAGTAGCCCTAATCATAATCCTGGCTCTTACATTACCATAGCCCTAACCCTACATCTTAACCTAATACAAAACCTAGAGTGAATCCTAGGCCCAAACCTAGCCCTATGTGTAACACTCACCCTAACCCTAGCCCGAATCCTAACCCTAACTGTAGCCTTAGTCCTAAATTTAATCAATGCCTAAATCTTGCCATAAATATAAACTTAGACTTATCCCTAACTCTAACACTAACCCTATTCCTAACCCTAAACTTAACCCTATCCCTAAAACTAGCTCTGAAAATAAACATTACCCTAACCCTAACCCTAACCCTATTGATAACCCTAGCCATAACACTAACCCTAACCCAAACCCTAACCAGAAAAATAACCCTAGACCTAACACTAAACCTAACACTTGTCATAGCCCTAACTCTAGCTTAAACCCTATCTTGTAATAGAAACCTAAACCTACCCATACCTTAACTTTAACCCTAAAACTAAATCTAACCATAAGCCTAAACTTAAACTTACATATAACCATATCCATTATCCTAACCCTTATCTTAACCCTAATGATAAACGTAGAGCTAACCCTAACCCTAAACCTAAACCTACCATAATCTTATCCCTAGACCTAATGCTGAACCTAACCCAAAACTTATCCTTTGCTCTAACTCTATCTCAAACCCTAATCCTTATGGTAAACAAACCCTAGCCCAAACCCTAACCCTAATCCTAGCCCTAATCCTAACCGCAACCATAGCCCAAACCCTAGTTCTGATTCTATCTATTACCCTAACCATAACCCTAAACCTAATGCTAACCTGGCTCTAATAACCTTATATCAACCTTTATCCCTAGCTCTGATTCTAACGTGAACCCTCAACCTAGCCCTAACACTTACTAAATCCATGAGCCTTACCCTTAACCTACCGGTAGGAAAACACTAAGCCTAATACTAACCCTAAACCTAGCCCTAACCCTAATACTAACCCTAACCCTTGACCTAGACCTAAACCTAACTCTAGCCTTAGCACTAACCCTAGCTTAAACCTTAACCCATATCCTAATCTTAACCCTAACCCTAACCCTAGCCTTAACCATAACCCTAACCCTAACTCTAGCCCTAATCCTAAACATAATCCTAGCCCTAACCATAGCTCTAAATCAATCAATTACCCAAACAATAACCATAAACCTAATGCTAACCCTAGGCCTAACCCTAACCCTATCCATTAACCTAAACCTAATATGAACCCTAAACCTAACCTGAAGACAAAACCTAACCCTATCCCTTACACTAACCCTAACTCAAACCCTAATGCTAATTTGAGTGCTAACCCTAAATCTCAACCTAATCCAAACCCAAAACCTGACCTGACCATTATAATACCTCTAGGTCTAAACCTGAACCTTACCCTAAACCTAACTGAATATAGACCTAGCCATAAACCTAACCCTAAACCTATCCCTAACTGTAACTGTAGACCTGATATTATACCTAGCCCTAATTCTTGCCATAACCCTAACACAAATGCTTGCCCTCATTCTAGCCCTAAACCTAGTCTTGATCCTAACCCAAACCCTAACTCTAGCCCTATCCCTAATTTTATCCCTCACCCTATATCTGAACCTAGATATAACCTCAACCCTTCCCCTAAATCTAACCCTAACTCTAACCCTAGCCTTACACTAATCCTAGACCTGATCCTAGCCCTAATTTAGCCCTAACCCTAATCCTAACACTAGCACTAATACTAAGTATAACTATCGCCCTAGCCCTATTCCTAGTTCTAACCCTATCCCTTAGCATAACCCCAACACTTGCTCTACCCTTAGCCCTAAACCTAGCCCTACCAGTAACCCTAGATCTAACCATAACTCTATAACTAACCCCAATCCTAAACCTAAACCTCACACTAAATCTAGCCCTAACACTAACTCTAATCCTAAAACTAGCTCTAACCTACTCCCAGCCTTAAAAAAATCGAGCTATAGCCCTAACTCTAACCATTAACTTAAACCAAAACCCAACCTTGACCCTAATTCTGACCCTAACACTAACTATACCTCTCAGATCACCCTAAAATTATACCTAACTCTAAAACTAAACCTACCCCTACCCTAACCCTAAAAGTAGCCCTAATCACAACCCTAGTTCTTATGTTAGTTGTAGCCCTAATCCTAGACCTAACCTAACCCAAAACCTAGCACTAATCTGAGACCTACACCTGTTTTAATCCTAACCCTAACCAGAGCCCTAACCATTACCATAAACCTAAACCTAACACTAAAACTTGCCCTAACCCTAAACCTAACCCTAGTCTTAATCCTAACCATAATCGTAGCCCTAACCCTAGCTCTAACCCTAGCTCTAACCCTATCCATACCCTAACCATAACCCTAACCCTAATGCTAATTTTAGGATAACCCTAATCCTATCTCAAACCCTAACTTTTTCCATTACCCTAAACCTAAACTGAAATTAAAACTAAGTATAAACATTACCCTAACCTTAATAATTACCCTAACGCTAATGAAAGCCCTGATCCTAAACCTTAACCTTTCTCAAACCTTAATCATGACAGTGACCCTAATAATAACTCTGTCTCTATACCTGACCCTAACCATCAACCTAAACCTTACACTAGAACTAGCCATAAACTGAACCCTAAAACTAAACGTAACCATAAACCTAGACCTGACATTAGGCCTAGCACTAATTCTAACCCTAACCCTAACACAAAACTAAACCCTAATCCTAGTCCTAAACCTAGCCCTAATCCCAGCCCTAAACCTAGCCTTCATACTAACCCTAACACTAACCCTAGCCCTAACCCTATTTTGTACCTTGCCCTAAACCTAGCTATATCATCATATCTTACACTAATCCTAACCCTTACCCTAACCCTAAACGTAGGCCTAGCCCTAACACTAACCCTAGTGCTAATCCTTGCACAAATTTAGTCCTAAACCTAACCCTAACTGTAAACCTAACCCTACCTCTCACCCTAGCATTAAACCTAGTTCTAAATCTATCCCTCACCATAACACAAACCCTAAACCTAAACCTAACCCAACCAATTCCTACTTTTGCCCTAGCCCTAAACCTAGACCTAACTCTAACCTCAATCATATCCTAATGCTTAGTCTAAACCTCACCCTAACACTAGCCCTAACCCTAATGCTAATTGGAAAACTAGCCCTAACCCTAGAACTAGCACTCAAACAAATCCGTGTCATAGGCTTAATGCTAATTCTTAACCTAAACTAAAACCCTAAGATTATATCTAGCCTTAACCACAGCCGTAATTTGAGTCCTAACCCTAACTCTAGAACTTACTCTGACCCTGACTCAGACCCTAAAAATAACCCTAGCTCTAAACATCACACTAACACTAAACTTAACCCGAAAACTAGACCTAGCCCTACCTCTAACCCTAAAACTAGCTCTAATCGTAACACCAGTTCTTACATTAGCCATAGCCCTGTACTAACAGAAAAGCAAGCTCTAATCTGAGACCTAAACCTAGCTTTAAACCTAACCCTAAACAAAACCTAGACCTAGACCTAAACCTAGCTCTAAACCTATTCCTTACCCTAAGGGAAACCTTCACCCTAATGCTACCCTACTCCTAACCCAAATCCTTAGCCTACCCCAAGCCATAACACTATTACTAGCACTAACCCTAGCCCTAATTCTAACTCTAACATTAACCCAAATCCTAACCCTAATCCTGACCCTTAATCTGACCCTAACTCTAACCCTAGGATTAAACCTGACCCTAACCCTAAACTGAACCCTAACACTAGCCCTATGGGTAACCCTATACCTAAAACTAACCCTAACACTCGATATAGGCAAAAACCTAATCCTAAATCTATACATAATTCTAGTTCTAGACCTAAACAAAAACCTAGTCTAAGCCCTCACAATAACCCTTAACCTAACCCAAAGACTACCTCTACTTCTAGACTTAAACCTAGTCCTCATTCTGGCCATAACCCTAACCCCAAAAGTGTCCCTTTCTGTAAAACAAATCCTAGCTCTAAAAATTATGCTAACCCAAAATCTATCCATAACCCTAACAATAGAACTAGCCATAACCCTAACTCTAGGTCTTACATTACATATAGCCCCAAACCTCACACAAAGCCTAGCTCTAAGTGTAACCCTAAACCTAACCCTAGACCTAACCCTAAACCTAACTGTTGCCTTAACCCTAACCCTAGCTCAAACACTAACCATGCCCAAATATAAATCTAGACCTAACTCTAAGCCTAGTCCTAATCCTAACTATAACCAAGGCCAAACCCTAGTTCTAACTCTATCCATTACGCTAAACATAATCCTAACCCTAAAGCTAAACCTATCTCTAAACTTAATCCTAACCCTAAACCTAGATGTCACACTAAACCTAACCATTGCCCTAGTCCTAACCATAGCTCAAACCCTAACACTTACCCTAAACCTAACCCTAACACTAACCCTAGGCTTAACTCTAACCCTAACCCTAGCCCTAATCCTAACCATAACCCTAGCCCTAAACCTGTCCATTACCCTAAGCATAAGCCTAATCCAAATGCTAACCCTATTCTGCTGCCTTTCCTATCCTCTACTACCCCCCGTCCCCTCCCCTCCCCTCCCATCTTCTCTCTAGTGTCTATTGAAGCAGAATACTATAGACACTATTATGGCAAAATGTAAAACAGTGGACGTGTAACTGATGTGATTCTGCAATCTGTATAAGGGGTAAAAATGGGAGTTCATAACGCACCTGAATAAAACGTGTGAAATATGATATGTCAAGAACTATGTAATGTTTTGAACAACCAACAATAAAATCCAAATGCTAACCTTAGGCCTAACTCTAAAAATATCTCTAACACTAAATCTATCAATTTCCTAAAACTAACCTGAACACTAAAACTAACCTATTAATTACTCTAACCCAATCCCAACCCTAATGCTAAATCCAGCCCTAAACCTAAACCATAACCTAAACCAAACCCTAAACAAGACACTTACCCTAACAATACAACTAGGTTTAAACCAGACCCTTTCTCGAAACCTAACCCTTACAATACACCCAGCCATAAACCTAACCTTAACATTGACCCTAAGAGTAACCCAAACTGACATTAGCCATAGACCTAATTCTCGCCCTAAACGTAACACAAACCCAAGCCCTCATCCGAGCCCTAAACCTAGCCTTAATCCTAACCTGAACCCTAACCCTAGCCCAATCCCTAATTTCAACCCTCGCCCTAGTTCTGAACCTAGTTATAACCACATCCCTTCCCCTAACACTAACCCTAACCCTAATCCAAAACTAACACTAATGCTAACCCTAACCCTAACACTAACACTAACCCTAGCTCTAATCCTAGCCCTAACTGAGGGCTAATCATAACCCTAACTCTAAACCAACCCCTTAGACTGACTCTAACTCTTGTCCTAGACCTATTTCTAGTACTAAATTCATCTGTTACCATAACCCTAACACTAGCCCTAACCTAACCCCTAAACCTAGCCCAAGTCCTAACCCTAAATCTAACCGTAACTCTAAATATAACCCTAATCTTAATCCTGAACCTCACCCTACCACTAGCCCTAACACTATCACTAATACTAAAATTAGTTCTAAACCTAGCTGTAGCTCTAAAACAAAACTGAGCCATAGCCCTAACCCTAACAATAACCTAACTGTAACCTCAGACCTGACATTAGACCTAGCCCTAATTCTTGCCCTAACCCTAACACAAAACCTAACCTTACACCTACCCATAACTCTAGCCTTATTTCTAGTGTTATCCCTAACCCTAAAACTAACACTGACCTTGACTCTGACCCTAACACTAACCCTATTTCAAATCATCACTCTAATCATAACCTAACCCTAACACTAGACCTAGACCTAACCCTAACCCTAAAACTAAACCTAAACGTAACCCTAGTTCTTATATTAGCCATAGCCCTACCCTAACCCTAACCTAATCTAAAACCTAGCCCTAACCCTAACCCTAACACTAGCTTTAACCCTAACTTCATTCTAAACCTAATCCTAACCCTAGCCTTAATCCAAACCATAACCCTAGCCCTAACTCTAGCTCTAATCCTATCTATTACCTTAACCCTAACCCTAACATTAATCCTAGGATAACCCTAACTCTATCCATAACCCTAACCGTATTCATTACCATAAACCTAACCTGAACCCTAAATCTAACCATATCCATTATCGTAACCCTAAACATAATCTAACCTAATTTGAGACCTAACCCTAAACCTTAACCTAAAAAACCCTAAATCTAACCCTGAAACTATCCCTAACCATAACCCTAGACTTAACATTACCCCTGGCCTAATATTACCCTTATGCTAAAAAAAAGCCCTAATCCTGGCCCTATACCTAGCCTTAACCCGAACCCTAACCCTATCACTAGGTCTAACTCTAAAGTGAACCCTCACCCTAGCCCTTAACCTACCTATAATATTATACCATACCCTAACCCGAATTCTAACCCTAGCCCTAAACCAAGGCCTAGCCCTAATACTAAACCTAGCTCAAATCCTAGACCTAATTTATCCCTAAACCTAAATCTAATCATATCCCTAGCCCTAAGACTAACTGTAACTCTTGCCCTAGGCCTAGCCTTAGTTCTAACATTATCCCTTACCATGACCCAAAGCCTTGCCCTAACCCTAGCCCCAAAATTAGCCCTAGCACTAAACGAAGATCTAACCCTCACTCTAAATCTAACCCTAACCTAAAACCTAAACCTCACCCTAACACTAGCCCTAATCCTAATGCTAATTTGAAAACTATTCGTCACCATTGACATAGCATTCAAGCAAAACTGAGCTACGGCTCTAATCCTAAACCTTAACCTAAATGAAACCCTAACACTATACCTAGCCATTAACCTAGCCCTAATTTGAGTCCTAAACTTAACTGTACAACTAAGAATGACCCTGACTCTGATCGTAAAACAAACCTTAGCTCTAAACATTACCCTAACCTAAACCTAACCCGGACACTAGACCTAGCTCTAACCCTAATCCTAAAACTAGCCCTAATCGTAATGCCAGGTCTTACATTAGCAATAGCCCTAACCCTAACACAAAACCTAGCCTTAATCTGAACCCTAAACCTAGCTTTAACCCTAACGCTAACACTAACCCTAACCCCCTAACCCTAGCTCTAACCCTATCTCATACCCTATGTCATCCCTCATCCTAACACTATCCTAGTCCTAACCCTGATCCTTAGGTCTACCCCAAACCCTAACTCTATTACTAGTCCTAACCCTAGGCCTCATTCTATCTCTAACCCTAAGCCAAACCCTAAGCCTATACCTGACCCTTATTCTGACCTTAAAACTAACCCTAGGTCTAAGCCTGACCCTAACCCTAAACCAAACACTAACACTAGCCCTATGGGTAAACCTATAGCTAAAACTAATTGTAACATTAACACTAGACCTAAACTTAATCCTATATATAGCCATAACTCTAGCCATAGCCCTAAACAAAAACCTAGCTACAGCACTAACAATAACCATTAGTCTAACACAATGACTAACAATACCCCTAGAACTAACCCTAGTAAAATTGTGCTCCTAACCGAAAATCCAATGCTAACCTCCACACCGACCCTTACCCTAACACAAACCCTAGCTCTAAACCTTATCCTAGCCAAACCTTCCCTAACACTAGAACTATCCATAACCCTAACCTTAAAACTAGCCATAACCATAATCCTAATTATTACATTACCCATAGTCCTAACACTAACCATAAACCTCCTCCCAAAACCTAGCCCCAAATGTAGCACTAAAACTAGCTGTAAGCCTAATCCTAACCTTAGCCCTAGCCCTAACCCTCACACTTGCCTTGCCCAATATCATAGAAATTTGAAGAAAACTAGGGCCACACTGGAGCTCTCTGTGCAGATGGAAGGCTCGGCTGTGTGCTTGCTCTCGGCTCAGTGGGAACTCAAAGGTCTTGGCTGCACATGTTCTCTCAGCTCAGATGGAAATCTCAGCCTTGTGTGAGCTCTTGGCTGCAGGTTCGCTTTCAGCTCAGACAGAAGTCTGGGCTGTGCAGGCGCTCTCTGCACAGAGGACAGGTAGCACAGAACACAGAAGCTTTGCTTGTGGGTCACCAGGCCAAGCTCTGGACATGGCCAAAAGTCACCCCAGAACCACCCACCTCACCGAACACCCTACACAGGTAACAGATGGAATGCATCTTGGAAAACCTTACTCACCATCTATCAGTGACCACCATGGCTACCAGCTGAGTTCTGAGGCTGCTCAGGTAGCCGGTTTTCAACTCCCCTACCTCCAGCTGTGAAAACTCAAGATTTTTCTCATGAGATTTTTTTTTTGGGGGGGCGTAGCTATCAATGCAGAACAGCAACTATACAGGTACCTGGTTTCCAACTAAGAGACTAAGAGTAGGGAGGCTCCAGGTAGAAGCTCAAGCTCTCTCAAACTGGCTACCTCCACCACCCTTAGCACAGAGACTCAAGCTAGCAATACACAACTCCACCTACTGGAAGAAAACAGACTTCTGAGAGACTTTTCTATTCTCGCTCTTCTCATCTATTCTCCTCTACCCTTCCCCCTCTGGCCCTCACAATCTCAACATACGTGAAACCAAGAACTTTGCATGAAAATGGACTTTAAGAATGGAATCATACTCCTGCAAGGTAGGCGGGCCTGCGACCCACTGGCAGAAGAGGAGCAGCGGCCTGCTGAGAGGCAGAGCCGCCCCCTCAGCCTACGCTGGCAAGGTAGAGGGAAATGTAACCACCCACAGAGCAGGCCCAGCGGCCTGCTGAGGGGCAGAGACGCCCCCAACACCCGCGCCTGCCAGGTTGGCGGAACTGTGACCACCGACAGAAAAGGCCCAGTGGCCCGCAGCGGGACAGAGCTTCCAATCACTCCTGCAAGGTAGGCGGGCCTGCCACCCACTGGCAGAAGAGGAGCAGCGGCCAGCTGAAAGGCAGAGCTGCCCCCTCCCCCTGCGCCGGCAAGGTAGACAGAACAGTGACAACCCACAGAGCAGGCCCAGCAGCCTGATGAGGGGCAGAGCTGCCCCCCACCCCCCACGCCTGCCAGGTAGGAGGAACTGTGACCACCAACAGAAAAGGCCCAGTGGCCCGCGGAGGGGCAGAGCTTCCAATCACTCCTGCAAGGTAGGCGGGCCTGCGACCCACCTGCAGAAGAGGAGCAGCAGCCTGCTGAGAGGCAGAGCCGCCCCGTCCCCCCGCGCCTGCAAGGTATTCAGAACTGTGACCACCATCAGAACAGGCCAGACCTGCAACCAACAGACAGAACAGGCCCAGTGGCCTGAGGAAGGGTAGAGCCGCCCACCCCCGTGCCTGCAAGGTAGGCGGACCTGCGACCCACAGGCAGAACAGCCCCAGAGGCCTGGAGAGGGGCAGTGCCGCTGCCTGCGCCTGCAATGTAGGCAGAACTGCGGCCACCATCAGAACAAGCCTAGCGGCCCGCAGAGGGACAGAGCCGCCGCCCGTGCCTGCAAGGTAGGTGGTCTTCCTACCGATCGGCAGAGCAGGCCCAGCCGCCTGCCGGCGTGGTAGGCACATTGCCCCAATTGGAGGAGGAGCAGAGCCGCTGCCCGCGCCTGTGAGGGAGACTTTGCAACTATACAAGACCAAAATAAATATATAGGGGGGAAATTCAATAGCACAACAGTTTCACCAAGTAGAAAGGAACGCGAACAGTATGAAGAGACAAGGAAAGAAAGGACCACAAGCAATGCAGGTCAACTCAACTTTAGAAGAGGTAATAGCTGCAGCAGATGGAATGTCAGATAAAGAATTCAGGATATACATGCTTCAGATGATCTGGAGTCTCAAGGAAGACATAAGACAGCAAAATCAGACAACGAAAGATCACTTCAATAATGAATTATATAAACAAATCCAAGAAGCAAAAGATCAACTATACAGGGAGATAGAGGTTATAAAAAACAAACAAACAGAAATCCTAGAAATGCAGGAAGCAATAAACCAACTTAAAAACTCAATTGAGAATACTACCAGCAGAGTAGAACACTGAGAAGATAGAACATCAGACAATGAAGATAAAGTATTTCAACTTGAAAAGAACATAGACAGCTCGGCAAGACTGTTAAGAAACCATGAGCAGAACATCCAAAAAATATGGGATAACATCAAGAGACCAAATTTAAGAGTCATTGGGATACAGGAAGGGACAGAGTTTCAAACCAAAGGAATGAGCAATCTATTCAATGAAATAATACGAGAAAACTTCCCAGACTTGAAAAATGAGACAGAATCCCAAATCCTGGAAGCCTACAGGACGCCGAATGTGCAAAATCATAAGAGACCCACACCTAGACACATTATAATGAAGATGCCCAACATAAGAATAAGGAGAGAATTTTCAAAGCTACAAGAGAAAGGAAGCAGATCACATTTAGGGGTAAGCCAATCAGGATAACAGCTGATCTTTCAACACAGACTCTGAAAGCTAGAAGATCCTGGACTAACATATTTCAAACACTGAAAGAAAATGGGTTCCAACCAAGAATTGTGTTTCCAGCGAAATTAAGCTTCAGGATGGAAGATGAAATTAAAACCTTCCACGATAAACAAAAGTTAAAAGAATTTGCAGCTAGAAAACCATCTCTTCGAAACATCCTTGGCAAAACATTACAGGAAGAGGAAACGGAAAATAACAATGAAAACCAACAGTGGGAGGTAGGACAGTAAAGGGGGGGAAATAATCAAAGAGGAAAACAAACCATGTTTAGTAACATAAATAAACAAATATGGCTGGAAGAACAACCCATATCTCAATAATAACCCTAAATGTTAATGGCTTAAACTCACCAATCAAGAGACACAGGCTAGAAGAATGGATCACAAAACAAGACCCAACAATATGCTGCCTACAGGAGACGCATTTGATAGGAAAAGACATACATAGGCTGAAGGTGAAAGGTTGGGAAAAATCATATCACTCATATGGACTTCAGAAACAAGCAGGAGTGTCCATACTCATATCAAATAAAATAGATTTCAAGCCAAAGTTAATCAAAAGGGATAAAGAGGGACACTACATACTGCTTAAGGGAACCATACCCCAACAAGACATAACAATCATAAATATATATGTCCCAAACAATGGTGCAGCTATGTTCATCAAACAAACTCTTCTCAAGTTCAAGAGTCTAATAGACCACCATACAATAATCATGGGAGACTTCAACACACCTCTCTCGCCACTGGACAGATCTTCCAAACAAAAGTTGAATAAGGAAACTATAGAAATCAATAACACAATTAATAACCTAGACTTAATTGACATATATAGAATATACCACCCAACATCAAGTAGTGACACTTTTTTCTCAGCAGCACATGGATCCTTCTCAAAAATAGATCATATATTATGTCACAGGGCAACTCTTAGACAATATAAAGGAGTAGAGATAATACCATGCATCCTATCTGATCATAATGGAATGGAACTGAAAATCAACGATAAAAGAAGGAAGGAAAAAGAATACATCGCTTCGAGAATGAACAATAGGTTACTGAATGATCAATGGGTTATAGAAGACATCAAAGAGGAAATTAAAAAATTCTTAGAGATTAATGAAAACACATACACAACATATCGCAATCTATGGGACACATTGAAAGCAGTTCTAAGAGGAAAATTCATTGCTTGGAGTTCATTCCTTAAAAAAAGAAAAAAAAACAACAAATAAATGATCTCATACTTCAACTCAAAATCCTAGAAAAAGAAGAGCAAAACCACAGCAAAAGAAGTAGAAGGCAATACATAATTAAAATCAGAGCTGAAATTAATGAAATCGAAACAAAAGAAACAATTGAAAAAATTGACAAAACTAAAAGTTGGTTCTTTGAAAAAATAAACAAAATCGACAGACCCTTAGCCATGCTAGCGAAGAGAAGAAGAGAGAGAACTCAAATTACTAGCATACAGGATGAAAAAGGCAATATCAAAACAGACACTTCAGAAATACAGAAGATAATCAAAAATTATTTTGAATCCTTATACTCCAATAAATTAGAAGATAGTGAAGGCATTGATAAATTTCTTAAGTCATATGATCTGCCATCAAACCATCAAAAGACTACCAACTAAGAAAAGCCCAGGACCGGATGGGTATACAGCAGAGTTTTACAGAACCTTTAAAGAGGAACTAATACCAGTACTTTTCAAGCTACTTCAGGAAATAGAAAAAGAGGGAGAACTTCCAAATTCATTCTACGAGGCCAACATCACCCTGATACCTAAACCAGACAAAGACACTTCAAAGAAAGAAAACTACAGACCAATATCTCTAATGAACCTAGATGCAAAAATCCTCAATAAAATTCTGGCAAATCAGATACAAAAACATATCAAAAAAATTGTGCACCATGATCAAGTAGGATTCATCCCTGGGATGCAAGGCTGGTTCAATATACGGAAATCAATAAATGTTATTCACCACATCAATAGACTTAAAAATAAGAACCATATGATCATCTCGATAGATGCGGAAAAAGCATTCGACAAAGTACAGCATCCCTTTATGTTCAAAACTCTAGAAAAACTAGAGATAACAGGAACATACCTCAATATTTTAAAAGCAATCTATGCTAAGCCTCAGGCTAGCATCATTCTGAATGGAGAAAAACTGAAGGCATTCCCTCTAAAATCTGGAACAAGACAGGGATGCCCTCTCTCTCCACTTCTGTTCAACATAGTTCTCAAAACACTGGCCAGAGCAATTAGACAGAGGAAAGAAATTAAAGGCATAAAAATAGGAAAAGAAGAACTTAAATTATCACTATTTTTAGATGACATGATTCTATACCTAGCAAACCCAAAAGGGTCTACAAAGAAACTATTAGAGCTAATAAATGAATTCAGCAAAGTGGCAGGATATAAAATCAACACGCATAAATCAAAGGCATTCCTGTATATCAGCGACAAATCCTCTGAAATGGAAATGAGGACAACCACTCCATTCACAATATCTTCAAAAAAAATAAAATACTTGGGAATCGACCTAACAAAAGAGGTGAAAGACTTATACAATGAAAACTACAGAACCCTAAAGAGAGAAATAGAAGAAGATCTTAGAAGATGGAAAAATATACCCTGTTCATGGATAGGCAGAACTAACATCATCAAAATGGCGATATTACCAAAAGTTCTCTATAGGTTTCATGCAATGCCAATCAAAATCCCAACGGCATTTCTTGTAGAAATAGAGAAAGCAATCATGAAATTCATATGGAAAAATAAACGACCCAGAATAGCAAAACCAATGCTAAGCAGGAAGTGTGAATCAGGCGGTATAGCGATACCAGACTTCAAACTATACTACAGAGCAATAGTAACAAAAACAGCATGGTACTGGTACCAAAACAGGCAGGTGGACCAATGGTACAGAATAGAGGACACAGAAACCAATCCACAAAACTACAACTATCTTATATTTGATAAAGGGGCTAAAAGCATGCAATGGAGGAAGGATAGCATCTTCAACAAATGGTGCTGGGAAAACTGGAAATCCATATGCAACAAAATGGAACTGAATCCCTTTCTCTCGCCATGCACAGAAGTGAATTCAAAATGGATCAAGGAGCTTGATATCAAATCAGAGACACGCCGTCTGATAGAAGAAAAAGTTGGCTACGATCTACATACTGTGGGGTCGGGCTCCAAATTCCTCAATAGGACACCCATAGCACAAAAGTGAATAACTAGAATCAACAAATGGGACTTACTCAAACTAAAAAGTTTTTTCTCAGCAAAAGAAACAATAAGAGAGGTAAATAAGGAGCCTACATCCTGGGAACAAATCTTTACTCCTCACACTTCAGCTAGAGCCCTAATATCCAGAGTATACAAAGAACTCAAAAAATTAGACAATAAGAGAACAAACAGCCCAATCAACAAATGGGCCAAGGACCTGAACAGACACTTCTCAGAGGAGGACATACAATCAATCAACAAGTACATGAAAAAATGCTCACCATCTCTAGCTGTCAGAGAAATGCAAATCAAAACCACCCTAAGATACCATCTCACTCCAGTTAGATTGGCAGCCATTATGAAGTCAAACAACAACAAGTGCTGGCGAGGATGTGGGGAAAAGGGTACACTTGTACATTTCTGGTGGGACTGCAAATTGGTGCAGCCAATTTGGAAAGCAGTATGGAGATTTCTTGGAAAGCTGGGAATGGAGCCACCATTTGACCCAGCTATTCCCCTTCTCGGTCTATTCCCTAAAGACCTAAAAAGAGCATGCTACAGGGACATTGCTACATCGATGTTCATAGCAGCACAGTTCACAATAGCAAGACTGTGGAACCAACCTAGATGCCCTTCAATAGATGAATGGATAAAAAAATGTGACATTTATACACAATGGAGTATTACTCTGCATTAAAAAATGACAAAATCATAGAATTTACAGGGAAATGGATGGCATTAGAGCAGATTATGCTAAGTGAAGCTAGCCAATCCCTAAAAAACAAATGCCAAATGTCTTCTTTGATATAAGGAGAGTAACTAAGAACAGAGTAGGGTCGAAGAGCATGAGAAGAAGATTAACATTAAACAGGGATGAGAGGTGGGAGGGAAAGGGAGAGAGAAGGGAAATTGCATGGAAATGGAAGGAGACCCTCAGAGTTATACAAAAGTACATACAAGAGGAAGTGAGGGGAAAGGGAAAAATAATACAAGGGGGACAAATGAATGTCAATAGAGGGGGCAGAGAGAGAAGAGGGGAGGGGAGGGGAGGGGAGGGGGGATAGTAGAGGATAGGGAAGGCAGCAGAACACAACAGACAGTAGTATATGGCAATATGTAAATCAATGGATGTGTAACTGATGCGATTCTGCAATCTGTATATGGGGTAAAACTGGGAGCTCATAACCCACTTGAATTAAAGTGTGAAATATGAAATATCAAGAACTATGTAATGTTTTGAACAGCCAACAATAAAAAATTAAAAAAAAAATAAAAATGATTAAGCAGAAGAAGAATAAAAAAATAAATAAATAAATCTGATCCTAACCTAAAACCAGAGCATAAAACGAGCTCTACCAGTAAACTTATACCTAAGCCTAAGCCTAACACTAGCCCTAGACCTAAGCCTAATCCTCAATATAGCCATAATTATAGACCTAGACCTAAAAAAAACCCTGAGTCCTAGCCCTAACATAATCCTTAACCTAATGTGAACACTAACCCTATACCTAGATCTAAACCTAGTCCTAATTCTTGCTTTCACCCTAAACCTAACTCTAACCTGAATGCTTACCCTAACACTAACACTAAACCTCACTCTAATCCTGATCCTAACCCAAAACCTAAAACTAACATAGACATAGCCATAACCCCAACCCTAAAACTAGTTCTAAAATCAGAACCTTGCATCTTACATTACACATAGCCTTAACCCTGGGCCTAAACCTAACACAATACCTAGCACTATTCTGAGTCCTAATCCTACTCTAAAAATAAACATAATCCTAAATGTAGCCCTAACCCTAACCCTCACCTTAGACATAACCCTAGCTCTAAGACTAACCCTTAGCCTAAACAAAACCCTAGGCCTATTTGTAAACATAAACCTAACCCTAGCCTTAATCCTGAATTTAATCCTTGTAATAACCCTAGCCCTAAACCTAATCCTATCCATAACCCTAATCTTAAAACTAACCCTTGTCTTAACCCTACACCTAACCCTTGCCATAAACTTAACCCTAAACCATACCAAAAAAAAAAAAAAAAAAAAAAAAAAACTAAGCCTACCCCTGAACCTAAATTTAACCATAACCTAAATTTAACCCTAAACCTAATCTTACATCTAATCCAATACATTACTCTAAAACTAGCCCTAGCCTAATGAAAACCCTAGCCCTAACCCCAACACTAGCCATAATCATAACCATAACCCTATTCTAGACCTAAGACTAAACCTAACACTCCCCCTAGCCCTAACCGTAACTTAAACCCTAACCCTTACACTAACCCTAACCCTAGCCGTAGCCCTAATCATAACCCTAACTCTAGCCCTAAACCTAATATTAAACCTAGCCCTAATCCTAGCCCTAATATAACCCTATTCCTAACCCTAACTCTTACCCTAGAATTAAGATTAACTATAATTCTCACAAGACCTATCCCTATTCTAACTCTATACCTTACTGTAACCCTAACCCAAGCCCTAACCCTAGTCATAACCCTTGCCCTAGCACTAATCCTAGATCAAAACCTATCTCTAAAACTAACCCTATCCCTTACCATAACCCTAACCCAAGCCGTAACCCTAGTCATAATCCTTAGCAATAGCACTAACTTATCTCTAAAACTAACCCTAACCTGAGGCCTCAGCCTAACCTGAAATTAGCTCTAACCCTAATGCTATTCCTAAAATTAGCCCCAACCCTAGCCCTATCCCTAAAACAAAATGGAGCCAAACCCCTAACACTAACCCTTACCCTAGGCCAAACCCTAACCCTTCACCAGCCCTAACCCTAGCCCTAATTTGAAACCTAACCCTAACCCAAACCTAACCATGAACCTGACTCATATTCAAACACTAAACCTAGCTCTAAACATCACCCTAACCTTAAACCTAACCCTAACAATAGGCCTAGCCCTAAACTTAACCATAAAACTAACCTTAATCGTAACCCTATTTCTTACAATAGCCATAACCATAACACTAGCCCTATATTTAATACAAAATCAGCCCTAATCCAAGCCATAACATGAGCTTTAACCATAAACCTAACTCTAACCCTAGTCCTAACTTTACCTCTAACCCTATCGCTTACCCTAAGCCAAACCCTCACCCTAACGCTAACCATATTTTTAGTACTAATCCTCAGCTTAACAAAAACCTAACTCTATAACTAGTCCTAACCCTAGCCTTCATTCTATATCTAACCATAACCCAAACCCCAACCCTATCCCTGACCTATTATTCTGACCCTAACAATAATAGCTCTAAATCTAAACCTAACCCTAAACTGAACCTAACACTAGCCCTACTTGTAAACTTACACCTAAACCTAACCCTAACACTAGCCCTAGACCTAAACCAAATCCTAAATCTAGCCATAACTATAGCTCTAGACCTAAAGACAAACTAGACCTAGCCTTAACAATAACCCTTAACCTAACCCAAACTCTAACCCTACCTCTAGACCTCACCCTAGTCTTAATTCTGCCTTTAACTGCAACCATCACACTACCTGAACACTGTCCCTGACACTAACACTAATGCTAGGTCTAAACTTCTCCCTAACCCTAAAGCTAACCCTGAAACTACATGTATCCCTAACGTTAACCATAAAACTAGTCTTAATCATACACTAGTTCTTACATTAGCCATAGCTCTAACCTATCACAAAACCTAGCCCTAATTAAGCCCTACCTTAGCAATAAACCTAAAGTTAAACTTAACAATAACCCTAACCCTAACTATAAACCTAAGCCCAACCCTAGACTTAATCCTAACCATAATCCTAGCCCTAATCCTAGCTTTAACCCTATGCATTACCCTAAGAAAACTATAATCCTTATGCTAACCCTAGGCGGAACCCTAAACCTAGCACTAGCCTTAATGTTATCTATTAACCTAAACCTAACCTGATCCGTAAATCTAACTGTGTCATTACCCAATCCCTAAATATAAGACTAATTTGACCACTAAACCTAAACCTTAACCTAACCGCAACCTAAATTTGACCCTGACTCTAATAATTCCCATAGCTCTAAACCTGACGTAACAAGAAACCTAAACTTTACAATAGACCTAGCCATAAACTTAACCCTAAAACTATCCCTAACCATATCCTAGACCTGACATTAGCCCTAGCTCTAATCTAGTCCTAATCCTAATACAAAACTTAGCCCACATCCTAGCAAGGAACCTCACCTTAATTATAACCCTAAACCTAACGTTAACCCTAATCTTAACCCTAATTTTAACCCAAGTTCTAAAACTAGCTATATCGCCATCCCTTACCCTAAACCTAACCTAACCCTAAACCTATCACTAAACCTAGACCTAACCCTAGGCCTAACCCTAACACTAACCCTAGTCCTAATCCAAGCCCTAATTTAGCCCTATCCCTAATTCTAACCCTAGCCCTAAGACTAACTCTAACTCTCACACTAACCCTATACCTAGCTGTAACCTTATCCCTTACCATCACCATATACCTAGCCCTAAACGTAGATTTACCATAGACCTATACTTAGCCCTTTCAGAAAACCTAGATCTAAACCTAACTCTAAATTTAACCCTAACCCTAAGTCTAAAACTATCCATAACTCTACTCTTATCCCTAATCCTTAACCCAAGCCTAAATCTCACACTTACACTAGCCCTAACCCTAAGACTAATCATAAAACTAGCCCCAACCCTACCCCTAGCCCTAAAACAAAACCAAGTCATAGCCCTAACCTTAACCCTTAACCTAAAACAAATCCGAAACCTACACCTAACCCTAACCCTATACCTAATTATATTCTAACCCTAACCCGAAAACTAACCCTGACCCTGACTCTGACCCTAACACTAACCCTGGCGCTAAACATCATCATCACCATAAACCTAACCTTAACACTAGACTTAGACCTAACTCTAAACCTGTAAGTAGCTGTAATCATAAACCTACTTCATAAATTAGCGGTAGTCTTAACCCTAGCCTAAACCTAACCCAAAACCTAGCCTTAATCTTAGTCCTAAATCTAACTTTAACCCTAAACTTAAAACTAACCCTAACCCAAACACTAGCCCTAATCTTATACATAACCATAGCCCTAACCTTAGGGATAACCCTATCCATTACTCTAACGATAACCCTAACCCTTCTGATAACCCTAGGCCTAACCCTAACCCTATACATTACACTAAACCAAACCTAAACCCTAAACCTAACTCTGTCATTACCCTTACCCTAAATCTAACACTAATTTGAGCCCTGCACCTAAACACTATCTTAACCCAAACCCTAATCCTGACCCTGATTCTAAAAATAACCCTAGATCTAAACCTGACCCTAACCAAAAACCTAACCCTTACACTGGACCAAGCCATAAACCTAACACTAAATCTATCCCTAAGTGTAACCCAAGACCTGACATTAGCCATAGCCCTAATACTATCCCTAACCCTAAAACAAATCCTAGTCCTCATCGTAGCCCTAAACATAGCCTTAAACATAACCCTAAATCTAACCCTAGTTTTAACCCTAATACTAACCATCGCCCTTGCCCTAAGCCTAGCTATAACCACATCCCTTACCCTAAAGTAAACCCTAACTCTAACCCTAACCCTTGCCTTATCATTAGCCCTAGCACTAACCCTAGATCAAAATCTAACTCTAAATCTAACCCTAAATTGATGCCTAAGCCTAATCCTAAAACTAGCCCTAACCCTACCCCTAACATAACACTAGCTGTAATTTAGCCCTATCCGTAAACCTAAACCTAACATTAGCCCTAAGATTAACTCTCTCATACTAGCCCTGTCACTCATTCTAACCATGTCCCTTACCATAATTCTAACCCTAGCCCTAACACTAGTGATAAACCTTTCCCAATACTTATCCCTAGCACTAAACTTAGGCAAAATGTAACTCTAAAACTAGCCTTAACCCAAAGCCTAAGCCTAAACCTAACACTAGCCCAAACCATAACACTAATCCTAAAATGAGCCCTAACATTAGCCCCAGCCCTAACACAAAACTGAGCCATAGTTCTAACCCTAAACATTAACCGATTCCAAACCCTAACCTTACACCTAGACCTAAACCTAGACTTATTTGAGTTGGAAGCCGAACCCTAAAACTAACCCTGAACCTGCCACTGACCCTAACACTTCTAGCTCTAAACATCACCGTATAAGTAAACCTAATCCAAACAAAAAACCTAGCACTTAACCCTAAAACTAGCCCTAAACTTAAACCTAGTACTTACATTAGCTATAACCCTAACCCTAGCCCTAACATAACACAAAACCTAGCCCTAATCAGAGCCCTAACCCTAGCTTTAAACATAACCTAACCCTAACACTAGTCCTAATTGTAACCATAACTTTAGCCTGAAACTGATCTCTAACTCTATCCATTAACATAACCATAACCCAATCTTTAATGATAACCCTAAGCATAAATCTAACCCTATCTCGAATCCTAACTCTTCCATTACCCTAAACCTAACCAGAATCCTATACCTAACCCTATCATTACCCTAACACTAATCCTAAAACTAATTCAAGACCAAAATTGAAACCTTAACCTATCTCAAACCCTAACTCAGACCTTGACCCTAATAATACCCCTAGCTCTAAACTTGACCATAACTTAACACCTAACCCTTAGCCTAGACTTAGCCACAAGCCTAAACCTAAAACTATATTTAACCATAATTCTGGACCTGAAATTAGCCCTAGCCCTAATTCTAGACCTAACCCTATAAACACATCTAGCCCTCATTCTTGTGCGAAACTTAGCCTTAATCATAACCCTATCTCCAGCTCTACACCTAACCCTAATTCTAACCCTCACCCTACCTCTAAACCTACCTATAATGTAATCTCTTACTGTAAATTTAAACCTAACCCTAACCCTAACACTAGGCTAAAGCTAAACACAAAACCTAGCCCTAATCCTAGCCCTAATTTAGCTCTATCTCTAACCCTATCCTAACCCAAGCCCTGAGACTAACTCTAACTCTTGCCGTAGCCCTAGCCCTAGTTCTATCCCTATCTGCTACCATAAACCTAACACTAGCCCTAACGTTAATGATAATAGTAAAACTAGCAATAACCCAATCCTAGCAGTAAACCAGAACCAAGCAATAGCCCTAACCCTATACCTTAACTTAAACCAAAAACTAATACTACACTTAGACCTAAACCTAGCCCTAATTCGAGTCCTAAGCCTCATCTTAAATCTAAACCTGACATTGACTCATATCTTAACACTCATCCTAGATCTAAACACTGCCCTAAACTCAAAATGAACACTAACATTAACACTGCCCTAATTCAATTCTTAACACTAACCCTACCAATAACCCTGACCCTGACTCCTATCCTAACAAGAACCGTAGCTATAAATATCACCTTAACCTTAAACCTAACACTAGCACTCAAACTACCCCTAAACCTAACCCTAAAACTAACCTTAATGGTAACCCTAGTTCTTAAATTAGCCATTGCCCTAATCCTAGCCCTAACCCTAACACCAAACTAGCCCTAAACTGAGCCCTAAACCTAGCTTTAACTCTAACTCTAACCCTAAACATAGCCCTAACCCTAGATCTAAATCAATCCCTTATCCTAAGCAAAATCTTAAACCGAAGAGTAACCCTAGACCTATCTCTAGTCTTTAGACTAACCCAAACCCTAACCCTATTAATAGTCCTAATTCTAGCCTTTGTTTTAGCTCTAACACCACCACAAACCGTAACCATAATCCTGATTCTTATTCTGACCCTAACATTAAACCTAGGTCTAACCTAACCACCAACCCTAACCCCAAATTTACCATAATCTTATCCCTAGAACTAATTCTAAACCTAACTCTCAGCCTAGCCCTAACCATAGCTCAGAACCTAACCCTTATGCTAAACAAAACTATAAACCTAATCCTAGTTCTAACCCTCACCTTAACGCTAACACAAGACCTAATTTTAACCATAACCCTAGCCCTAACCTTAACTCTAAATGTATCCATTACCCTAAACATAACCCTTACCATAATTCTAATGCTAGACTTAACCCTAACCCTATCGCTTTCCCAAAACCTATCAATTAGCCAAACCTACCCTGAACCCTATACCTAATCCAATTATTACACTAACCCTAACCCAAATGCTAATTCGATCCCTAACCCTAACCTCAAACGTAAACCAAACCCTAATACTCACCGTGACCCTAATAATTCCCCTAGCTATAAACCTGACTCTTACTCTACCTAACCCTTACACTAGACCTGGCCATAAAACTAACCCTAAAACTATTCCTAAACCTAACCCTAGACATGATATTAACTCTAGCCATAATCCTATCCCTAACCCTAACACAAACCCTAGCCCTTATCCTAGCCCTAAACATAGCCTTAATTTTATCCCTAACCTAAACACTAGGCCTAAACCTAACACTACCACTAGCCCTAATCTTAGCCCTAATTTAGCCCTATCCCTAACCCTAACCCTAATCCTAGCCCAAAGACAAACTCTAACTCTAACTCTCACCCTAACCTTAGTTACAACCCTATCCCTAACTAGAACCCTAATCCTAGCCCTAACCCTTGGTGTAACCCTAGCCCTATTCTTGGCCCAGGCCATAAACCTAGATCTAAACCTAATTCTAAATCTAACCCTAAACCTAAGCCTAAACCTAAACCTAACACTAGCCCTAATGCTAATGCTAATCCTAAAATTAGCCCTAACACTAGCCCTAGCTCTAAAACAAAACTGAGCCATAGCTGTAACCCAAACCCTTATCCTGAACCAAACCCTAACCCTACACCTAGCCCTAACCATATCCTAATTCCAGTCCTAACCCTAACCCGAAAACTAACCCTGAATCTAACTCTTACTCCAACACTAACCCTGGCTCTAAACATCATCATCACTGTAAACCTCAACCTAACACTAGACGTAGCCCTAACCCTAATCTTATAAATAGCGCTAATCATAGCCCTACTTTGTACATTAGCCAGAGCCTTAACCCTAGCCCTAACCTAACCCAAAACCCAGCTTTAAACCAAGTAGTAAACCTGGCTTTAACCCTAAATTTAAACCTAAGCCTAACCCAAAACTAGCCCTAATCCTATACATAACCCTAGACCTAACCTTAGGTCTAAACCTGTCCATTATCCTAACTATAAGCCTAACTCTTAAGCTAACCCTAGGCCTAACCTTAACCCTATCCATTACACTAAACCAAACCTAAACCCTAAAACTAACCCTGTCATTACCCTAAACCAAAACCCTAATATAACCCAAACCCTAAACCTGACCCTAAATATAAACCTAGATATAAACCTGAATCTTACGCTAAACCTAATGCTTACACTGGATGAAGCCATAAACCTAACACTAAATCTAGCCCTAACTAAAACCCTAGACCTGACATTAGCCCTAGCCATAATACTATCTCTAACCCTAACACAGACCCTAAACCTCCTCCTAGCCATAAACCAAGCCTTAATCATAACCCTAAACCTAATTCTAGCCCTAACCCTAATACTAACCCTTGCCATAGCCCTAAATCTAGCCAAAAGCACATCCCTTATCCTACTTGTAAGCCTAACTCTAACCCTCACTCTGTTCATCACAATTTCCCTATCTTTAGCCCTAGCTTTAACACTAGATCGAAACCTAACTTTAAATCTAACCCTAACTCAATGCCTAAGCCTAAAAATTGCCCAAACCCTGATGCTAATTCTAAGTATAGCTCTAACTATAACCCTAGCCATAATTTAGCCCTATCCCTAACACTAACCCTAACCCTAGCCCTAAGAATAACTCTAACTCTCACACTGGCCCTATCACTCATTCTAATCCTATCCCTTCCCATAAACCTAACCCTATCCCAAATTCTAGTCCTAACCCTTGCCCTATCCTTAGCCCTAGCACTAAACTTAGATGAAAACCTAAGTCTAAATTTAACCCTAAACTGAAGCCTAAACCTAAATCTAAGACTAGCCCTAACACTAACACTAATCCTAAAAATTTAACTAACCCTAATCCTAGCCGTAATACCAAACCAAGCCAAAGCTTAACCATAATCCTTAACCTAAACCAAGCCCTAACCCAAAACTTAGCCCTAAACCTAGCCCTAATTCGAGTTTTAAGCCAAACCTTAAAACTAAAACTGACCCTTAGCTCTATAGCTGACGCTAACCCTAAACTTAACCCTTACACTAGACGTACCCATAATCCTTATCCTAAAAATATCTTTAACCATAATTCTGGACCTGAAATTAGCCCTAGTACTAAACCTAGCCCTAACCCTAAAAAAAAAATCCCTAGCCATCATCATACCCCTAAACCTATGCTTAATCATAACCCTTACAATAACCACAGCACTAACCGTAATTATAACACTCACCCTACCTCTAAACATAGCTATAAAGCCATCCATTACCACAAAATTTGCCCGAACGCTAAACCAAAACTCTAAGCGCTAACTCTAAACTCTAACCCTAACCCTAACACTAACCCTAACTCTAGGCTTAAACTAAACACTAAACCTGCCTTACCCTTGCCCTAATTTAGCCCTATCTCTAACCCTAACCCTAACCCTAGCCCTAAGACTGTCTCTCGCCATAGCCCTATCCCTAGTTCTAACCCTATCCCTTACAATAACCCTAAAACCTAGCCATAACACTTGCCCTATCCTTAGTTCTAGCCTTCACCCTAGGTCTAACCCTAATTCCCAGTTTAACCCTAACACTAAGCCTAAGCCTAACACTAACACTAGCCCTAACCCTAACCATAGGACTAAAACAAAACCGAGCATTAGCCCTAACTCTAAACCTTAACTTAAACCAAACCCTAACACTGCTACTAGACCTAAACTTAGCCCTAGTTCGAGTCCTAACTCAAACCCTAAAACTAACCCTGATGCTGACTCATATCCTAACACTCACCCTAGCTCTAAACACCACCCTCACCTTAAACTAAACCCTAACAGTAAACCTAGCCCTAATTCGAGTTCTAACTCTAACCCTAAAACTAAGCCTGACGCTGATTCCTATTCTAATATGAACCCTAGCTAAAAATATCACCCTAACCTTAAACCTAACCCTAACACTAAACCTAATCCATACACTAACACTAAAACTAATGGTAACCCTAGTTCTTACATTAGCCATTGCCCTAACCCTAGCCCTAACCATAACACAAAACATAAGGCCTAATCTGAGTCCTAAACCTAGCTTTAACCCTAACTCTAACCATAACCTAGCTCTAAACCAATCCCTTACTTAAGCAAAACCTTAAACCTAAGGGTAACCCTAGACCTATCCCTAATCCTTAGGCTTACCAAAACACTAAAATTATTAATAGCCCTTAACCTTGCCCTCATTCTAGATCTAACCCTTTCCAAAACCCTAACACTAACCCTGACCCTTCTACTGACCTTACCATTAATCTTAGTTCTAATCCTAACCATAACCCTAAACCAAAACCTACTGTAATCCTATCCCTAGACCTAATCCTGAACCTAACACTGAGCCTAGCCCTAACCATAGCTCAGAACCTAATCCTTACACTAAACATAACCTTAACCTAGCCCTAGTTCTAACCCTCACCCTAACCCTAAATCAAGACCTAATTCTAACCATAACACTTGCCCTAAACTTAAGTCTAACAGTATCATTAACCTAAACATAATCCTTACCCTAATGTTAACCCTAGGCCTGACCCTAAACATATCACTATCCCCAAACTTATCAATTACCCTAAACCTACCCCGAACCCTAGACCTAATACAATCATTACCCTAACCCTAACTCTAATGATAATTCGAGCCCTAACCCTAAACTCAAACCTAAACCTAACCCTAACACTGACACTGACCCTAATAATTCCCCTAGATCTAAACCTCACTCTTACCCTATACCTAACACTTATACTAGACCTAGCCATAAAACTAACCCCAAAACTATCCCTAAGCATAAACCTAGGCCTGATATTAGCCCTAGTCATGATACTAGCACTAACCCTAACACAAACCCTAGATTTATCCTAGCCCTAAACATAGACTTAATTATAATCCTAACCATAACCCTAGGCCTAACTCTAACACTATCCCTAGCCCTAATCTTATATCTAATTTAGCCCTATCCCTAACCTTAACCCGAACCCTAGCCCAAAGACTAACTCTAAGTATCACCTTAGTCCTAACCCTAGTTCTAACCCTATACTTTACTGGAACCCTAATAATTGCCCAAACCATAGGTCTAACACTAGCCCTATTCATAGCCCTAGCAGCAACCCTAGATCTAACCCTAACTCTAAATCTAACCATAAACCTTAGCCTAAACCTAAACCTAACACTAGCCCTAACCCTAAGGCTAATCCTAAAACTAGCTCTAACCCTAGCCCTAAAACAAAACCAAGCCATAGACCTAACCCTAACCCTTAATAGAAACTAAGCCCTAACCCTACACTAAGCCATTATTCTATCCATAATTCGAGTTCTAAGCCAAATACTAAAAGTAACCCTGACCCTTACTCTGACCTTAACACTAACCCTAGCTCTAAACATCAACCTTACCCTATGCCTAAACATAACAATAGACCTATCCCTAAAACTAACTCTAAAATTAGTTCTAATCACAACCCAGGTATTTACATTAGCTGTTACCCTAAACTTAGCCTTAATTTAACCCCAAACCTAGCCTTATTCCGAGCACTATCCCTAGATTTACCCCTAACCCTAACCCTATCACTAATCCTAACTATAACCCTAGCTGTAACCTTAGATTTAACCCTAACCCTAACCCTAAGACTAACCCTATCAATAATCGTTAAAATAACCCTAGCTGTACCCCTATCTCTAACCCTATCCATTACCCTAATCATAACCCTATCCCAAATGCTAAAACTGTGCATAAACCTAACCGTATAAGTAATCCTAACCCTATCCATTACCCTAAACCTAACCGAAACCTAAACCTAACACTATCTTTACCCTAATCCTAACTCTAATGCTAATTCGAGAAATAAAATTAAACCTTAACCTATCCAAAACACTAATCATGACCCTGACCCTAAGAGTACCCTTAGCTCTAAACCTGAACCTAACCCTGAACCTAACCCTAAACCTAACCCTTACACTAGACGTAGCCATAAACCTAAACCTAAAATTATTTTTAACCATAACACTGGACCTGAAATTACCTCTAGCCATAATCCTAGCACTAAACCTAGGCTTAATCCCAGCCTGAAAAATAACCCAAGCCATAACCCTAGTTCTATTCCTCATCCTAGCTCAAAACCTACATATAACCCCATCCTATACCCCAAAACTAACCATAACCCTAAACCTACCCCTAACACTCACCCTAAACCTAGGCCTAACACAAATCCTAGTTCTAATCCTAGCCTTTATTTAATCCTAACCTAACCCTAAACCTAGCCATAAGACTAACTTGAACTCTTGCCCTAACCCTAGCCTAGTTCTATCCTTAGCCTTAATCCGATTCCTATATCTAAGCCTAAGTCCAAATCTAAACCTATCTCTAAATTTAACTCTAAAATAAGCCTAAACAAAAAGAAACACTACCCTTAACCATAATGCTAATCCTAAAATGTGCCCTAGCCCTAGCCCTAGCCATAAACCCAAACCAAGCCATAGCCCATATCTTAACCATTAACCTAAATCAAACCCTAACCCTACAACTAACCCTAAAACTAACTCTAAAACTAACCCTGACCCTGACACTGACCCTAACACTAATCCTAGCTCTAAACACCACCCTAACCTAAAATTAACTTTAACACTATATCTAGCCTTAACCTAACCCTGAAACTAGCCTTAAACATAACCCTAGTTCATACATTAGTCAATGTCCTAAACGTAGCCCTAACCCTAACACAAATTCTACACCTAATCCAAGCCCTAAACTTAGCTTTAACCATAATACTAGGCCTAACCCTAACCTTAACCCTAGCCCTAACCCTAACTCTAACCCTATTCCTTACACTAAGCCAAACCCTAACCCAAATGCTAACCTTAATCTTAATTCTAATCCTTAGCTTAACTTAAAATCTAACCATAATACTAGTCTTAACCCTAGCCCTCATTCTACCTCTAAACCTATCCCTGACACTCATCTGACCCTAAGAGTAACCCTAGGTCTAAACCTGACCCTAACCCTAAACCAAACCCTAGCACTAGCCCTACTGGTAACCCTATAATTATACATAAGCCTAACACTAGACGTGGACCCAAAGTTAATACGAAATATAGTTATAAATTTAGACCTAGACCTAAACAAAAACCTAGCACTAGCACTAAAAATAACCTTTAACCTAAAACGAACACTTACCCTACACCTACACCTAAGCCTAGTCCTAATTCTGGCTCTAATGCTAACCCTAACCCTATCCCAAAAACTGACCCTAATTCTAACACTGAACCTAGCTTTAAACATGACACTAACTCACAACCTAGGCATAACACTAGACCTAGACATAACCCTAACCCTAAACTAGCCCTAAACATAACCCTAGCTCTTACATTAACTATAGTCCTAACCCTAGCCCTAAACATAACATAAAACCTAGCCCTAAACCTAGGCCTAAACTTAGATCTAAGCATAACCCTTAGCCTAACCCTAGCCCTAAACCTAGCCCTAACCTATGCCTCGCCTTAGACCTAACCCTAACCTTTACACTAAACATAACCCTAACTCTATCCTAAAACTTAACCCTAACCCTAGCTCCAATCCTAACATTAAACCTAGTCTGAACTTTGGTTCTAAACATATCCATTACCCTAATCTAACCCTAATTTAAACTCCATCCCTAACACTAAACCTAACTCTAACCATAAATGTAAACCTAGACCTAAACTTAAACCTAACGCTCATCCTAGCCCTAATTCTAGTTCAAACATAATCCTTACCCTAACTTAACTATAACCCTAGCCCTAAACTTAACACTTACCCTGACCCTAAAACTTACCCTAAATCACACCCTAATTCTATTCCTAAACCTAGCCCTAATCCTAGAGTTGATCCAAACCATAACCTAGCCCTAACCCTAGCTCTACACCTCTCCATTACACTAAACATAACCCTAACACTAATGGTAACCCTAACCCGATTGCTAAACATAACTCATCCTTTACCCTGAACCTTAACTGAAACCTAAACTAAACCTTATCCATTACCCTAATCCTAAACCTAACCCTAATGCTAATTCGAGCCTTATCCCTAAACCTTTAGCTAAATCAAATGCTAACTCTGACACTGTTCCTGACCCTAATAATAACCCTAGCCCTAAAGCTGACCTTTAACATAAATCTAACTCTTACAATAGACCTAATCAAAACCTAACCCTAAAACTATTTTTAACATTAACCCTAGACCTGATATTAGCCCTAGACCTGGTCCTAGCCATAACCCTAACAGAAACCCTAGACCTTAACCTAGCCCTAAACGTAGACTTAATCCTAAACTGAAACATAACCCTAGGCCTAATACTAATTCTAAAGCTCACCCTATACCTAAAGCTAGCTATAACCCCACCCATTTCCCTAAACTTTACCTTCACACCAATGCTAACCCTAACTCTAGCCCAACCCCTTAGTCTAACCCTAACACTAATCCTAGCCTTAAAAGTAGCCCTAATGAAACCTGACCCCAACACTAACCCTAGCCCTAATCCTAAGCCCTAATTTTGCTCTTACCCTAACCCAAAATCTAGCCCTAATCCTAGCCCTAACTCTAACACTAACCCTAATCCTAATCCTAGCCCCAATTTAGCCCTAACCCTAGTCATAACCCTAGCTCTAATCCTAGCTCTAATTTAGCCCTAACCCTAAATCTATCGCTAAGACTACTACTATGACTAACTCTAATTCTCACCCTACCGAATCCCTAGTTCTAACCATATTCATTACCATAACCCTAACCCTCACCCTAACCCTAGCCCTAGCCCTACCCTAACCCTAGATCTAACACTAACTCTAAATGTAACCCTCAACCTAAGCCTAAACCTCAACCTAACACTAGCCCTAACACTGATGCTAATCCATAATCCAGCCATAACCGTAGCCCTAGCCCAAAAACAAAACCAATGTATATTCCTAACCCTTAACTTGAACCAAACCCTAACTGTACAACTACTACTAACTTTAGTCATAATTTGAGTTCTAACCTTAACCCGAAAACTAACCCTGAATCTGGCACTAACCCTAAAAATAACCCTTGCTCTAAACATCACCCTAACCCTAAATCTATCCATAACAATAGACCAAGCCCTAACCCTAAGCCTAAAACTATCACTAATTGCAACACTAGTTCATACATTACCAAAACCAAGCCCTAATCGGAGCCTTAACCCTAGCTTTAATCCTAACCATAAACCTAACCCTAACCAGAACATAGTCCTAAACTTTACCCTAACCTTAGCCAGAATTTTAACCATAACCCTAGCCCTATCACTAGCTATACCCCTATCCATTTCCCTAATCATAACCATAACTCTAATGGTAACCCTAGGCCTAACCCTAAACCAATCCCTAACCCGAACCTATTTCATTAACCTAAACCTAAACTGAACCCTAAACCTAACCGTACCATTACCCTAACTCTACACCTAATGCTAATTCAAGCCTTAACCCTAAACCTTAACCCAACCCAAACTGTAACTCTGCCCCTTTCCATGATAATATACCTAGCTATAACCCTGAACCTACCACTAAACCTAATTCTTATACCAGACCTAGCAAAAACCTAACCCTAAAACTATCGCTAGCCAAAATCCTAGACCTGACATTTGCCCTATCTGTAATTCTAGCCCTAAACTTAACACAAAACACACCCATAACCCTAACACTTACCCTACCCCTAATCCTATCCATAACCCTAGCCCTAAATTTAGCCTAACCCTATCAATTACCCTAAACATAACCCTAATTATAATGCTAATCCTAGGCCTAAATCTAACCTTATCCCTAACCGTAACCCTATCCATTATGCTAAATCTAACCTGAACCCTAAACCAAACCCTATCATTACCCTAAACCAAATGCTAAAGCTAATTCAAGCCCTAACCCTAAACCCTAAACCTGACGCTGACCCTAATAATACCCCTAGTTCTAAATTTGACCCCTAACTAAAACCTAACACTTACACTAAACATAGCCATAAACCTAATCCTAATCTTTAGCCTAACCCAAACCATCACCCTATTACTAGTTCTAATCCTAGCCCTCATTCTAGCTCTAACCATAACCCAAACCCTAAACTGAACCCTGACACTTATTCTGACCCCAACAGTAACTGTAAGTCTAAACCTGAACCTAACCGTAAACCAAACCCTAACACTAGCACTCAAAATAAACCTATACCTAAACCTAACCATAACACTAGCCATAGACCTAAACCTAATCCTGACTCTAGCCATATCTCTAGCCCTAGACCTAAACAAAAACCTAGCCCTAGCCCTAATGATAAACCTTAACCTAACACAAACACTAATCCTACCCCTAGACCTAACTCTAGTGATAAATCTGGGTTTAACCCTAACCCTAGCTATAACCCGAACACTGACTCTGACCCTAACACTAACCCTAGCTCTAAACATCATGAAAATGGTAACCCTAACCCTAACACTTGATCTAGCGTAACACTTACCCAAAAAGTAGCCCTAAACATAACCCTGGTTTATACATTATTTGTAGGCCTAACACTAGCCCCAACCTAACTCAAAACATGGCCCCAATCTGAGTGCTTACCCTAGTTTTAACCCTAACCCCCAAACTAGCCATAATCCATACCCTAACCATAGATCTAACCCTAGCTTTTACCCTATCCTTTACCTTAAGCTAAACACTAAATCTAATGCTAACCCTAGACCTAACCCTAATTCTTAGCCTAACCCAAACCCTAACCCTAATCTTCGTTCCAGGTCTAACCCTAACCAAAACCCAAACCTTATCCCTGACACTTATTCTGACCCTAATACTAACAGCAGGTATAAATCTGAACCTAACCTGAAACGGAATCCTAATATTAGCCCTACCGTTAATCATATACTTAAACCTAAATCTATCACTAATCCTAGATTAAACCTAATCCTAAATCTAGCCATATCTCTAGCCCTAGACCTGAACAACAACCTAGCCCTAGCCTTAACAATAACCCTTTACCTAACCCAAACACTAACCCTACCCCTAGACCTAACCCTAGTCCTAATTCTGGCACTAAACCCAACACTAACTCTAACCTGAACACTGGCCCTGACCCTAACACAATCCTAGCTCCAAAGCTCACTCTAAACCAAACCTAATCCTAACACTAGACCTAGCCATAACCTTAACCCCAAAACTAGCCCTAATCATAACCCTATTTCTTACATTACCCATGGCCCTAACCCTAGGCCTAAACTAGCCCAAAACCTAGCTGTAATTTTAGGCCTGAACATAGCCCAAAGTGTAACCCTAAACCTAACCCTAGCCCTAACCCTAACCCCAAGCCTTGCTTTAGACCTAACCCTAGCTCAAGCCTAAACGTTACCCTTAACATAATCCTAGCCATATACCAAACCCAAACCTAACACTAGCTCTAATCCAAACATTAAACATAGCCCTAACCATAGCTCTAATTATATCAACTACCCTAACCCTAACCCTAATCATAAACATAAGCCTAGCCCTAAACCTAGCTCTAATTCTATCTACTACACTAACCACAATCTAACCTAATGCTAATCCTAGGCTTAACACTAACCCTATCACAATCCCTAAACCTATACATTGCCCTAAAACTAACCTGAACCCTAATCCTAAGCCTATTCATTACCCTAACCCTAACTCTAACCCTAACGCTAATTCGAGCCCTAAACCTAAACATTTACCTAAATCAAACCTTAAGCCAAATACTGACCCTAATAATACACAAAGCTTTAAATTTACCTTTACCCTAAATCTAACCCTTACACTAGACCTAACCATAAACATAAGCCGATATCTATCTCTAATTAAACCCTAAACCTGACAATAGCCCTAGCCCAAATCCTACCCTAACCCAAACACAAACACTAGCTCTTATTCTAGCCTAAATCTTAGCCTTAATCATGACCCTAACCCTAATTCTAACCCTTTCCCTAGATCTAAACCTAGTTATAACCACATTGCTTACCCTAAACCTAACCCAGAACTTAACATTTACATTAAACCTAGCCCTAATCTTAACCCTAGGACTAACCCTAACACTAACCCTAGCCTTAATCCTAAAACTAACACTAATACTAGCTTTAAGATTAACTATATCTCTCGCCCTAGCCCTAGCCCTAATTCTAACTCTATCACTTACCATAAACTTATTCCTATCCATAGCCTAGAATAACCCTAACCCTTATCTTAAAATTTGCCCTAACCATAGATCTAAACCTAACTCTAAATCTAACACTAATTCTAAAACTAAACTTAACCCTAACACTAGCCCTAACCCTAATGGTAATCCTAAAACTAGCTCTAACCATAGGCTTAGACCAAAAACAAAACTGAACTATAAAAATAACCCTAAACTTTTACCTAAATAAAACCCTAACCTTATATCTAGCCCTAAGCCTAGCCCTAATTTGAGTTCTAATTTTAACCCTAAATCTATCCCTAAACCTGTCTCTGACATTAACACTAACCCTACCTCTAAACATTACCCTAAACCTAAACCTTAACCTAACACTAGACCTGGTCCTAACACTAATTCTAAAACTAGTTCTAATAATAAAACTAGATCATACATTAGCTGTAACCTTAAACCTAAATCTAACCAAACCTAGCCAAATTCTGATACCTAACCCTAGTTTTACCCTAATCCTAACCCTAACATAGCCGTGACCCTAACCCAAACCCTAGCTCTAACCCTAGCTCTAACCATATACTTTACCCTAATAAAACCCCAACCATAATACTAACCCTAGTCCTAAATCTAATCCTTAGTCTAACACCAAACCTAACCCTATTACTAGTCCTAATCTTAGCCCTCATTCTTGTTATAACCATAACCCAAATTCTAACCCTAACCCTGACCCTTATTTTGATCCTGAACCTAAACCAAACCCTAAAACTAGCCCTACCCATAACCCTAACCCTAAACCTAACCATAATACTATCCCTAGAATAAACCTAATCATAAATCTAGACTTATCTTTAACCAAGACCTAAACAAAAAACTAACCTTAGCTCTAATGATAACCCTTAGCCAAAGCCAAACAGTAACCTTACCTCTAGACCTAACCAATCTTAATTCTGGCTCTAGCCCTAACCCTAACCCTAATCCAAACACAGACCCTGACACTAACACTAACCCCAGCTATAAAACTGACCCTAATCGAAACCTAAACCTAACATTAGTCCTAGCCATAACCGTAAACATAACCCTTACATTACCATAGCACTAAAACTAGCTCTAATCCTATCACAACACCTAGCCATAATTCTAGGTCTAAATCTAGCCCAAAGCATAACCCTAACCCTAAACTAACATTATCCATTATTGTAAGCCTTACCCTCATGCTAACCCTAACCCTTGCCTTAGACCTAACTCTAGATAAACCCCAAAACTGAACCCTAAATATAAGCCTAGCTCTATCCCTAAACCTAATCCTAATCTTGGCCCTAATCATGATGTTAACACTAGCCCTAATACTATCTATAAATTTATCCATTACCCTAAACAGAACCTTAACCCTAATGATAACTCTAGCTCTAATCCTAATTGTAAACCTAATCCTAGACCTAACCCTAAAACTAACCCTCATCATAGCCTTAACCCTAGATAAAACCATAACTTTTATTCTAACACTAACCGTAGCCCAAACCCTAACACTTACCCTAAACCTAAAACTACCCCTTACCCTAACCTGATATCTAACCCTGTCCATTATTGTAACTCAAATGATAATCTTAGCTCTAACCTCAACACTAACCCTAAAGCTATAACTACCCCTAAACCTAACCCAACATCTAATGCTATCCATTAATATAACTCTAAAGACAACCTTTGCCCTAACCCTAAAACTCACAGTAAACTTAACCATGAATCTAACCCTATACATAATCCTAAACCTAACCCTCACCCTAGCACTATCCCTCGCTCAAAACCTAACCTGTACCCTAAAACTAACCCAAACCCAACCTTGGCCTAGCCTTACCCCTAACTCTAGCCCTAATCCTATCCAAAATCCTATCCCTAACCCTAGATCTAATGCTGTTCATTATCCTAACGATAACCCTAAACCAAATGCTAACCCTAGGCCTAACCCTAACCCTGTCACTAACCCTAACCCTACCAATTACTCTGATCTTATCTTGAATCCTAAATCTAAACCTATCCATAAACCTAACCCTAATTCTAAACCTAATGCTAATTTGAGCCCTAACCCTAATAATTAACCTAACACAAACCCGAAACCTAACACTCTAAAAATACCCCTTACTCTTTACCTGGGCATTACCCTGAACCTAACATTAGACCTAGCCATGAACCTAACCTAATAACTATCCCTAGCCATAACCCTAACTCTGACATTTTCCCTATCCCTAAAACTTGCCCTAACCCTAACACAAACCCTAGCACTCATCCTATCCCAAAATATAGCCTTAATTCTAACACAAACCTAACCTTAGACCTAAACCTAATTCTAATCATCACCCCAGGCCTAAACCTAGCCATAACACTAACCCTAAAACTGGCCCTAATTGTAACCCTACTTCTTACATTACCCGTAGCCCTAAAGCTAACACAAAACCTAGCCTAGACCTAATCCAAGCTCTAACCCTAGCTTTAACCCTAATCCTAAATCTAACCCTAACCATAACCCAACCCTAACACTAGCACTAACCCTATCCCATACCCTAAGCCAAACTATAACCCTAAGAGTACCCTTTTCCTAAACATAATTCTATAGCCGAACCCAAAACCTAACTCTATTACTAGTCCTAACCCTAATCCTCAATCTAGCTCTATCACTATCCCAAACCCTAACACTAACCCTGACCCTTATTCTGACCCTAACATTAACCATAGGTCTAAACCTGACCCTAACCCTAAACAGACCCCTAACATTAGCACTACCTGTATCCCTATAACTAAACCTTACACTAACACTAGACCTAGATCAATACTTAATCTATTATCTAGTGATAACTCTAGGCCTAGCCCTAAAAAAAAACCTTAGTACTAGCCCTAATAATTACCCTTAACGTAACCCAAACACTAACCCTAACCCTAGATCAAAGCCTAGTCACTAATGCTGACCCTAACAATAAACCTAACCCTAAACCTAACACTGACCCTTACCCTAACACAAACCCTAAATCTAAACCTTATCCTAACAAAACACATAACCCTAACACTAGACTTAGCCATATCACTAACCCTGAGACTAGATATCACCATAGGCCAAAACCTAGCTCTAACACTATCCATTACACTACCCTAACCATAACCCTAATGCTAACCCTAGCCCTAACCCTCACACTGACTCTAACCCTAATGCTCATCCTAGTCCAAACCCTAGCTCAATCCCTAACCCTTAAACTTAACCTAACCCTAACACTAACCCATGGCCTAAACCTAAACCTAACCTAAACCCTAGCCCTAATACTGACCTTAACCCTATCTCTAACCCTAGCTCTAAGCCTACATATTACCCTAACTCTAACTCTAAACTTAATGATAACCCTAGACCTAACCCTAGCTCTAACCCGACCCATTACCCTAATCCTAAACCTAATGATAACCCTAGCCCTTACCCTAAATCTAACCTAACCCTAACCCTAGACATAACCAGAAACCTAACCCTTGCCATATAGCTAACCCTTGCTCAAACCCTAACCATTACCCTAAACCTAAAACTAAACCTATCCCTAACCATAACCTTAAGCCTAAACCTAACCCTAACCCTAACCCTAACACGACATCAAACCCTATCCAATACCCTAAACCTAATGATAACCCTAGCCCTAATCTTAACACTAACCTTGAACCTATCCCTAACTATAACCTAGACCTAACCCTAAACCTAATCCTTGCCCTAGTGCTAACCATAGCTCAAACTCTAAACCATGCCCTAAACCTAAACCTAAACCTAACCCTAACCCTAGGCCTAAACCTAACTCTAGGCCTAATAATAACCATAACCATAGCCCTAACCCTATCCCTTACCCTAAGCACAACCATAACCCTAAGGCTAACCCTAGGCCTAACCCTATCCCGTTTGCTAACTCTAACCCTATCAATTACCCTTCACCTAACATGAACCCTAAACCCAAACCTATCATTACGCTAGCCAAACCCTAATGCTAATTCAAGTCTAAACCTAAACCCTAACCTAAACCAAACCTGAAACCTAATTCTAACCCTAATAATAGCATAGCTCTAAACCTGACCCTTACCCTAACCCGAACCCTTACACTAGACCTAGCCATAAAACTAACTCTCAATCTATCCCTAATGTAAGCCTAGACCTGACACTAGCCCTACCCCTAATTCTTGCCATAACCCTAAAACAAACCCTAGTCCCCATTCTAGCCCTAAATCTAGCCTTATTATTAAACCAAACCCTAACCGTAGCCCTAACCAAGATTCTAACCTTAGATCTAGCTCTAAAACTAGCTCTAACCCCATCCCTTCCCCTAATCCTAACCCTATCCCTAAATCTAAACCTAAGCCTAAACTAGGCCTAACCCTAATACAAATAGTAGACCTAATCCTAGCCCTAATTTAGCTCTAAACCTAACCTAACCCTAGCCCTAAAACTAATTCTAACTCTCGACCTAGCCCTATTTCTACTTCTAACCCTATCCCTTACCATAATCCTATCACTTGCCTTTACATTAGCCCTAACCCTAGCTCTAGCCCTAATCCTACATCAAACCCTAACTCTAAATCTAACCCTAACCCTAAGCTAAACCTCTCACTAACACAAGCTGTAAAACTAATGCTAGTTTAAAACTAGCCCTAACCTAGCCCTAGCCCTACAAAACAACCTAGCCATAGTACTAACCCTAAACTTTAACATAAACCAAACCCTAAGCCTACACCTAGCCCTAAACCTAGCTCTAATTCGAGTCCTATCCCTAACCCTAAAACAAACCCTGACCCTGACTCTGACCCTAACACTAACCCTAGATCTAAACATCACTCAAAACCTAAATGTGAACCTAATCCTAGACCTAGCCCCAACCCTAACTCTAAAATTAGTTCTAATCATAACCCTAGTACTTACATTGGCTGTAATTCTAAACCTTACCCTAACCTAACCCAAAACCTATATGTAATCGGAGCTACCCTTAACCATAAGCATAACCCTAAATCTAGCCCTAACCCTTACCCTAAACCTAACCCTAACCCTAACCCTGACATAACCCAAAACCTAACCCTAAACCTAGCCTTAATCCTAACCATAAACCTAGACCTAACCCCAGCTGTAACCCTATTCATTACCCCAATCCTATTCCTAACCCTAGTACTAACCCTAGGATAACCCTAAACCTATTTCTAACCCTAAACTTATACATTGCCCTAAGCCTAACCCGAATCCTAAACCTAATCGTATCCATTAACATAATCCTAACCTTAATGATCTTAACCCTATAACTATCTCTAAACATAACCCTAGACTTAATATTAGCCATAGCCCTAATAAAGTCCTAACCCTAAAACAAACTCTAGCCCTAATCCTAGCTCTATTCTTAGCCTTAATCCTAAACCTAACCATAACTATAGACCTAAACTTAATTTTAACCCTCGCTCTAGTTCTAAGCTAGCTATGACATCATACCTAACCATATCCATAACCATAACCCTAATCATGAACCTAGGCTCAGACTTAATACTCACCCAAGCTCTAATTCTAGCTCTAATTAACCCTAACCCTCATTCTAGCCCTAACCCTAGCTCAAACACTAAACCTTACCATAAAATAACCCTAGCCCAAACCCTAAACCTCACCCTAATTCTAGTCCTAATCCTAACTCTAACCATAGCCCAAATCCTAGCTCTAATTCTATCCAGTATGCTAACAACAACCCTAAAAGTAATGCTACCCTAGCCCTTAACCTAACCGTAATCTACACTAGCCCAGACTGTAAACCTAACCCATACCCTAGCCATAAACCTAACTCAATCCCTAACCCTTACACTTAATCTAAACATAACACTAACCCAAGGTCAAACCCTAAACCTAAACCCAGCCCTAATCCTAACCTTAACCCAAGCTGTAATACTAGCTTGAATCCTATCCATTACTCTAACCCTAATCTTAACCCTAATGATAACACTACACCAAAAGCTAAACCTACCCTAACCCTAAACGTAAATCTAACCCTAGAACTAACAGTGAACCTAACCTAACCCTAACCCTTAACTTAAGATAGCTCAAATGCTAACCCTAATCCTAAACCTAAACCTAACGCTAACCTAAACCTAAAACTAATAGACATCTATGCCTATTACCCTAGGCCTAACCGTTACACTAACCATGACCATAACCCTAGACCAAACCATAAATTAATCTTAGCCATAGCAAAATTCCTAGCTCAAACCCTAAACCGTACCCTAAACTTAATCCTAAGTGTAACCCTCGCCCTAACCCTGACCCTAACACAAACTCTAGCATTAATCCTAACCATTATCCCAGCCCTAACCCTAGGTCTAAACCTATAAATTACCCTAACAATAACTATAACCCTAATGCTAACCCTAGGCCTAACCCTAAACCTACCACAAACACTATCCATATCCGTTACCTTAAACCGAACCTAACCCTAAACCTAATACTATCCATTACTTAACCCTAAATCTAACCTTAATGCTAATTTGAGCCTTAACACTAAAACTTAACCTAACCCAAACCCAAAGCCTGACCCTGACCATAATAATACCCCAGATCTTAATCTGACCCTTTCCCTAAAAGTAACACTTTAATTTGACCTTGCCATAAATGTAATCCTAAAAATACCAGTAACTATAAACCTAGACCTGACATTATTCCTAGCCCTAATTGTTACCCTAAACCTAACACAAAACCTAGCCCTAACCATAATAATACCCCAGATCTTAATCTGACCCTTTCCCTAAAAGTAACACTTTAATTTGACCTTGCCATAAATGTAATCCTAAAAATACCAGTAACTATAAACCTAGACCTGACATTATTCCTAGCCCTAATTGTTACCCTAAACCTAACACAAAACCTAGCCCTAACCCTAGCCTTAAATCTAGCTTTAATCCTAAACCTAACCATAACCCTAGCCCTAACCCTAAAGCTAATCATAAAACTAGCCCTAACCCTAATCATAGCACTAAAACAAAACCGAGAAACAGGCCTACACTAACCTTAACTTAAACCAAACCCTAGCACTACATCTAGATCTAACCCTAGCCCTAATTCAAGTCCTAATCATAATGTTAAAATTAACCCTTTATCTGATTTATATCCTAACACTCATCTCGTTCAAAACACCACCATAAACCTAAACCTACCATAATCCTATCCCTAGACTTAACCCTAAACCTAGCCCTAACCCTAGCTCAAAACCTAACCTTTATGCTAAACATAACTCTATACCTAACCCTAAACCTAGTTCTAACACTAACTGTAACACTAACTCAAGGCATATTCCTAACCATAACTCTAGTTCTAACCCTATCAATTACCCTAACCATAACCTTACTCTAATGCTAACCCTAAGCCTAACCCTAGTCCTATCTCTAACTCTAACCATATAAATTACCCTAAACCAAACCTGAACCTTTAAACAAACCCTAACTATATCCTAACCCTAACACTAATGCTAATTTGAGCCGTAAACCTAAATCCTTACCTAAGCCAAATCCTAATCCTAATAATTCCCTGAGCTCTAAACCTGACCCTTACCCTATACCTAACACTTACACTAGATGTAGCCATAAGCCTAACCCTAAAAATATCTTTAACCATACCCTAACCTGATATTAGCCCTGAATCTAAAATGAACACTATCCCTCATCCTAGTCCTAAACCTAGCCTTAATCATAACCCTAACTCCTACCCTAGCCCTAACCCTAACTCTAACCCTCACCCTACATCTAAACCTAGCTATAACACCATTCGTTATCCTAAACTTAAACCTAACATAATCCTATCGCTAGGCCTTAACTAAACCCTAACTCTAGCCCTAATCCTAGCCCTAATTTAACCCTATCAGAAATCCTAAATCTAATTTTAGCCCTATCACTAATTCTAACTCTCACACTAGTCGTAACCTAATGTTAATCCTAAAAGTAGCCCTAACCCATGCCCTAGCCCTAAAATGAAATTGAACGATAGCCCTAACCTGAAACCTTAACCTAAACCAAACCATTAACCTAACCCTAGCCCTAATTTGAGTTTTAAACTGAAATAAAGGCATATTCCTAACCATAACTCTAGTTCTAACCCTGACCCTAACTCTGACCATAACACTAACCCTAGCTCTAAACATAACCCTAATCCTAAACCTAAACCTTAGACTAGACATAGCCCTAACTTTAACTGCAAATTTAGCCCTGAACATAACCCTGGTACTTACATTAGCCATAACCCTAACTCTAGCATTAACTTAACACAAAACCTATCCCTAATCCTAGCCTAACCCAAGTTTTAACCCTAATCCTAACCCTAAACTAGCTCTAATCATAAACATAACCCTAGCCCTAACCCTAGCTCTAACCCTATGCATTGCCATAAACAGGACCCTACCTCTAATGCTAAAACTAGTCCTAAACCTAACCCTATCCCTAATCCTAACCCATTCCATTACCCTAACCAAAACCTAGACTATAAACCTCACAATATCATTAACATAACACTAACCCTAATGCTAATTTGAGCCCTAACTTTAAAACTTAACCTATCTCAAACCCTAAACGAGACCCTGACTGTAAAAATAGTTCTAGCTCTAAACCTGACTTTAACCCTAAAAGTAAACCTTACACTACATGTAGCCATAAACCTAACACTAAAACTATCTTTAACCATAACCCAAGACCTGATATTAGCCCTAGCCCTAATCCTAGCCCTAAACCTAAATCAAACCCTAGCCCACATCCTAGCCCTAAACCTAGCCCTAATCATAACTCTAACCCTAACCATAGCCCTAACCTAATTCTAACACTCACCCTCCCACTAAACCTAGTTATAACACCATCCCTTAAACTAAACTTAATCCTAACCCTAACCCTAACACTAGACCTAAGATGAACACTAACTCTAGTCCTAATCCTAGCCCTAATTTAACTCTATCCTTGATTCTAACACTAACCATAGCCCTAAGACAAACTCTACCACTCACACTAGCCCTATCCCTATTTCTAACCATATCCTTTAACTTAACCCTAACCCTAGCCCTAAACATAGCCATAAATCTAGGCATAATACTTGCCTAGTCCTAACCCTAGATCTAATTCTAACACTAACAGTAACCCTAGCTCTAAACACCACCCCAACCCTAAACCTAAACCTAAAACTATACCTAGTCCTAACATTAACCCTAAAACTAGCCTGAATCATAACAAGTTCTTTCATTAGCTGTAGCCCTACCCTATTGCAAAACCTAGCCCTAATCCAAGGTCTACCCTAGCTTTAACCCTAAAGCTAATCCAAATCCTAACCATAGCCCTAAGCCTAAGCCTAAGCCTAAGCCTAGACCTAATCCTTTGCATAAACCTAGCACTAACCCTAGCTCTAACTTATCCATTACTCTAAAGATAACCCTAAACCTTATGCTAACCCTAGGCCAATCCCTAATCATATACCTAAACTTAACCCTATAAATTACTCTACACTTAACCTGAACTCTAAACCTAAAACTATCATTACACTATCCTTAACAATAATGCTAATTCGAGCCTTAAACCTAAACCTTAACCTAACAAAAACCCTAAACCTGACCCTAACCCTAATAATACCCTAGCTCTAAACTTGACCCTAACCATAAATCTAACCATTAAATTGGACCTAGCTATAAACCTAACCCTAAATTATCCCTAACTGTAACCCGAGACCTGACTTTTGCACTAGCTCTAATCCAAATCCTACACCTAACACAAACCTTAGCCCATATGCTAGACATAAACTTCACCTTAATCATAAACATAACACTTACCCTAATAATAACCCTCACGCTAGCCATAAAACTAGCTGTAATCCCAACCCTTATCCTAAACCTAACCATAACCCTAAACCTAATATTAATCCTAGCCCTTACCCTAGGCCTAACCCTAACCCTAACCCTTGCCCTAAGACTAATTCTAACTCTCGCCCTAGCACTATAGTGAGTTCTAAAGCAATCCCTTACCATCACCATAAACCTAGCCCTAAACTTAGCCCTAACCCTATCCTTCACCCTAGCTCAAACCCTAGATCTAAACCTAATTCTAAATCTAACCCTAAACCTAAGCATAAACGTCACACTAACACTAGCCCTAACCCTAGAACTAATCCTAAAACAAGCCCTAACCCTACCCCTAGCCCTAATACAAAACTGAGCCATAGCATTAATCCTAACCCTTAATCTAAACCAAACCCTAACCTTACACCTATCCCTACACCTATCTCTAATTCCAGTCTTAAATCTAACCTAAAAGGTTATATGGACACTGACTCTGAACCTAACACTAAATCTAGCTCTAAATATTGTCATGGCCATAAACCTAACCCTAACACTAGACCTAGCCCTAACTCTAACCCTATAACTAGTGCCATTCATAACCCTACTTAATACATTATCCGTAGCCTTAACCTTAGCCCTTACCTAACCCAAAATCTAGGCTTAATCCTAGTCCTAAATCTAGCTCTAACCCTAAATTTAAACCTAACCCTAACCTAAACAAAATCCCTAATCCTATACATATTCCTAGCCCTAATCTTAGCTCTTACCCTATCCATTACCCTAATGATAACCCTAGCCATTATGCTAAACATTAGGCCTAACCTTAACCCTATCCATTACACTAAACCACATCTAAACCCTAAACCTAACTCTGTCATTATCTCTCACCCTAAACCTAATGCTAATTCAAGCCCTAAACCTCTAACATAAACCAAACCCTAAACCCTAAATTTGAACCTGACCCTAATAATAACCCTAGCTCTAAAAAAAACCCTTACCCTAAACCTAATCCTTACACTGGACCAAGCCATAAACCTAACACTAAATCTATCCCTAACTGTAACCCTAGACCTGGCATTAGCCCTAGCCCTAATACTAGCCCTAACCCTAACACAAACACTAGCCTTCATTCTAGCCATAAGACTAGCCTTAATCATAACCATAACCCTAACCCTAGCCCTAACCCTAATACTAACCCTCACCCTACCCCAAAACTTACTTATAACCTACTCCCTTAACCTGCATATAACCCTAACTCTAACCCTAACCTGAGGTCTCAACCTAACACTAAACCTAGCCCTAATTTAGCCCTATCCCTAAACATAACCCTAGCCCTAGCCCTACGACTAACTCTAACTCTCACACTAGCCTATCAATAGTTCTAACCCTATAGCTTACCATAACCCTAACCCTAAACCTAACCCTAAACCTAGTCCTAACCCTTGCCCTATCCTCAGTCCTAGCCCTAACCATAGATCAAATCCTAACTCTAAATCTAACCATAACCCGAAGCCTAAGCCTAACCATTATAAATACATTTATATTTAGATTCTATATCTACAGATGTTGGCTTCAATTATTATTTAGAATATAGTCATTAGATTCATAAAAGGCATACCATTTCTGGTGGTGTATAGAGAACTGATGGTCAGGGGTAGGATGCTATGTTAAGACGGAAAGGAGTGAGGGTATGAGATTAATCTATCTTAGTAAATTGGAGGAGAACTGTAATGAATAGACAGGGGTAATTTATGGAAGAATGTATAAATTCAAATTCCTTATTAGTATTCATAAAATTACCCTATGTATAAATAGTAAAATTTGGAGGTTGAAAGTGGGATAAAGGGATTAAGAAAAAAGAAGAAAAAAAAAAAAAAAAAAACAAAAAAGAAAGAGAGGGAGAATGAAAATAATATAAAATAAAGCTGGGGGGTGAGGTGGGCCTATGCAATTCCTCTATATTAAACAATTCTGATGATTCAGTTCTTTTTTTTAACACTTTTTATTTTGCAAATAAAAAATAATATATACACATATATATGCATATATATATACAGTACATAGGCAAAAATGTAGGTCTTTTCATAACTGATTTTTTACAGATATTTATTTTTGTCTTACCTATGTTGTAATCTGATTTCATTTTTTTATTAACTCAATTTTATTTTTATAAGACTGGGTTGTTTTAATTCACAGAATAGCACATTGTTGTAGATATTATTATTATTTTTTAATTTTTTATTGTTGGCTGTTCAAAACATTACATAGTTCTTGATATATCATATTTCACACTTTGATTCAAGTGGGTTATGAGCTCCGAGTTTTACCCCATATACAGATTGCAGAATCACATCAGTTACACATCCATTGATTTACATATTGCCATATACTACTGTCTGTTGTGTTCTGCTGCCTTCCCTATCCTCTACTATCCCCCCTCCCCACCCCTCTTCTCTCTCTGCCCCCTCTACTGACATTCATTTGTCCCCCTTGTATTATTTTTCCCTTTCCCCTCACTTCCTCTTGTATGTACTTTTGTATAACTCTGAGGGTCTCCTTCCATTTCCATGCAATTTCCCTTCTCTCTCCCTTTCCCTCCCACCTCTCATCCCTGTTTAATGTTAATCGTCTTCTCATGCTCTTCGACCCTACTCTGTTCTTAGTTACTCTCCTTATATCAAAGAAGACATTTGGCATTTGTTTTTTAGGGATTGGCTAGCTTCACTTAGCATAATCTGCTCTAATGCCATCCATTTCCCTGTAAATTCTATGATTTTGTTATTTTTTAATGCAGAGTAATACTCCATTGTGTATAAATGCCACATTTTTTAATCCATTCATTTATTGAAGGGCATCTAGGTTGGTTCCACAGTCTTGCTATTGTGAACTGTGCTGCTATGAACATCGATGTAGCAATGTCCCTGTAGCATGCTCTTTTTAGGTATTTAGGGAATAGACCGAGAAGTGGAATAGCTGGGTCAAATGGTGGCTCCATTCCCAGCTTTCCAAGAAATCTCCATACTGCTTTCCAAATTGGCTGTACCAATTTGCAGTCCCACCAGAAATGTACAAGTGTACCCTTTTCCCCACATCCTCGCCAGCACTTGTTGTTGTTTGACTTCATAATGGCTGCCAATCTAACTGGAGTGAGATGGTATCTTAGGGTGGTTTTGATTTGCATTTCTCTGACAGCTAGAGATGGTGAGCATTTTTTCATGTACTTGTTGATTGATTGTATGTCCTCCTCTGAGAAGTGTCTGTTCAGGTCCTTGGCCCATTTGTTGATTGGGCTGTTTGTTCTCTTATTGTCTAATTTTTTGAGTTCTTTGTATACTCTGGATATTAGGGCTCTATCTGAAGTGTGAGGAGTAAAGATTTGTTCCCAGGATGTAGTCTCCCTATTTACCTCTCTTATTGTTTCTTTTGCTGAGAAAAAACTTTTTAGTTTGTGTAAGTCCCATTTGTTGATTCTAGTTATTCACTTTTGTGCTATGGGTGTCCTATTGAGGAATTTGGAGCCCGACCCCACAGTATGTAGATCGTAGCCAACTTTTTCTTCTATCAGACGGCGTGTCTCTGATTTGATATCAAGCTCCTTGATCCATTTTGAATTCACTTCTGTGCATGGCGAGAGAAAGGGATTCAGTTCCATTTTGTTGCATATGGATTTCCAGTTTTCCCAGCACCATTTGTTGAAGATGCTATCCTTCCTCCATTGCATGCTTTTAGCCCCTTTATCAAATATAAGATAGTTGTAGTTTTGTGGATTGGTTTCTGTGTCCTCTATTCTGTACCATTGGTCCACCCGCCTGTTTTGGTACCAGTACCATGCTGTTTTTGTTACTATTGCTCTGTAGTATAGTTTGAAGTCTGGTATTGCTATACCGCCTGATTCACACTTCCTGCTTAGCATTGGTTTTGCTATTCTGGGTCGTTTATTTTTCCATATGAATTTCATGATTGCTTTCTCTATTTCTACAAGAAATGCCGTTGGGATTTTGATTGGCATTGCATGAAACCTATAGAGAACTTTTGGTAATATCGCCATTTTGATGATGTTAGTTCTGCCTATCCATGAACAGGGTATATTTTTCCATCTTCTAAGATCTTCTTCTATTTCTCTCTTTAGGGTTCTGTAGTTTTCATTGTATAAGTCTTTCACCTCTTTTGTTAGGTCGATTCCCAAGTATTTTATTTTTTTTGAAGATATTGTGAATGGAGTGGTTGTCCTCATTTCCATTTCAGAGGATTTGTCGCTGATATACAGGAATGCCTTTGATTTATGCGTGTTGATTTTATATCCTGCCACTTTGCTGAATTCATTTATTAGCTCTAATAGTTTCTTTGTAGACCCTTTTGGGTTTGCTAGGTATAGAATCATGTCATCTAAAAATAGTGATAATTTAAGTTCTTCTTTTCCTATTTTTATGCCTTTAATTTCTTTCCTCTGTCTAATTGCTCTGGCCAGTGTTTTGAGAACTATGTTGAACAGAAGTGGAGAGAGAGGGCATCCCTGTCTTGTTCCAGATTTTACAGGGAATGCCTTCAGTTTTTCTCCATTCAGAATGATGCTAGCCTGAGGCTTAGCATAGATTGCTTTTAAAATATTGAGGTATGTTCCTGTTATCTCTAGTTTTTCTAGAGTTTTGAACATAAAGGGATGCTGTACTTTGTCGAATGCTTTTTCCGCATCTATCGAGATGATCATATGGTTCTTATTTTTAAGTCTATTGATGTGGTGAATAACATTTATTGATTTCCGTATATTGAACCAGCCTTGCATCCCAGGGATGAATCCTACTTGATCATGGTGCACAATTTTTTTGATATGTTTTTGTATCTGATTTGCCAGAATTTTATTGAGGATTTTTGCATCTAGGTTCATTAGAGATATTGGTCTGTAGTTTTCTTTCTTTGAAGTGTCTTTGTCTGGTTTAGGTATCAGGGTGATGTTGGCCTCGTAGAATGAATTTGGAAGTTCTCCCTCTTTTTCTATTTCCTGAAGTAGCTTGAAAAGTACTGGTATTAGTTCCTCTTTAAAGGTTCTGTAAAACTCTGCTGTATACCCATCCGGTCCTGGGCTTTTCTTAGTTGGTAGTCTTTTGATGGTTTGATGGCAGATCATATGACTTAAGAAATTTATCAATGCCTTCACTATCTTCTAATTTATTGGAGTATAAGGATTCAAAATAATTTTTGATTATCTTCTGTATTTCTGAAGTGTCTGTTGTGATATTGCCTTTTTCATCCTGTATGCTAGTAATTTGAGTTCTCTCTCTTCTTCTCTTCGCTAGCATGGCTAAGGGTCTGTCGATTTTGTTTATTTTTTCAAAGAACCAACTTTTAGTTTTGTCAATTTTTTCAATTGTTTCTTTTGTTTCGATTTCATTAATTTCAGCTCTGATTTTAATTATGTATTGCCTTCTACTTCTTTTGCTGTGGTTTTGCTCTTCTTTTTCTAGGATTTTGAGTTGAAGTATGAGATCATTTATTTGTTGTTTTTTTCTTTTTTTAAGGAATGAACTCCAAGCAATGAATTTTCCTCTTAGAACTGCTTTCAATGTGTCCCATAGATTGCGATATGTTGTGTATGTGTTTTCATTAATCTCTAAGAATTTTTTAATTTCCTCTTTGATGTCTTCTATAACCCATTGATCATTCAGTAACCTATTGTTCATTCTCGAAGCGATGTATTCTTTTTCCTTCCTTCTTTTATCGTTGCTTTTCAGTTCCATTCCATTATGATCAGATAGGATGCATGGTATTATCTCTACTCCTTTATATTGTCTAAGAGTTGCCCTGTGACATAATATATGATCTATTTTTGAGAAGGATCCATGTGCTGCTGAGAAAAAAGTGTCACTACTTGATGTTGGGTGGTATATTCTATATATGTCAATTAAGTCTAGGTTATTAATTGTGTTATTGAGTTCTATAGTTTCCTTATTCAACTTTTGTTTGGAAGATCTGTCCAGTGGCGAGAGAGATGTGTTGAAGTCTCCCATGATTATTGTATGGTGGTCTATTAGACTCTTGAACTTGAGAAGAGTTTGTTTGATGAACATAGCTGCACCATTGTTTGGGGCATATATATTTATGATTGTTATGTCTTGTTGGGGTATGGTTCCCTTAAGCAGTATGTAGTGTCCCTCTTTATCCCTTTTGATTAACTTTGGCTTGAAATCTATTTTATTTGATATGAGTATGGACACTCCTGCTTGTTTCTGAAGTCCATATGAGTGATATGATTTTTCCCAACCATTCACCTTCAGCCTATGTATGTCTTTTCCTATCAAATGCGTCTCCTGTAGGCAGCATATTGTTGGGTCTTGTTTTGTGATCCATTCTTCTAGCCTGTGTCTCTTGATTGGTGAGTTTAAGCCATTAACATTTAGGGTTATTATTGAGATGTGGGTTGTTCTTCCAGCCATATTTGTTTATTTATGTTACTAAACATGGTTTGTTTTCCTCTTTGATTATTTCCCCCCCCTTTACTGTCCTACCTCCCACTGTTGGTTTTCATTGTTATTTTCCGTTTCCTCTTCCTGTAATGTTTTGCCAAGGATGTTTCGAAGAGATGGTTTTCTAGCTGCAAATTCTTTTAACTTTTGTTTATCGTGGAAGGTTTTAATTTCATCTTCCATCCTGAAGCTTAATTTCGCTGGAAACACAATTCTTGGTTGGAACCCATTTTCTTTCAGTGTTTGAAATATGTTAGTCCAGGATCTTCTAGCTTTCAGAGTCTGTGTTGAAAGATCAGCTGTTATCCTGATTGGCTTACCCCTAAATGTGATCTGCTTCCTTTCTCTTGTAGCTTTGAAAATTCTCTCCTTATTCTTATGTTGGGCATCTTCATTATAATGTGTCTAGGTGTGGGTCTCTTATGATTTTGCACATTCGGCGTCCTGTAGGCTTCCAGGATTTGGGATTCTGTCTCATTTTTCAAGTCTGGGAAGTTTTCTCGTATTATTTCATTGAATAGATTGCTCATTCCTTTGGTTTGAAACTCTGTCCCTTCCTGTATCCCAATGACTCTTAAATTTGGTCTCTTGATGTTATCCCATATTTCTTGGATGTTCTGCTCATGGTTTCTTAACAGTCTTGCCGAGCTGTCTATGTTCTTTTCAAGTTGAAATACTTTATCTTCATTGTCTGATGTTCTATCTTCTAAGTGTTCTACTCTGCTGGTAGTATTCTCAATTGAGTTTTTAAGTTGGTTTATTGCTTCCTGCATTTCTAGGATTTCTGTTTGTTTGTTTTTTATAACCTCTATCTCCCTGTATAGTTGATCTTTTGCTTCTTGGATTTGTTTATGTAATTCATTGTTGAAGTGATCTTTCGTTGTCTGATTTTGCTGTCTTATGTCTTCCTTGAGACTCCAGATCATCTGAAGCATGTATATCCTGAATTCTTTATCTGACATTCCATCTGCTGCAGCTATTACCTCTTCTAAAGTTGAGTTGACCTGCATTGCTTGTGGTTCTTTCTTTCCTTGTCTCTTCATAGTGTTCACGTTCCTTTCTACTTGGTGAAACTGTTGTGCTATTGAATTTTCCCCCTATATATTTATATTGGTCTTGTATAGTTGCAAAGTCTCCCTCACAGGTGCAGGCGGCGGCTCTGCCCCTTCTCCAATTCGGCAATGTGCCTACCATGCCGGCAGGCGGCTGGGCCTGCTCTGCCGGTCGGTAGCAGGTCCGCCTACCTTGCAGGCGCGGGCGGCGGCTCTGTCCCTCTGCGGGCCGCTAGGCTTGTACTGTCGGTGGTCTCAGTTCTGCCTACTTTGCAGGCGCAGGCAGCGGCACTGCCCCTCTGCAGGCCTCTGGTGCTGTTCTGCCAGTGGTTCACAGGTCCGCCTACCTTGCAGGCACGTGGGGGGGGGGAGCGGCTCTACCCTTCCTCAGGCCACTGGGCCTGTTCTGTCTGTCGGTTGCAGGTCTGGCCTGTTCTGATGGTGGTCACAGTTCCGTCTACCTTGCAGGCGCGGGGGGAGGGGGCGGCTCTGCCTTTCAGCAGGCCGCTGCTCCTCTTCTGCCGGTGGGTCGCAGGCCTGCCTACCTTTCAGGAGTGATTGGAAGCTCTGCCCCGCCGAGGGCCACTGGGCCTTTTCTGTCGGTGGTCACAGTTCCGCCTACCTGGCAGGTGCGGGGGGTGGGGGGGTGGCTCTGCCTCTCAGCAGGCCGCTGGGCCTGCTCTGTGGGTGGTCACAGTTCTGTCTACCTTGCCGGCGCAGGGGGAGGGGGCGGCTCTGCCTCTCAGCATGCCGCTGCTCCTCTTCTGCCGGTGGGTCACAGACCCCTAGGATCAGATTTAAACTGAGGGTTTGTGTTAGGGTAATGATTTGAGTTAGGGTTAGAGCTAGAATGAGGGCTAGGTTTTGTATTAGTAACAGGGTTAGGGTATGGATTAGGCTATGGATTAGCATTAGGACTAAGGTTAGCATTATGGATAGGGTTTGGTTTAGGGTAAGTGATATAGTAAGAGCTATGGTCAGGGCTAGAATTAGGGTTAAGTTTACATCTAATGCTAGGACTCAGATTAGGGCTAGTGTTTCTGTTAGGATTAGGGAGTATCAATGAAATCTGACGAAATAATTTGGGGAGGTAGTTCAGTACATGTATATTTCCCTGTTATCTCCAACAGTACTTTCGGATAAAGATGTTTTTGCATGCTTCTGCTTTGGGAAACTTTCACAAGAAAGAAACCACAGTGCCCACATAGAACTGATTGAGTGTGTGCAGTTTTAAGCAGCGAGCACCAACCCTGTTTGACTTCAAGTTCCATTTCCGTATAGGCGTATAGGTCAAAATGAAGGAAACCTTAAAATACAAACTGTTCCTGACAGCAAAGCATTGAAGGGATAAGGCCCAAACCTAGGGAAAATAGTAAGACTAGGTAAAAGACAAATTATGCCAAGTATCAAATGAATTTGAACAAAACTCACTCTTACACTCTATCTAACCCAACCCTAAACTTATTCTAATCTGTTTAGAGTACCTATGATCATAGAAGTCCCAAACTTGAGGAGCCTAAAGGCACAACTTAACAGATGAATCTTGTGCAGTATCAAAGAAATTTGATGAAAATTGGAAGAGGTATGTTAGTATATTCATATTTTCCTGTTTTTTTTTCTTAAAGTGCTCATTGATAAACTGTTTTTCATGCTTCAGCTTAAGGTACGTTCACAAAGAAAAAACAAAGAGTGCCCACAGGGGGCTGATTGAGTTTGTGAAGTTTCATGAAGCTAGCACCAACACTGTTTGATTTCCAGCTCCATTGCATTCACACCTATAGGCGCTAATTAAGTGAAACCTAAAAATTCAAACTGTTGCTGACACTGAACCATTGAACCTTAAAGGCACACACTTGGAGAGCCTACTAAGGTTAGGTCAAAGATGAATCCTGTACAGTATCAAATTAATCCAACAAAAAAAATAATTGAAGCTCTTTCATTACATGGGTATTCTGCTTGCTCCTAATGCACCCAGAGATAAAGCTGTTATTTTCTACTTCATCTTAGGGCTACTTCCATGGAAAACACCAGATTATGCTCACTGAAAATCGATGAAGTGTGTGAAGACTCAAGCAGCTAGTCCAAACCCTGTTTGATTTCCAGCTTTTTTTCATTCACCCCTACATGGAAAAAAAAAGAAGAGAAACATGAAAATTGAAACTGTTCCTGAAAGCAAACCCTTTATGTAGGAGGCCCAAATATTTGGATTATAGTCAAAATTTAAAAAAAAGAAGATGAATCCTGCACAGTATCATAGAAATTTGAAAACAAAAGTAACTCTTATCTTAACACTAGGTCTAATCCTAGTCCTAACACTAACCCTAACACTAACTTTAACCTGTTTAGACTCCCTTTGATCCTAGAAGTCCCACACTTGGGGAGCCAAGTTGGGTAAGTGAACTGATGAATCTTTCAGAATATCAATGAAGTCTGACCAAATAATTGGAGAGGTAGTTCAGTACATTCATATTTCCCTGTTTTCCCCTAAAGTGCTCTCACATAAAGTTGATTTGAATGCTTCAGCTTAGGGCTACTTTTACAAGAAACAAACCAGAGAATGCCCATAGAAAACTGATTGAGTGTGTGAGGTTTGAAGTAGCTAGCACCAACTCTGTTGGATTTACAGCTCCATTTGCATTTACACGCATAGGTCAAATTGAAATGAAAACTTAAAACACAAACTGTCCAAGAGAGCAAACCCTTGATGTAAGAGGTCCAAACCTAAAGAATATAGTAAGGCTAGTTCAAACTTGAATCCTGCCCAGTATCAAAGAAATTTGAACAAAACTAAATCTAACAAAATATTAGCTGTAAATCTAACCCTAAACTAATACACAGTCTAACCTAACGTGTTTAGAAATCCATTGATCAGAGTAGTCCCCAAATAAAGGAGCCCAGTGGGTCAAACTATCAGATGAATTCTGTGCAGTATCAAAGAAATATGACCAAATAATTTGGGGAGGTATTTCATTATGTGCATATTTTCCTGTTTTCTCCTAATGTGCTCTTGGATAAATTATTTTTTTGCCATGCTTCAATTTAAGGTACTTGCACAAGGAACAACCAGAGAGTGCCCACAGAGAGCTGATTGAGTGTGTGAAGTTTCAAGCAGCTAGTACTAGCTTTGTTTGATTTCCAGCTCCATTTTCATTCACGTCTATAGGCCATAATGAAGTGAAATCTAAAAATTCAAATGTTCCTGACAGTGAACTGGCAAACCTTGAAAATTCAAACTCGGGAATCCTACTAAGACTAGGAAAAGGATGAATCCTGTACAATATCAAATAATCCATGCAAAAATTTAATGCTTGCTCCTAAAATGCTCACAGATAAAGCTGTTTCTTTCAAATTCATCTTTGGGCTACTTCCACAAGAAAAAAAAGGAGAGAATGTACCCTGGGAACTGGTTGAGTGTGTGAAGTTTCAAGCAGCTAGCACCAACCCTGTTTGAGTCCAGCTCCATTTCCATTTACCCCTTTAGGGCAAAATGAGGTGAAAGATTAAAATTAAAACTACTCCTGAGAGCAAAACCCTTTTACTAGGAGGCCCAAATATGGGGAGCATACTAAGAAGACAAAGAAGATAAATCCTGCTCAGTATTCATAAAGTTGAAAAAATCTTACACTAACCCTAACACTAGTTCTAACCCTAAGTCTAATCATAACCCTAAGCCTAACCTGTTAATAGAACCTTTGATCATAAAAGTTTTAAACTTGGGGAGACTAGTGGGGAAAGCTTACATATGAATCCTGCACAGTATCAAAGAAATCTGACCAAATAATTGGGGGAGGTATTTCAGTACATGCATATTGCCCTGTTTTCTCCTAAAGTGCTCTTGGATAAACTTGTTTTGCATGCTTCAACTTTTCACTACTTTTACAAGGAAGAAACCAGAGAGTGGCCACAGACAACTGATTGAGTATGTGAAGTTTCAACCAGCTAGAACCAACCCTCTGATTTCCAGCTCCATTCTCATTTACCTATATAGGTCAAAATGAACTGAGACATTAAAAACAAACTATTTCCAACAGCGATTCATTAAACCAAGAAGGCCCCAAACTGGGGCCAATAGTGAGGCTAGGTAAAAGATAAATCTTCCCAGTATCAAAGAAATTTGAACAAAACAAACTCTAACCCTAACACTATCTCTAAAGCTAGCCCTAACCCTAACTATAACACTAACACTTACCTGTTTAGAGAACAATTGATCCTAGAAGTTCCAACCTTGGGGAGCCTAGTGGAGCAAGCTAAAAGATGAATACTGTGTAGTATCAAAGAAATCTGATCAAATTTTTGGGAGACTTATTTCAGTACATACATGTTTCTGTTTTCTCCTTAAGGGCTCTCGGATACAGTTTCTTTTGCATGCTTCATTTTGGCCTACCTTCAAAAGAAAGAAACTAGAGAGTGCCCACTGAGAACTAATTGTGTGAAGTTTCAAGCACCTCTGGCAAACCCTGTTTGATTTCCAGCTCAATTTTCATTCACATCAATAAGCCATAATGAAGGGAAACCAAAAATACAAACTGTTCCTGATAGTGACCAATTGAACCAACAAGGCCCAAACCTGTGGAGCATAATAAGGCTAAGTAAAAGATGAATCCTTCCCAGTATCATAGAAATTTGAAGAAATCTAGGGTCGCATCGGTACTCTCAGCGCAGATGGAAGGCTGGGCTGTGCAGTTTCTCAGGGTGCTGACAGCAGTCTCAGCCACACAGGAGCTCTCTGCACACATGCAAGGCAGCACAGAACATGTAGACTTTGCTTGAGAATCACCAGAACGAGCTCTGGACACAGCACAACGTCACTCCAGAACCACCGACCTCACCAAACACCATACATGGGTAACAGATGGAATCCATCTTGCAAAACCTTATTTGCCATCTATCAGTGAGCGTGGCTACCAGCTTGGTTCTGCAGCTTATCAGGTACCAGGTTTCCAACTCCTCTACCTCCAGTTGTGATAACTCAAGATTTTTCACACAAGGTTTTGGGGGGTGTAGCTATCAATGAGGAACAGCAACTGTACAGGCACCTGGTTTCCAATTCAGATACTAAGAGTATGGAGGCTCCAGGTAGAAGCTCAAGCCCTCTCACCCTAGCTACCTCCCCCACCCTGAGAACAGAGACTCAAGCTAGGAATAGAAAACTCCACATAATGCAAGAAAAGAAAACAGAGTTCTGAGAACTTTTTTTTTCTTTCTTACTTTTCTTTTCTTGCTCTTCTCATCCATTCTCCTGTACCCTTCCCCCTCTCGTCCTCACAACCTCAACATATGTGAAACCAATTACTCTCCATGAAATTGGACTTTAAGAACTGAATCACTAGAATTATAGAATTTAGAGGAATTGCATAGGCCCCACCTCACCACCTCTTTATTTGCTCTTATTTTCTTTCTCCCTCTATTTACTTGTTATTTTTTCTTCTTTTTTTTTTTTCTCCCGCTATCCCACTTTCAGCCTCCTAACTTTACTATTTATACATAGGGTAATTTTATGAATACAGATAGGCAGTTTGAATTTATACCTTCTTCCATAAATTCCCCTGCCTATTCATTAGAGTTCTCCTCCAAAGTTGCTAAGTTAGATTAATCACATACCCTCATTCCTTTCCCCCTTAACATAGCATCCTACCCCTGACACTCAGTTGTCTATACACCACCAGAAATTGTATGCCTTTTATGTAACTAATGACTATATTCTAAATAATAATTGAAGCCAACACTTGTAGACACAGAGTCTAAATATAAATTTATTTATAATGGTTAGGCTTAGGCTTCGGGTTAGGGTTAGATTTAGAGTTAGATTTTGATCTATGGTTAGGGCTAGGGCTATGGATAGGGCAAGGGTTAGGACTAACGTTTCACTTAGGTTTAGTATTATGGTAACTGATAGGGTTAGAACTAGTGATAGGGCTAGTATGAGAGTTAGAGTTAGTCTTAGAGCTAGGATTAGGGTTAGGGTTAGGGTTAGGGTTAGGGATAGGGCTAAATTAGGGCTAGTGTTAGTGTTAGGTTTAGGCCTTCAGTTAGGGTTGGAGTTAGGATTATATTTAGGGTAAGGTATTGGGTTATAGCTAGTTTGAGGGCTAGGGCAAGGGTTAGTATTAGGGTCAGGGCTAGGGTTAGGTTTAGGGTTATGATTAAAGCTAGGTTTAGGGCCAGGATGATGGCTAATGTTTGTGTTAGGGTTAGGGCTAGTAATAGGGCTAGGGCTAATATCAGGACTAGAGTTACAGTTAGGGATAGATTTAGTGTTAGGTTAGGTGTATACTAGGGTTAGGCCCAGGTTTAGGGTTAGGGCTAACGTTAGGGTTATATTTAGATTTAGGGTTAAAGCTATGTTAGGGCTTAGTTTAGGGCTAGGGTTTGCAATATGTTAGAGCTATGGCAAATGTAAGAACTTTGTTATGATTAGGGCTAGTTTTAGCATTAAAGTTAGAGCTAAGTATAGTTTTAGGGTTAGGTTTAGGGTTAGGGTGATTTTTAGAGTTAGGGTTAGTGTTGGTGTCAGGGTCAGTGTTCAGTTTAGGGTTATGTTTAATGAGAAAGCCAGAATTAGGACTAGGGTTACAACTAGTGGAAGGATTAGATTTTGGCTTTAAGCTAAGGGTTATTATTAGGGCTAGAGCTAAGATTTTCTTTAAGTCTAGGTCTAGAGTTATGGATAGATTAGGATTAGGTTTATTTCTAAGGCTAGTGTTCGGATTAGGTTTAAGTATAAGGTTACCAATAGGGCTAATGTTAGGGTTCGGATTAGGGTTAGGTTCAGGTTTAAACCTATGATCAGTGTTAGGGTCAGAATAAGGGTCAGGGTTAGGGTTAGGGTTTGGGTTATGGTTATACCTAGAATGAGGGCTAGGGTTAGGACAACTAATAGGGTTAGGGTTTTGGTTAGGTTGAGGAATAGAATTAGGATTAGGATTAGAATTAGCATTAGGTTTAGGGTTTGGCATAGGGTAAGGGATAGGGTTAGAGCTAGGGTTAGGGCTATGTTTAGGGTTAAAGCTAGGTTTAGGGCTAAGATTAGGACTAGTTTTGTGTTAGGGTTATGGCTAGAGTTAGAGCAATGGCTAATGTAAGAACTATGGTTTTAGGGTTAGTTTTAGGGTGATGGTTAGGGGTTAAACCTCTATTGTTAGGATTAGGTTTAAGGTTAGGGTGAAATAAAGAGCTAGTGTTATGTTAGGTTAATAGTCAGGGTCAGGTTTAGTTTTAGGGTTAGGGTTAGGACTCGAATTAAGGATAGGATTACTGTAAGGGTTTGGTTTAAGGTTAGGGTGGTGTTTAGAGCTAGGGTGAGTTTTAGGATATGAGTCAGAGTTAGGGATAGTATTAAGGTTAAGATTAGGACTCCAATTAGGCTAGGGTAAGGTCTAGGTGTAGTGTTAAGGTTTGGTTTAAGTTAAGGTTTAGGGTTAGGGCTCTTGCTCGGATTTTTGTTTGTTTGTTTGTTTTTTGGGTTTTTTTGTTTGTTTGTTTGTTTTTTACTGCAAGGGTTAGTGTTCGGTTTAGTTTTATGATTAGCATTAGGGCTAGGGTTATTGTTAATTTTAGGCTTAGGCTTAGGGTTAGGGTTAGATTTAGAGTTAAGTTTAGATCTACGTTAGGACTAGGAATAAGGATTTGGCAATGGTTATGGCTAGGTTTAGGATTACGGTAATGGATAGGGTTAGAAGAAGGGATAGAGCTACTGTGAGAGTTAGAGTTAGTCTTAGGGCTAGGGTTAGGGTTAGCGTTAGGGATAGGGTTAAATTAGGGCTAGGATTATTGTTCACCTTAGGCCTAGATTTAGGGTTAGGGTTAGGTTTAAGTATAGGGTAAGGAATGGCATTATAGCTAGGTTTAGAGATAAGTTTAAGGTTAGAATTAGGGTTAGGGCTATGGTTAGGGTTAGGGTAATCATTAAGTCTAGGATTGGGGCTACGATGAGGCCTATGCTTTATTTTAGTGTTAGGGCTAGGATTAGGGCTAGGGCTAATATCAGATCTAGGTTTATGGTTAAAGATTGTTTTAGGATTAGGTTTATGCCTACATATATTGTAAGGGTTAGGTTTAGGGTTAGGGTCAGGTTTAGAGCTAGGGTCAAGTCTGGGTTAGAAGTTTGGGAGAGGTTAAGGTTTAAAGTTATTGCTCGAGTTAGCATTATGATTATTGTTAGTGTAATTTTAATATGAGGTTTAAGGTTTAGGTTTGGTTTAGAATAATGCATATGTTTATGATTAGGGATAGGGTTAGGTTTAGGCCTAGAGTTATGGTTATTGCAATGGATAGCTTTAGAGATATGTTTAGGGCTAGGGTTATGGTTTTGGTTAGGGTTAAGGTTAGGATTAGGTTTAGGGTTAAAGCTCATGTTAGGGCTTGGATTAGGGCTAGGTTTTGGGTTAAGTTAGTGCTAGGGTTAGGAGTAAGGCAAATGTAAGTATCAGGGTTACAATTAGGGTTAAATTTAGGGTTAGGGTTAGTGGTAGGTCTAGTGTTGGGTTTAGGGTTAGTGTTAGGGTGATGTTTAGACTAGGGTTAGTATTATGGTCAGAGTCAGGGTCAGTGTTAGTTCTAGCTTTCTGCTAAAACTAGAATTAGAGCTAAGGTTAGGGTTAGGGTTAAGGTTTGGTTTAGGTTAAGGGTTAGAGTTAGGGCTATGGCCCGGTTTTGTTTTAGGGCTAGGTTTAAAGTTAGATTTAGAGTTAGGGTTAGGCTTATGCTTAGGGTTAGGGTTTGATTTAGAGTTAAATTTAGATCTAGGTTAGGGCTAGAGCTAATTATATGGCTAGGGTTAGGGCTGGGTTTAGGGCTAGAATTAAGGTTCCAGTAAGGAATAGGGTTAGAACTAGGGATGGGGCTAGAGTGAGAGTTAGAGTTAGTCATAGGGCTTGTGTTTGAGCTAGGGTTATGAATAGGACTAAATTAGTGCTAAGATTAGTGCTAGGGTTAGTTCCTGGGTTAGGCCTAAAGTTAGGTTTAGGGTTAGGATTAAGGCTAGGTTTAGGGCTAGGATAAGGGGTGGGGTTTGTGTTAGGTTTAAGGCTAGGATTAGGGCTATGGCTAATGTCAGGTCTAAGCTTATGGTTGGGGATAGTTTTAGGATTAGTGTAATGGTTAGGTCTAGTGTAAGGGTTAGGTTTAGTGTAAAAGTCATCCTTAGAGCTAAGAGATTTATTAGGGTCAGGGTCAGTGTTAGAGTGTGTTCGAGATTAGGTTTTAGGTTTAGGGCTTGAATTAGCACTAGGGTGGGGTTTAGGGAAATGATAGGGTTTTGTTTAGAGTTACCATTAGGTTTAGGGTAATTGATAGTGTTAGGGTTAGCAATAGGTTTAAGGTTAGGCCTAGGGTTCAGATTATGTTAAGGGTTATGGTTAGTATAATGGATAGGATTAGAGCTAAGTTTAGGGCTAGGTTTATGGTTAAGAAGAGATCTTGAATTAGGGTTAGGGTTAGAGTTAAAACTAGGGTTAGGCTCAGGTTTATGTTTAGCATAAGGGTTTGGTTTTGAGCTACGGTTAGGGCTAGGGTGAGGGTTAGGTTTAGGGTTACTTCTAGGGATAAGGTTATAGTACTCATAGGGTTAGGGTAAGGATTAAGGCTAGGGACATCATTAGGGATAGGGTTAGGGTTAGGGTAATGTATATGATTAGATGTAGATTTAGGGCTATATTTAAAATTAGATTGATGTTTAGACTTAGAGTTAGGGCTATGGTTATGTTTAGGTTTATAGTAAGGGCTAGGGTTTGACCTAAGGTTAGGTCTATGGCAAATGTGAGGTTTAAAGTTAGGTCTAGGGTTAGTTTTCCAGTTAGGTTTAGGTTTAGCATTAAGCCTAGGATTATCAATAAGGTTAGGTTTAGGTTTAGAGTAATGGGTAGGTTTAGAGCTAGGTTTAGGGCTAGGGTTAAGGTTAGAATTAGGGCTAGGTAAGGGTTAGATTGAGGGATAGGTGTAGGTTTATGTTTAGAGAAATATTTAGGCTTTGAGCTAGGATTAGGACTAAGGCAAGGGTTAGGTTAGGGTTAGGGCTAGGGTTAGGGTTAGGATTAGGGTTATGCTTAAGGCTTGATTTAGGCCTAGGACTAGCTCTAGCTTTTATGTTAGGTTTAGTGCTAGGGTTAGGTCTATAGGTAATGTAAGAGCTAGGGTTATGTTGAGGGCTAGCTGTAGGTTTAGGGTTATGGCTAGGTCTAGTGTTTGGTTTACATAAACCCTAGGGTTACTCTTAGTATTCAGTTTAAGTTGAGGGCTGTGTTTAGAGCTAGGGTGACTTTTAGGATATCAGTCAGGTCAGGGTGTGCTTTTAGTTTAGGGTTATGACTGGAATTAGGGCTAGGGTAACTGTTAGGGTTTTGTTTATGTTTAGCATGGTCTTTAGAGCTAGTGTCAGTGTTAGGATATGAGTCAGGGTCAGGGTAAGTTTTAAGGTTATGGTTAGGACTCGAATTAGGGCTAGGGTTATGTCTAGGTGCAGTGTTAGTGTTTGTTTTAAGTTAACATTTAGGGTTAGGCTGCAGCTCAGTTTTGTTTTAGTCTTAGGTTTTGGTTTTGGGCTAGTTATTAGATTAGCTTTAGGGTTAGGGCTAGTGTTAGTGTTAGCCTTAGGCTTTTGGTTAGGGTTAGTTTTGGATTTAGCGTTAGATCTAGGATTAGGGCTAGGTATTACTATAGGGCAAGGGTTAGGGCTAGGGTTATGGTTACGGTAACAAATAGGTTTAGAACTAGGGCTAAGGCTAGGGTGAGATTTAGAGTTAGTCTTAGGGCTAGGGTTTTGGTTAGTTTTATGGATAGGGCTAAGTCTAGGATTAGGGCTAGGGTTAGTGTTCAGCTTAGGCCTAGTGTTAGGGCTAGGGTTATAGTTAATTTTAGGGTGAGTTACGGTGTTATAGCTAGGTTTAGAGGCAGGGTGTGGGTTAGAATTAGGGTTAGGGATAGGGTTAGGGTTCGGGTTATTATTCAGACTAAATTTAGGGCTAGGATGAGGGCTAGGGTTTGTTGTAGATTTAGGTCTAAAATTAGGGCTAGGTATAATGTCAGGTCTAGTGTTACAGTTTGGGGTATATTTAGGGTTAGGTTTCTGTCTATGCCTAGTGTAAGTGTTAGGCTTCGGGTAAGGGTCAGGTTTAGAGCTAGGTGTATTTTTAGGGTCAGGATCAGTGTTAGGGTTTGTTTTAGGTTAAGGTTTGGGGATAGGGCTCAAATGAGCATTAAGTTTAGTGTTAGGGTTATGGTAATTGATTGGGTTAGGTTTAGGTTTCAGGGTAGGTTTAGGGCTTGGAGAGCTTTAGGGTTAGCAAAAGGGTTAGAGTTATGCCCAGGGTTAGCATTAGGACTAGGGTTATCATGAGGATATTATATAGGGTTAGATCTATGGTTAAGGCTAGGGTTAGGTTAGGATTAGTGCTAGAGTTAGGTTAGGTTTTGGGTTAGGGCTATTAAACCTAGCTTAGGGTTAGGGTTAGGGATATATTTAGGGTAGAGTTTAGGTTTTGAGCTAGGGTCTAGGACGAGGGTTAGGTTTAGTGTTATGGTCAAGGTTAGGTTTAGGGTTAGGGCTAGTGTTTTCATTAGGGTTAGGATTAGGTTTAGGGGAGTAGATTGGGTTAGATGTAAGGTTAGCTTTATGGTTAAGGTTAGATATAGGTTTAAGTTTAATTTTAGGTCTAGGTTTACTGTTGGTTTTAGGGTAAGAGTTAGGGTTTGTGTTAGGGTTAAGATTATGGCAAGTTTTAGGTTTAGGGTTAGGTCTAGGGTTAGGTTTATGGTTAGGGTTAGGGTTTCAGTTAGGGTTATGGATAGGGTTATCATTATGTTTAGGGTTAGAGTAAGGGTAATGGCTAAAGTTAGAGCTAGGGTTAGGTCTAGGGTTAAGGTTAGAATTAGGGGTATGGTTAGGGTTAGGGTTAGGGATAGTGCTAGGGTTATGTTTAGGCTAAGGGTTAGGCTTTGAGGTAGGGTTAGGACTAAGGTGAGATTTAGGGTTAGGCTTAGGGTTAGGGTTAGGGTGAGGGTTATTTGTAGGGTAGGATTAGGCCTCGATTAGGGTTAGGGTTATTTAAGTTTTGTGTTAGGTTTAGGCCTAGGGTTAGTGCTATATATAATGTAAGTTCTAGGGTTCTGATTAGAGCTAGTTTTAGTGTTAGGCTTAATGCCAGGTCTAGTGTTAGGTTTAGGTTTTGGGTTAAGGTCAGGTTTAGAGCTAGGTTTAATGTCAGTTTCAGGGCCAGTGTTCAGGTTAAAGTTATGGTTAGGGTGAAATCCAGAATAGAACTAGGGTTAGGTCTAGTGGTGGGGTTAGTGTTTGGTTTAGGTTAAGTGTTATTGTTAGGGCTAGCACTAAGTTTTTGTTTAGGTCAAGGGCTAGAGTAATAGCTAGATTTAGGATTACGTTTAGGTATGGGGCTAGAGTTAGGTTTAGGTTCAGTTATAAGTTTACTGGAAGGCTAGTTTCAGGTTTCAATTTCTGTTTAGGGTCAGGTTTAGACCTATAATTAGTGTTGGGGTCAGAATAAGGGTGAAGGTTAGGGTGAGGATTTGGGTTAGGATTAGATCTAGAATAAGGGCTGGTGTTAGGACTAGTAATAGGGTTATTGTTTGGATTTGGCTAAGGATTAGGATTAGGACTAGATTTAGCATTATGCATAGGGTTTGGCTTAGGGTAATGGATAGGTTTAGGGCTAGGATTAGAGTTAGGTTTAGGGCTAGTTTTAGGGTTGGGGTTAGGGTTAAATCTAGTATTAGGGATCGGATGAGGGCTATTTTTGTTTTAGAGTAAGGGCTAGGGTTTGGCTAAGGCCAATGTAAGAACTAGGGTTATGATTAGGGTTAGATTTAGGGTTAGGGTTACAGCTAGGTCTAGTGTTAGCATTAGTTTTAGAGTTAGGGTGATATTTAGAGCTAGGGTTTGTGTTTGGATATGAGTCAGAGTGAGGGTTAGTTTTAGGCCTAGGGCTCGAATTAGAGCTTGGGTTATGGCTAGTTATGGGTTAGGGTTTGGTTTAGGTTAAGATTTAGTGTTAGAACAATGGCTCGGTTTTATTTTAGGGCTAGAGCTTGGATTAGGGCTAGTTTTAGGATTAGCAATAGTGTTAGAGCTAGTTGTAGAATGGGGTTTAGGCTTAAGATTAGGGTTAGATTTAGAGTTATGATTAGATCTAGGGTTAGGGCTATGGCTAGTGTTAGGGCTCAGGTTAGGTCTATTGTTAGGGTTACAGTAATGAATAGGGTTATAAATGGAACTAGGGCTAGGGTGTGAGTTAGAGTTAGTCTTAGGGCTAGGGTTAGGGGTAGGGTTAAATTTAGGGTTCAAATAGGGCTAGGATTAGTGCTATGATTAGTGTTAGGGTTAGGGCTAGGGTTAGGGTTAGTTTTAGGGGAAGAGATGGGGTTAAATAGCTAGGTTCAGTGCTAGTGCAAGAGTTATATTTAGGGATAGGGGTAGGGCGAGGGTTTGCGTTAGGATTAAGTAAGTTTAGGGCTAGGATGAAGGGTAGGGTTTGTGTTAGGATTAGGGCTATACTTAGGGCTAGGAATAATGTCAGGTCTAGGGTTATGGTTAGGGATAGTGATAGGGATAGGTTTATGGCTAGGTCTAGTGTAAGGGTTAGGTTTAGTGTAGGGCTCAGGTATAGAGCTAGGTTATTATTTGGGTCAGAGTATGAGTTAGAGTTTGGTTTGGGTTAAGGTTTAATGTTAGGGCTCAAAATAGCCTTAGGGTTAGGGTTGGGGTTAGAGTAATGGATAGAGTTAGTTTTACAGTTCAGGTTAGGTTTAGAGTAATATATAGGGTTAGTGTTAGGGATAGGGTTAGGGCTAGGCCGAGGGTTAGCATTTGGTTTAAGGTAACCAAAGGAATAGGTTTAGTGCTAGTGTTAGGGCTTAGGTAAATGTTAGGATTAGGGCTAGAATTTGGGTTACTCCTAAGGTTAGTGATGGGGTTTGGTTTAGGGTAAGTGTTAGGGTTTGAGCTAGGTTTAGGGCTAGGGCAAGGGTTAGGGTTAGAATCAGGGCTATGATTAGGGCTACAGTTAGGTTTAGGGTTAGGGTAAGGGTTAGGGTTAGGGCTAGGGTTAGCATTATGGTTAGGGTTATGTTTAAGTTAATGGATAAAGTTAGAACTAAGATTTGGGTTATGGTTACACTTAGGATTAGGGATAGGTTTAGGGTTAGGTTTAGAGCTAGGGTTATATTTAGAGTAAGGGTTAGAGTTTGAGCTAGGGTTAGGGCTAGGGCAAGCATTAGGTTTAGTGTTTGTGCTAGGGTTAGGGTTAAGTTTATGCTTATGTCTAGGTTTAGGGCTTGTATTAGGGCTAGGTTTTGTGTGAGGTGTATGGCTAGTTTTAGGGCTATGGGTAATGTAATAGCTAGGGTTATGGTTATGGCTAGTTTTTTGGGTTAGGATTATTGATATGTCTAGTGTTAGGTTTAAGTTTTGAGAAAGGATAAGGATTAGACATAGGGTTTGTGTTAGGGTAAGCATCAGTGTTCGGGTTAGCATTGGGTTTATTGTTAGGGCTAGAATTAGAACTAGGGTTAGGTCTAGAGCTAGGGTTAGTCTTCACATTAGGTTAATGGTGATTTTAGGGCTAGGGCTAGTTTTTTGTTTAGGACTAGGGCTAGAGTTATGGCTATATTTAGGATTAAGTTTGGGTCTAGTGCTAGTGTTATGGTTAGGTTTAGGTATAGGTTTACTGGTAGGGCTAGTGTTAGGGTTCGTTTTAGTGTTTAGGTCAGGCTTTGAACTAGGGTTAGTGATAGGGTGAGAATAAGGGTAAGGGATAGGCTTAGGCTTCGGGTTAGGTTAGAGATAGAATGAGGGCTAGGATTAGGACTAGTAACATAGTTAGTGTTTGGGGTAAGCTAAGGTAAGGGTTAAAACTAGGTTAGCATTAGGCTGAGAGTTTGGCTTAGGGTAAGGAATAGGTTTAGAGCTGGGTTTGGATTAGTGTTAGAGTTAGGGTTAGGGTTAGGTTTTGGGTTAATGCTAGGGTTGAGGCTGAGATTAGCGCTAGGTTTTGTGTTAGGGTTAGGGCTATGGCTAATGTAAGAATTAGCTTTATGGTTAGGGGTAGTATTAGAGTTAGGACTAGGGCTAGGGCTAGTGTTTGGGTTAGGTTTCGGGTTGGAGTGATGTTCAGAGTAGGGTTAGTTTTATGGTCAGAGTCAGGGTCAGTTTAGTTGTAGGGATGGATTTAGGACAAGGTGTAACCTTAAGATTTGTTTTAGGTTAAGGGTTAGTATTAAGGTTATAGCTCAGTTTTTTTTTGTTGTTGTTGTTGTTGTTTTTTGTTTGTTTGTTTGTTTGTTTTTTGTGGGCTATGGCTAGGGTTAGGGCTAGTTTTCAAATTAGAATTAGAGTTAGGGCTAGTGTTAGGATGAGGTTTAGGTTTAGAATTAGGGTTAGATTTAGAGTTAGGGCTAGTTCTAGGTTTAGGACTATGGCTCGGGTTAAGACTAAGTTTAGGGCTAGTGTTAGGGTTAGGCAATAGATAAGTTTGGTACTAGAAATAGGTCTAGGGCTAGAGTTAGTGTTAGTCTTAGGGCTAGGTTTAGAGTTAGGGTTACAGTTAGCAATAAATTAGGGCTAGGATTTGAGCTATGGTTAGTGTTAGGATTAGGCCTAGGGTTAGGGCTAGGGTTAGAGTTAGTGGCAGTGTTAAGGTTAGGGTTAGGGATAGGGGAAAGGGTGAGGTTACACCTAGGTTCAGAACTAGGGCGAGGGTTGAAATTAGGGTTTGGGCTAGGGTTAGTGTTCAGGTTAGGATTAAGGCTAGGTTTACGATTAGGGTGAGGGCTCGGGTTTCTGTTAGGTTTAAGGCAAGAATAGGTAGAGTGCTAATGTCAGGTCTAGGGTTACATTTAGGGATACTGTTAGGGTTAGTTTATGGCTAGGTCTAGTTTAAAGGTTATGTTGAGGGTAAGGTTCAGTTTAGAGCTAGGTGTGTTATTAGAGTCAGGGTCTTGCTCATAGTTTGGGTTAGGTTTTGGTTTATTTTTAGGGCTCAAATTAGCATTAGGGTTAGGTTTAGAGTTAGGGTTTGAGTAATTGATAGGGTTAGGTTTAGTGTTCATTTTAGGTTTAGGTAAGGATAAGGTTAATATTAGCAAAAGGTTTGGGGTTAGGCCAAAAAAAAAAAAAAAAAAAGATTTAGGATTAGGACTAGGGTTAGTGTTAGGTTTAGCGTTAACTGTTAGGGTTTGTGCTAGGATTAGGACTATGGCAAATGTTAAGTTTACGGTTAGGTCTAGGGTTAAGTTTACAGTTAGGGTTAGAGTAGGTTTAGGGTTAGGGCTAGTGTTATCATGATGTTTATAATTAGGGTTAGGGTAATGGGTGGGGTTAGAGCTATGTTTGTAGCTATGTTTGGGTTTTGCTTATGTTTAGGGTAATGGATAGGTTTAGGTCTAGGATTATGGTTAGGATTAGGGCTAGGGTTAGTTTTAGGTCTGGGTTAGTGTTAGGATTAGGTTTAGGGTAAGTGTTAGGGTTTGAGCTATGGTTAGGGCTAGGTTGATGGTTAGGGTTAGTGTCAGGTCTAGGTTTAGGATTAGGGTTAAGTTTAAGGCTAGGGTTATCATTAGGGTTAGGGTTATGTTTAGGGTAATGGATAGGGTTGAGCTAGAGTTAGGGCTAGGATTATGGTTAGGATTAAGTCTAGGGTTCGCTTTAGGGTTAGGGCCAGATTTAGGGTTAGGGTTAGATTTAGGGTAATGGTTAGGGCTAACGTTAGGTTTAGGGTTAAAATGAGGTGTAGGGCTCAGTTTAGGGATAGATTTTGCATTAGGTTAAGGCTATGTAAGAACTAGAGTTATGATTAGGGCTACTTTTAGGGTTACAGTTAGGGCTAGTACTACTTTTAGCTTTACATGTACTTTTAGGCGATGTTAGAGCTAGGGTTAGTTTAAGGTCAGAGTCAGGCTCAAGGTTAGTTTTAGGGTTAGGTTAGGACTGGAATTAGGGCTAAGGTTAGGGCTAAGTGTAGGGTTAGGTTTTGGTTTAGATTAAGTGTTAGGGTTAGGGCTATGGCTCGGTTTTGTTTTAGGGCTTGAACTAGATTAGGGCTAGTTTTATGATTAGTGTTACTGTTAGAGCTAGTGTTAGTGTGAGGTTTAGGCTTAAGTTTAGGGTTGGACTTAGAGTTATGGTTAGTTCTAGGGTTAGGGCTAGGGCTAGTGTTAGGGCTAAGGTTAGGGAAAGTGTTAGGGTTATGGTAAGGGATAGGGTTAGATGTAGGAATAGGGCTAAGGCAAGAGTTGGAGTTAGTCTCAGGGGTAGTGGTACAATTAGGGCTAAATTAGGGCTAGGATCTGGTCTAGGATTAGTTTAAGGGTTAAGTCTAGAGTTAGAGTTAGGGTTAGATTTGGGGGAAGAGATGGGGTTATAGCAAGGTTCAGAACTAGGCTGAGGGATAAAATTAGGGGTAGGGCTAGAGTTCTGGTTCGGGTTAGGATCAAGGCTAGGTTTAGGGATAGGATGAGGCCTAGCGTTTGTGTTAGGGTTATGGCAAGAAGTAGGGCTAGGAATAATATCAGGTCTAGGGTTATGTTTAGGGATAGATTTCAGGTAAGATTTATGGCTAGGTCTAGTTTCAGAGTTAGGTTCAGGGTGAGGTTCAAGTTGAAAGCTGGGGGTATTATAATAGTCAGAGTCAGGTTTTGAGTTTGGGTTAGGTTGAGGTTTAGGTTTATGGCTCAAATTAACATTAGGTTTGAGTTAGGGCTAGGGTAATGGGTAAGGTTAAGTTTAGGCTTCAGGTTTGGTTTAGGCCTCAGGTTAGATTTAGGATAATGGATAGGGTTAGGGTAAGGCCTAGGGTTAGCATTAGGTTTATTGTTATCATTAGGGTAATGGAAAGGGTTAGATCTAGGGTTAGAGCTAGAGTTATGTTTAGGATTAGGGCTAGAGTTAGAGTTAGGGTTAGGGTTAACTCTAGGGTTCAGTTTAGGGTATGGGTTAGGGTTTGAGCTAGGGTTAGTGCTAAGGATAGTGTTAGGTTTAGGATTAGGTCTACGATTAGGATTAGGGTTACCATTAGGGTTAAGGGTATGGACAGGTTTAGATATTGGGTTAGGGTTAGGGTTAGGTTTAGGTTTAAGACTAGGGTTAGTGTTGAGTTTAGCATAATTGTTAGAGTTTGAGCTAGGGTTAGGACTGTGGCAAGGGTTAGGTTTATGGTTCAGTCTAGGTTTAGGTTTACAGTTAAGGTTAGAGTAGGTTTAGGGTTAGGGATAGGGTTATCATGATGTTTATGGTTAGGGTTAGGGTAATGTGTGGGGTTAGAGCTAAGGTGAAGTCTAGTTTTAAGTTTAGGATTAGGGCTAGGGTTAGGGTTAGGGTTAGGTTTATCATTTTCTTCAGGTTAAGGGTAAGGGTCAGGAATTGAGTAAGCATTAGGGCTAGGTTAGTAAGTGTTAGACTTCAGATTAGAATCAGGGCTAGGGATAGAGTTAGGGTTAGGGTTAGGGCTAGGTTTAGCATTTGGTTTAGGGTTTTGGTTAGGGTAATGGATAGAGTTAGAGCTAGAGTTTGGGCTATGGTTACGATTAGGAATAGGGCTAGGATAGGGGTTAGGTTTTGGGCTATGGTTATGTTTAGGGTAAGGGCTAGGGTTTCAGCTAATGTTAGTGATAGGGCTATGTAGAGAATTAGGTTCTGCCTTAGGTCTAAGGACAGAATCATGGTAGGTTTAGGGTTAGGGTTAAGTTTAGGGCTAGGGTTATCATTAGGGTTTGGATAAGGGTTAGGGTAATGGATATGGTTAGATGTAGGCTTAGGTTTAGGTTTAGGGTTAGTTTTAGTTTTAGGGTTAATGTTAAGGCTACAGTTATGTTTAGGTTAATGGTACAGGTTAGGTTTTGAGCTATGGTTAGGGCTATGGCGAGTGTTAGTTTTAGGGTTTGGTCTATTGTTAGTTTTCGGGTTAGGGTTAGGATTATGATTAGGGTTAAGGCTAGGGTTAGGGTTTAGAGTAAGGTATAAGTCTAAGTTTATCTTTATGGTAGGGTTAGGCTTTGAGTCAGGTTTAAGACTAAGGCTAGGGTTAGGTTTAGGTTTAGAGTTAGGGCTAGGATTACGTTTGGGTTACGCTTAGGGCTAGATTGAGGCCTAGAATTTGCTCTAGGTTTTGTGTTAGGTTAAGGCATAGAGTTAGGGCTATGGTTAATGTAAGAGCTAGGATTATGATTAGGGCTAGTTGTAGGGTTAGGGTTATGGCTATATCTAGTGTTAGGTTTAGGTTTTTGGTTAGGGTAAGGTTTAGAGATAGATTTAGTGTTAAAGGCAGGGTCAGTGTTCAGTTTAGAGTTAGAGTTAAGGCTAAAGCCAGAATTGGGACTAGGTTTATGTCTAGGGGTAGGGTTAGTCTTTGTGTTAAGTTAAGTTAAGGGTTATTGTTAGGGCTAAGGCTAGGTTTTTGTTTAGGACTAGAGCTAGAGTTAAGTCTAGATTTAGGATTAGGTTTAGGTCTAGGGTTACCTTTAATGTTAGGGTTTTGCTTAGGTTTAGGGATAGGGTTAGTACAAGTGTAGGTGTAGGGTTAGGTTTAGGGTTAAATCTAGGTGTAGGGCTCAGGTTAGGGCTCGTTTTTGTGTTAGTGTTGGGGCTAGGGTTAGGGCAACAGGTAATGTAAGAACCAGGGTTACAATTAGGGTTAGTTTGGGGTTAGGGTTAGGGGTAGTTCTAGTGTTTGTTAGATTTAAGTTTAGGGCGATATTTAGAGCTAGAGTTATTTCTAGGATAAGAGTCAGGGTCAGGGTTAGTTTTAGGGTTTGAGTTAGGACTCGAATTAGGGCTCGGTTTACTGTTAGGGTTCAGTTTAAGGTTAGCATCATGCTTAGATCTAGGGTGAATGTTAGGATATGAGTCAGCATCAGGCTAAGTTTTGACGTTTGGGTTAGGACTCGATTAGGGCTAGGATTAGTTTTTGTAGTAGGTTAGGGTTTGGGTTAAGTTAAGGTTTAGTGTTAGGTCTATTGCTCGGTTTTGTTTTAGTCCTAGGGTTAGAGTTAGGGCTAGTTTTACAATTAGTATTAGTGTTAGGGCTAGTGTTAGTGTTAGGCATAGACTTAGAGTTAGGGTTACATTTATAATTATGTTAGATCTAGGGTTAAGCTAGGATTAAGGTTAGGGCAAGGGTTAGAGCCAGGGTTAGAGTTATGGTAAGGGATAGGTTTAGAAGTAGGAATAGGGCTAGTGTGAGAGTTAGAGTTAGTGATAGGGCTAAAATTAGAGTTAGGGTTTGGGATATGGTTAAATTAATGATAGGATTAGGGCTAGGAGGATTTGTGTTCAGCTTAGGCCTAGTGATAGGGATAGAGTTAGGTTTAAGTTTAGGATAAAGAATGGCATTATAGCTAGGTTTAGACATAGGGTGAGGGATAGAGTTAGGGTTAGGGCTAGGGCTGGGGTTAGGGTTATGATTAAGGCCAGGTTTAGGGCTAGGATTAGGGCTAGTGGGTGGTTGTATTAGATTCAGGGCTAGGATTAGTGCTAAGCCTAATATCAGGTCTCAGTTTATGGTTAAAGATAGTTTTAGGGTTAGGCTTATGGCTACATCTAGTGTAAGGGTTAGGTTTAGGGTAAGGGTCAGGTTTAGAGCTCAGGGAATTATTAGGATTAGGATTTGGCTTAGGTCAGGATTTAAGTTTACGGCTCAAATTAGCATTAGGGATAGGGTTAGGGATATAGTTAGGTTTTGTTTTAAGGTTCAGGTTTTGGTTTAGGGTAATTGATATGTTTAGCGTTAGTGATAGGGCTAGGGTTAGGCTTAGGGTTAGCATTAGGGTAAGGGTTATGGTTAGGGTAATTGATAGGTTTAGAGCTTACATTAGAACTAGAGTTATGGTTAGGAATATGCCTTAAGTTTGGGTTAGAGTTAGTGTTTGAAATAGGGTTAGGGTTAGGTTTAGGGTTATGTTTAGCATAAAGTTTAGGTTTTGGGCTAGGGTTAGGGCTAGGTTTAGGGACAGGTCAAGGGATAGGATTACAGTAGGTTTAGGTTTAGGGTTAGAGTTAGGGATAGGGTTATCATTAACATTTTTGTTAGGGTTAAGGTAACGGATAGGGTTAGGTTAGGTTTAGATTTTTTTAGAGTTAGAAATAATGATAGGGTTAGGATTAGAGCTATGGTTATGTTTAGGTTTATGGTTAGGTTTATGGTTTGATCTAGAGTTAGGGCTATGCTGAGTTTAATTTTAGAGTTATGTCTATGGTTAGTTATCTGGTTAGGGTTAGGGATAACATTAGGGTTCGGGCTAGGATTATCAATAAGCTTAGGTTTAGGGTTAGTGTAATGGGTAGGTTTAGAGCTAGGTTTAGGGCTAGGTTAAGTTTAGGATTTGGGCTATGGTTAGTGTGAGAGTTAGGTATAGGTCCAGGCTTATGTTTAGGGTAAGGGTTAGGCTTTTAGCTATCTTCGGACTAAGGTGAGGGCTAGGGTTAGGTATAGGGCTAGTTTTAGGTTTAGGGTTATGCTTAGGGCTAGGTTTAGACCTAAAATTACCTCTATGTTTAGAGTTAGGTTTAGGCCCAAGGTTAGGGCTATGGGTAATGTAAAATCTAGGGTTATGATTAGGGCTAGTTTTAGGGTTAGGGTTAAGGCTGGGTGTAGAATTCGGTTTAGGATTTGGTTAGTTTCAGGTTTAGAGGTAGGTTTAGTGTTAAAGACAGGGTCAGTGTTTGGGTTAGAGTTAAAGTTAGGGTTAAAGCCAGAATTAGGACTAGGTTTAGGTCTAGGGGTAGAGTTAGTGTTTGGGTTTGGTAAAGGTTTTTTTTTTAGGGCTAGGGCTAGGATTTTGTTTAGGTGTAGAGCTATATTTCAGGATAGATTTAGAATTAGGTTTAGGTCTAGAATTAGTGGTAGGTTTAGGTTTAGGTATAAGGTTACAAGGAGGGCTAATGTTAGGGTTTTGTTTAGGGTTAGGGTCAGGTTTAGCCCTAGGGTGTATTTATGTTATGCTCAGAATAAGGGTGAGGGTTAGTGTTAGGGTTTGGAATAGCATTAGAGATAGAATGAGATCTAGTATTAGGATTATTAATAGGGTTGGGATTTGGTTAGCCTAAGGATTAGGGATAGGTCTAGGGTTACCATTAGGATTAAGGTATTGCTCAGGATAAGGCATAGGGTTAGGACTAGGTTTATGGTTAGGGTTAAAGCTAGGTTTAGGGCTCAGATTAGGGCGAGTTTTTGTGTGAGGTTTAAGGCTACAGTAGGACTAGGCTTACAATTAGGCTTAGGTGTAGGGGTAGGTCAAGTGTTAGGGTTAGGTTTAAGATTAGGGTGATATTTATAGCTAGAGTTAGAGTTAGGATATCAGTCAAGTCAGGGTTAGTTTTAGGATTATCGTTAGGACTCGAATTAGGGCTAGGTTTACTTTACGGTTCAGTTTAAGTTTAGGGTGGTTTTTAGAGCTAGGATGAGTGTTAGGGTATAAGTCAGGTTCAGGGTTATTTTTAAGGATATGATTAGGACTTGATTTAGGGCTAGGGTTAGTCTAGCTGTAGTGCTAGGGTTTGGTTTAAGTTAAGCTGAGTGTTAGGCCTTTTGCTTGGTTTTGTTTTAGTGCTATGGTTAGGGTTAGGGATAGTTTTATGATTAGCTTTAGGGTTAGGGCTAAGGTTATGGTTATGTTTCGGATTAGGGCTAGATTTAAGGCTAGGATTAGGGCTAGGTTTTGTGTTATGTTTAGGGCAAGAATTAGGGCTAGGACTAATGTCATCTAGGTTTATAGTTAGTGATATTTTTAGGGTTAGGTTTAGGGCTAGGTCAAATTAAAGTGTTACGTTTAGGGAAAGGGTCATATAAAGAGCTGGGGTATTATTAGGGTCAGGGTCAGGCTTCGGGTTTGGGTTAGGTTAAGGTTTAGGTTTAAGGTTCAAATTAGCATTAAGTTAGAATTAGGGTTAGGGTAATGGATAGTGTTAACTTTAGGGTTCAGGTTAGGTTTAAGGTAATGGATACAGTTAGGGTTTGTGATAGGTTTAGGGTTAGGCCTAGGGTTAGCATTAGGGTTATGGATATTTTTAGGGTAATTTATAGGGTTAGACCTAGGGTTAGGGCTAGGATAATGGTTAGAATTAGGGCTAGAGTTAAGATTATGGACAGGTTTATGGCAAGGGTTAGAGTTAGGATTAGGTTTAGGGGATGGTTTAGGATTTGAGCTAAATTTTTTCTATGGCTAAGGTTAATTTAGGGTTTGGTCTAGGTTTATGGTCATGGTTAGTGTTACAGTTAGGGCTGGGGTTATCATTAGGGTTAGAGTAATAGGTATAAATGTAAGGTTATATATAGATTTATGTTGAGGTTAGCATTAGGTTTAGGTTTAGAATTAGGGTTAGGGTTTGAGCTGCTTAGATTTAGGGTTAGGGTTAGATTTACTGTTAGTTGTAGGGTTAGGTTTATGTTTAGAGTTAGGTTAGGTTTAGCTTTAGGTCTAGTGTAATCATTAGCGTTAAGTTTAGGTTTATGGTATTGGTAAGGTTCGAACTAGGTTTAGGACTAGGCTTAAGGTTAGGATTAGGGCTGGGGTTAGGATTAGGGTTCGGCCTTGGGTTAGTGTTAGGGTTAGGTTAAGTGTAAGGATTAGGGATTGAGCTAGATTTAGGGCTAGGGCGAGGGTTAGGGTTACAGTCTGGGCTAGGCTAGGGTTACGATTATGTTTAGGGCTAGCGTTAGCATTAGTTTTAGGGTTATGGTAAGTGTAATGGATCGAGTTAGAGCTAGGCTTTGAGCTATGGTTACAGTTAGGGTTAGGGCTAGAGTTAGGGTGAGGTTTAGGGTTTGGGCTAGGTTTAGGGCTAGAACGAGGGTTAGGGTTATGGTTAGGGCTAGGTTTAGGGTTAGTGTTATGCTTAGCGTTTGGTTTAGGGCTGTAATTAGGGCTAGATTTTTGTGTGAGGTTTAGGGCTAGTTTTAGGTATATGGGAAATGTAAGAGCTAGAGTTATGGTTATGGCTAGATTTAGAGTTTGTCTAGTGTTAGGGTTAGCTTTTGGGTTAGGATAATGTTTAGAGTTAGGGTTTTTGTTAGGATGTCAGTGTTCAGGTTAGGAATAGTTTTAGTGTTAGGTCCAGAATGAGGACTAGGGTAGGTCTAGGGGTATAGTTAGTGTTTGGTTTAGGTTAAGAGTTATTGTTAGGAGTAAGGCTAGGGTTGTGGCTATATTTAGAATTAGGTTTAGGTCTATTGCTAGTGTTAGTGTTAGGTTTAGGGTTAGGGTTACTGGTAGGGCTAGTGTTAGGTTTCGGATAAGGGTTAGGGTCAGGTTTAATCCTAAGTTTATAGTTAGGGTCAGAATAAGGGTCAGAGTTAGGTTTAGGGTTTGGGTTAAGTTTAGAGCTAGAATGAGGGCTAGGTTTAGGACTAGTAGTAGAGTTTGGGGTAGGCATAGAATTAGGGTTAGGACTAGGGTAGCAATAGGGTGAGGGTTTGACTAAGTGTAAGAAAAAGGGTTAGAGCTAGGATTAGGACTAGGGATAGGGTTAGGTTAGGGCCAAGGTTAGGGTTAGGGTTAAAGCTAGGGTTAGGCTTTGAATTAGGGCTAGGTTTTGTGTTAGGTTTAGGGCTATGGCTAATTTAAGAAATGGCATTATGTTTAGGGCTAGTTTTAGGGTTAAGTTTAGGTTGAGGTCTAGTGTTAGGATTAGGTTTAGGGATAGGGTGATGTGTAGAGCTAGGGTTAGTGTTAAGGTCAGAGTCAGGGTTAGTATTAGTTCTAAATTTAGAATTAGGACTCAAATTAGGGCTAGGTGTAGTGTTAGGTTTTGGTTTAGGTTAAGTATTAGAGTCAGTGCTATGGCTTGGTTTGGCTTGAGGGCTAGGTCTAGGGTTAGAGCTAGTTTCAAATTAGCATTAGGGTTAGAGCTAGTGGGTTAGGCTTAGATTTAGAGTTAGGTTTAGATCTAGGTTTAGGGCTACAGTGAAGGTTAGTGCTAGGGTTAAGTCTAGGGTTTGAGTTATCATAAGTGATAGGGTTAGAACTAGGGATAGGGCTATGGCGAGAGTTAGTGTTAGTGTTAGGGTTAGATTTAGGGTTAGAAGTAGGGCTTATTTCGGGCTAGGTTTAGAGCTAGGTTTAGTATTAAGGCTGAGCCTAGGTTTATCGCTAGTGTTATGGCTATGGTTATGGTTAGGTATGATGTTGTAGATAGCTTTAGAACTAGGGTGAGGGTTAAAATTAGGGTTAGTTTTATGGTTAGGGTTAGGTTTAGAATTAAGACTAAGAATAGGAATAGGATTAGGGCTAGAGTTTGTTTTAGGGTTAGGGCTTTATTAGGGCTAGGGCTAATGTCAGGTCTAGGGTTATGGTTAGAGATAGTTTTAGGGTTAATATTATTAGGGTTAGGATTAGGTTTATGGATATGGTTAGGTTTAGGGTTCAGGTTAGGTTTATGGTAATGTATAGGTTTAGGGTTAGGAATAGGTTTAGGGTTATCCTAGGGTTAGCATTTGGGTGAGGAATAGGATTAGGGTAATGGATAGGGTTACAATGGGGTTAGGGCTAGGTTTATGGTTAGGATAAAGGCTAAGGTTAGGGTTACGTTTTGGGTTATGTCAAAAGTTAGGGTTAGGTTTAGGTTTAGGGTAATGTTTAGGGCTAGAATTAGGGTTATGGTTAGGGTTAAAGGTAGTGTTAGGGCTATGATTAGGGATAGATTTTGGGTTAGGTTAGGGCTAGGTTTAGGGATACAGCCAATGTAAGAACTAGGGTTGTGATTAGAACTAGTTTTAGGGTTAGGGTTAGGGCTAGGTCTAGGGTTAGGTTTAGGTTTAGGTTTTGAGTGATGTTTAGAGGTAGGGTTAATGTTAGGGTCAGAGGCAGGGTCAGAGTTTGTTTTAGGGTTAGGGATAGACTCTAATAAGGGCTAGGTTTAGGGCTAGGTGTAGGCTTAGGGTTTGGTTTTTATGTTCAAGGTTAGGGTTAGGGCTAATGTAAAGGCAAGTGATAGGATTATGGTAAGGGATAGGGTTAAAACTAGAAATAGGACTAAGGCGAGAGTTAGAGTTAGTCTTAGGGATAGGGTTAGGTTAGGTTTAGGGCTAAATTTGGGCTAGGATTTGGTCTATCATTTGTATTAGGGTTAGGCCTAGTTTTAGGCTTAGGAGTAGGTTTAGGGATAGGGTTAGGTTTAGAGGAAGACATGGGGATAGAGCTAGATTTAGGGCTAGGTCAAAGGTTAGAATTCAGTTAGGGCTAGTATTATGGTTTTGTTTAGTAATAAATAAGGCTAGGGTTAGGGCTAGGATGAGGGCTAGGGTTTGTTTTAGGGTTATGGCAAGAATTAGGGCTAGGGCTATTGTCAGCTCTAGGCTTACGTTAGGGATAGATTGAGGGTTAGATTTATGGCTAGGTGTAGTGTAAGGGTTCAGTTTAGGGTAAGGGTCAGGTTTAGAGCTAGGGGTATTATTAGGGTAAGAATTAGGTTTCAGGTATGGTTTAGGTTAGGGTTTATGTATAGAGCTTGAATTAGCATTAGGGTTTGGTTAGAGTAATGATATGTTTTGGTTTATGGTTCATGTTAGGTGTAGGGTAATTGATAGGGTTAGAGTTAGCAAAAGGGTTAGGGTTAGGCCTAGGGTTAGCCTTAGGGTTATGGTTGTGCTTAGGATAATGGATAGGGTTAGGGCTAGGGTTATGGTTTGTATTAGGGCTAGAGTTAGGGTTAGGCCTAGGGATAGGTTTAGGTTCAGGTTTAGGATATGGTTTAGAGTTTGAGCTAGGGTAGATCTAGGGCAAGGGTTAGGTTTAGGGTTGGGACTAGGTTATAGTTACGGCTAGGGTCAAGAAAAGTGTTAAGCTTAGAGCTAGGGTTAACATTAGGTTTAGGGTATTGGATAGGGTTTGATTTCGTGTTAGCCTTAGGTTTTGGCTTAAGGTTAGGATTAGGGATAGGCTTAGGTTTAGGTTTAGGGTAATGGTTAGGGTTTGAGCAGGGGTTAGCTCTATGGCAAGGGTTAGGTTTATGGCCAAGTCTAGGTTTAGGGTTAGGGTAAATTTAGGGTAATGGCTAGGGTTATCATCAGGATTAAGGTTAGAGTTAGGGTAATGGGTAGGGTTAGGGGTAGGTTTATTATTAAGGTTAGGGTTAGAGTTAGGGTAATATTTAGGGTTAGAAGTAGCGTTAGGAATAGCGTTAAGGTTAGGATTAGGGCTAGGGTTAAGGTTAGGCTTAGGTTTAGGCCATGGGTTAGTGTTAGGGTTAGGTTAAGTTTAAGGATTAGGGATTGAGCTAGTGTTTGGACTAGGATGAGGATTAGGGTTAGAGTCAGTGTGAGGGTTAGGGTTAGGGTTACCATTAGTGTTAGGGTTAGGGTTAGGGTAATGGATAGAGTTAGAGGTAGGTTTTGGCATATAATTATGGCTAGTTTCAGGGTTAGTGATATGGCTAGGTCTAGTGTTAGGGTTATATTTTTTGTTAGGATAAGCTTTAGAGCTAGGGTTTGTGTTAGGGTAAGGGCCAGTTACCAGTAAAGGGTTAAGTTTATTGTTAGGGCCAGCCTTAGGTCTATGATGTGGTCTAGGGATAGGGTTAGTGTTTGGTTTAGGTTAAGGGTTATTATTAGGTCTAGGACTAAGTTTTGTTTAGGGCTAGGTGTCTAGTTATCACTAGATAAAGGATTAATTGGAGGTCCAGTTCTAGGATTAGGTTAAGGTTTAGTTATAGGTTTACAGGTAGTGCCAATGTTAGGGGTCGGTTTAGGATTAGGACAGGTTTAGACGTATGGTTAGTGTTAGGGTCAGAATAAGGGTCAGGGATAGGGTTAGGGTTTGGGATAGAGATAGAGCTATGTTGAGGATTAGGGTTAGAAATAGTAAGAGAGTTAGGTTTTGGGTTATGCTAAGAATTAGGTTTAGGACTAGGGAAGCTTTAGGGTTAGAGTTTGGCTTAGGGTAAGGGATAGGGTTAGAGCTAGTGTTAGGGCTAAGGTTAGGGTTAGGGTTAGGGCTAGGGTTAGGTTTAGGGTTAGGGTTAAAGCTAGGGTTAGAGCTTGGATTAGGGCTAGGCTAGGTTTGTTGTTAGCTTTAGGGCTATGGCTAATGTAAATGTAGGGTTACAATTAGGGCTTGTTTTAGGGTGAGTGTTTCGTCTAGGTTTAGTGTTTGGTTAGGTTTAGTGTTAGGGTTATGTTTAGGGTAATGGATAGTTTAGGGTTAGTGAACGTGTTAGGGTTAGGCTGAGGGTTAGCATAAGGGTTAGGATTAGGGTTAGGGTTAGGGTAATGGATAGGGTTAGAGCTAGGGTTAGGGCTATGTTTATGGTTAGTGTTAGTGTTAGGGTTAGTGTTAGGTTTAGGGTTATTGCAAGGATTAAAGTTAGGGTTAGGTTTAGGGTAAGCATTAGGACTTGGTTGAGGTTTATAGTTAGGGTTAATGCTAGGGTTGGGGCTCACATTAGGGCTAGATTTTGGGTTATATTAGGGATAGTGTTAGGGATATAGCTAATGTAAGAACTAGGGTTATGATTAAGGCTAATTTTAGTGTTACAGTTAGGGCTAAGTCTAGTTTTATGGTTAGGTTTAAGTTCAGGGTGATGTTTTGAGCTAGGGTTAGTGTTAGGTTCAGAGTCAGGGTCAGGGTTAGTTTTAGGGTTGGGGATAGGACTAAAATACGGGTACGCTTAGGGCTAGATGTAGGGTTCATATTTGGTTTAGGTTAAGGGTTAGGGTTAGTTCTATGGCTCATTATGTTTTAGGGCTAAGGCTAAAGGTAAGGGTAGTTTTACGATTAATGTTAGTGTTATTGCTAGTGATATGGTGAGTATAGACTTAGGGGTACATTTCGAGTTATGGTTAATTCTAGGGCTAGGGCTATGGCTGGGTTAGGGATAAGGTTATGTATAGTGTTTTGGTTATGGTAATGGATAGGGTTAGAACTAGGAATAGATCTAGGGCGATAGTTAGGTTTAGTCTTAAGGCTAGGGTTAGTGTTAAGTTTAGGGCTAAATTAGGGCTAGGAATATGTCTAGGATTGGTGTTAGGGTTAGGCCTAGGGTTAGGTCTATGTTTAAGATTAGGTTTAGGGTTAGGTTTAGGGGAAGGGATGGGGTTATATCAAGGTTTAGGGTTAGGGTGATGATTAGAATTAGGTTTAGGTCTAGGGTTAGGTTTGTGTTAGATTTAAGGCTAGATTTGGGGTTAGGATGAGGGCTAGGATTTGTGTTAGGGTTAGGGCAAGTTTTAGGGATAGGGATAATGTCAGGTTTAGGTTTACAGCTAGAGATAGTTATAGGATTAGGTTCATGGCTAGGTCTAATGTTAGGTTTAGGGTAAGGCCCAGGATAAGAGTCAGGTGTATTTTTAAAGTCAGGGTCAGGTTTTGGGTTTGTGTTAGGTTAAATATTAGGGTTAAGGCTCAAATTAGCATTAGGGTTAGAATTAGAGTTACATTTATGGATAGGATTGGGTTTAGGATTTAGGGTAAGATTAGAGTAATTGGTGGGATTAGGGTTAGGCCTAGGTTTAGCATTTGGGTTAAGGATATTGTTAGGGAAATGAATAGCATTAGAGCTAGGGTTAGGGCTAGGGTTTAGAATACTATTACGGCTAGAGTTAGGGTTAGGGCTAGGGCAAGGGTTAGGGTTTGGGTTAGGTTTAGGGTACAGGTAAGGTTTTGAGCTAGGGTTAGTTCTAGGGTGAGGGTTAGGTTTAGGATTATGTCTACGGTTAGATTTACGGTTAAGGTTAGTGTTAGTGTTAGGGTTAGAGCTAAGGTTATCTTTAGAGTTAGGTTAATGGATAGGATTAGATGTCAGGGTAGGGTTAGTGGTAGCCTTAGGTATAGGGTTAGTGTTAATGTTAGGGCTAAGATTATCATTTGAGTTAGGGAAATGGATAGGGTTAGACGTCAGGTTAAGGTAAGGGGTAGTTTTAGGTTTAGGGTTAGTGTTAGGGTTTGGGCTAGGGTTAGTGTTAGAGCAAGGGTTAGGGTTTTACCTAGGGTTAAGGCTATGATGAGGGTTAGGTTTAGGGTTAGGTCTAGGATTAGGTTTACAATTAGGATTAGAGCTAGTGTTATCATTAGGGTTAAGGTTCGGTTTAGGGTAATGGAAACTTTCAGAGATAGGATTAGGGCTAGTATTAACATTATGATTAGGGCTAGGATTAGCGTTAGGTTTAGGGTTAGGGCTAGGGTTATGTTTAGGATTTAGTTTTGGGTTTTATCTAGGTTTAGGTCTAAGGAGAGGGTTAGGGTTATTGTGAGGGTTAGGCTTATGGTAAGAAATAAGGTTAGGTTAGGGTTAGGGTTACTCTTTGGGCTAAATTGAAGCCTAGGTTTTGTGTTAGGTTTAGACCTAGTTTTAGTGCTATGGTAATGTAAGGGTTATGTTTACGGTTATGGCTAGGCCTAATGTTAGGTTTAGGGTTCGATTAGGGTCAGTTTTATAGCTAGGGTTAGTGTTTGTGTCAGAGTCTGTGTTTAGATGAGGGTTAGGGTTAGGGCCAGAGCCAGAATTAAGATTGGTTAGGACTAGAGGTAAGGTTAGTGTTTGGCTTTGGCTAAGGGTTACCATTAGAGATAAGGTTAGTTTCTTGTTTAGGTCTTGGTTAAAGATAAGTCTGGATTTATGATTAGGTTTATTCTAGGGCTAGTATCATTTCCAGCCTTTCTTTCGTTGTACTTCAAGAGGGAACAGAACTTTGGGACCACACTGAAAACTAATTCAGTGTGTCAAGTTTCAAGCAGATAGCACACACCGAGTTTGATTTAGACTTCCAAAGTCATCTATCACTGTAGGAGAAAACAGAGTGAAACCTAAAATTTCAAAGTATTCTTGGAATCAAACTCTTCATCCTAGAGGCATACAGTTTGGGGGTCCAAGTGCGAATGGAGTAATGATCATTACAACCAAGTATCATAAAATTAGGGTGAAAAAATATTTGCTGACATTTCAGGAAACTCGTAGTATTGTGGAAGCTTGGCAATCGCTTCAAATGTAAGTGTTATACCACGCTCTGCTGAGGGCTTCTTCCTGAGGAAACAAATCATGCAGGTACCACTGAGAACTAATTTAGTGTGTCAAGGTTCGAGCAGCTAGCACAAACCGTGTTTGATTTAGAGTTCCAACGTCATCTATCAGTATAGGAGAAAACAGTGTGAAACCTAAAAATTCAAACTGTTACTGCAAACGAACACTTCCACTTAGAAGAAAGAAATTTGTGGGGCCAAGTGGGATTGGGGTACTGATCAATTCCACCAATTATTATCCATATTGGGTGAAAAAAATATTTTGATTGATTTCAGGAAACTCGGAGTTCTGTGGAATCTTGGCCAACACTTTCCAAAGAAATTGCTCACTCCCTGCCTTTCCTTCGTTCTACTTCAAGAGGGAAGAGAACTTTGAGAGTGCACTGAAAACGAATTCAGTTTGTCAAGGTTCAAGCAGCTAGCACACACCGAGTTTGATTTAGAGTTCCAAAATCATCTATCACTATAAGAGAAAACAGAGTGAAACTTAAAATTTCAAAGTATTCCTGGAATCAAACGCTTGATCCTAGAAGCATAAAATGTGGGGGTCCAAGTGCTAATGGAGTAATGATCATTACAGCCAAGTGTCATCAAATTTGGGTGAAAAAAATATTTGTTGACATTTCAGGAAACTCGTAGTTTTGTGGAAGCTTGGCAATCGCTTCAAATGTGTTATTCCCACGCTCTGCTGAGGGCTTCGTCCCGAGGAAACAAATCATGCAGGTAACACTGAGAACTAATTTAGTGAGTCAAGGTTCGAGCAGCTAGCACAAACCGTGTTTGATTTAGAGTTCCAACGTCATCTATCAGTATAGGAGAAAACAGTGTGAAACCTAAAAATTCAAACTGTTACTGCAAACGAACACTTCAACTTAGAAGAAAGAAATTTGTGGGGCCAAGTGGGATTGGAGTACTGATCAATTCCACCAATTATTATCCATATTGGGTGAAAAAAAATATTTCCATTGATTTCAGGAAACTCTGAGTTCTGTGGTACCTTGGCCAACGCTTTCAAATGAAATTGTTAATTCCCTGCCTTTCCTTCGTTCTACTTCAAGAGGGAACAGAACTTTGAGGGCGCACTGAAAACTAATTCAGTGTGTCAAGTTTCAAGTAGCTGGCCCACACCGAGATTGATTTAAGGTTCCAAAGTCATCTATCACTATAGGAGAAAACAGAGTGAAACCTAAAATTTCAAAGTATTCCTGGAATCAAACGCTTGATCTTAGAAGCATAAAATTTGGGGGTCCAAGTGCGAATGGAGTAATGATCATTACAGCCAAGTGTCATCAAATTTGGGTGAAAAAACATTTGCTGACATTTCAGGAAACTCGTAGTTTTGTGGAAGCTTGGCAATCGCTTCAAATGTAAGTGTTATACCCACGCTCTGCTGAGGGCTTCTTCCCGAGGAAACAAATCATGCAGGTACCACTGAGAGCTAATTTAGAATGTCAAAGTTGAAGCAGCTAGCACAAAGGGTGTTTGATTTAGAGTTCTAATTGCATCTGTCACTATAGGAGAAAACAGTGTGAAATCTAAAAATTCAAACTGTTACTGCAAACGAACGCTTCCACTTAGAAGAAAGAAATTCGTGGGGCCAAGTGGGATTGGGGTACTGATCAAATCCACCAATTATTATACATATTGGGTGAAAAAAATATTTCCATTGATTTCAGGAAACTCGGAGTTCTGTGGAATCTTGGCCAAGGGTTTCAAATGAAATTGTTCATTCCCTGCCTTTCCTTCGTTCTACTTCAAGAGGGAACAGAACATTGAGGGCGCACTGAAAACTAATTCAGTGTGTCAAGTTTCAAGCAGCTAGCCCACACCGAGATTGATTTAGGGTTCCAAAGTCATCTATCACTATAGGAGAAAACAGAGTGAAACTAAAATTTCAATGTATTCCTGGAATCAAACGTTTCATCCTAGAAGCATAAAATGTGGGGGTCCAAGTGCTAATGGAGTAATGATCATTACAGCCAAGTGTCATCAAATTTGAGGGAAAAAATATTTACTGACATTTCAGGAAACTCGTAGTTTTGTGGAAGCTTGGCAATCGCTTCAAATGGAAGTGTTATTCCCAAGCTCTGCTGAGGGATTCTTCCCGAGGAAACAAATCATGCCGGTACCACTGAGAACTAATTTAGTGTGTCAAGGTTCGAGAAGCTAGCACAAACCGTGTTTAATTTAGAGTTCCAACGTCATCTATCAGTATAGGAGAAAACAGTGTGAAACCTAAAAATTCAAATTGTGTCTGCAAACGAATGCTTCAACTTAGAAGAAAGAAATTTGTGGGGCCAAGTAGGATAGGGGTACTGATCAATACCGCCAATTATTATCCATATTGGGTGAAAAAATATTTGCTGGTATTTCAGGAAACTCGGAGTACTGTGGAATCTTGGACAACGCTATCAAATGAAATTGTTCATTCCCTGCATTTCCTTCATTCTACTTCAAGAGGAAAGAGAACTTTAAGAGCGCCCCAAGACCTACTTCAGTGTGTCAAGCTTCAAGCATGTAGTATATACCGTGTTTGATTTGGTGTTCCAACAGCATCTATCAGTATAGGACAAAACAGAGTGACACCAAAAAATTCAAAGTATTCCTGGAAACAAACACTTCATCCTAGAAGAATGAAATTTCGGGGTCCAAGTGCTAATGGAGTAATGATCATTACCACAAAGTATCACTAAGATTGGGTGAAAAACATATTTGCTGGGGTTTTAGGAAACTCGGAGTTCTGTGGAATCTTGGCCAACACTTTCCAAAGAAATTGCTCACTCCCTGCCTTTCCTTCGATCTACTTCAAGAAGAAAGAGAACTTTGAGAGCGCACTGAAAACGAATTCAGTTTGTCAAGTTTCAAGCAGCTAGCACACACCGAGTTTGATTTAGAGTTCCAAAGTCATCTATCACTATAGGAGAAAACAGAGTGAAACCTAAAATTTCAAAGTATTCCTGGAATCAAACTCTTCATCCTAGAGGCATACAGTTTGGGGGTCCAAGTGCGAATGGAGTAATGATCATTACAGCCAAGTATCATCAAATAAAGGTGAAAAAATATTTGCTGAGATTTCAGGAAACTCATAGACTTGTGGAAGATTGGAAAACGCTTCAAATGTAAGTGTTATTCTCATGCTCTGCTGAGGGCTTCTTCCCGAGGAAACAAATCATGCAGGTACCACTGAGAGCTAATTTAGAGTGTCAAGGTTGAAGCAGCTAGCACAAATGGTGTTTGATTTACAGTTCCAATGTCATCTATCAGTATATGAGAAAACAGTGTGAAATCTAAAAATTCAAACTGTTACTGCAAACGAACGCTTCAACTTAGGAGAAAGAAATTTGTGGGGCCAAATGGGATTGGGGTACTGATCAATTCCACCAATTATTATCCATATTGGGTGAAAAAAATATTTCCATTGATTTCAGGAAACTCGGAGTTCTGTGGAATCTTGGCCGACACTTTCCAAAGAAATTGCTCACTCCCTGCCTTTCCTTCATTCTACTTCAAGAGGGAAGAAAACTTTGAGAGTGCACTGAAAACGAATTCAGTTTGTCAAGTTTCAAGCAGCTAGCACACACTGAGTTTGATTTAGAGTTCCAAAGTCATCTATCACTATAAGAGAAAACAGAGTGAAACCTAAAATTTCAAAGTATTCCTGGAATCAAACGCTTGATCCTAGAAGCATAAAATGTGGGGGTCCAAGTGCTAATGGAGTAATGATCATTACAGCCAAGTGTCATCAAATTTGGGTGAAAAAATATTTGCTGACATTTCAGGAAACTCGTAGTTTTGTGGAAGCTTGGCAATCGCTTCATATGTAAGTGTCATTCCCACGCTCTGCTGAGGGCCTCTTCCCGAGGAAAAAAATCATGCCAGTACCACTGAGAACTAATTTAGTGTGTCAAGGTTCGAGAAGCTAGCACAAACCGTGTTTGATTTAGAGTTCCAACGTCATCTATCAGTATACGAGAAAACAGTGTGAAACCTAAAAATTCAAACTGTTTCTGCAAACGAACGCTTCAACTTAGAAGAAAGAAATTTGTGGGGCCAAGTAGGATTGGGGTACTGATCAATACCACCAATTATTATCCATATTGGGTGAAAAAATATTTGCTGGTATTTCAGGAAACTCGGAGTTCTGTGGAATCTTGGACAGCGCTATCAAATGAAATTGTTCATTCCCTGCCTTTCCTTCGTTCTACTTCAAGAGGGAACAGAACTTTGAGAGGGCACTGAAATGTAATTCAGTGTGTCAAGTTTCAAGCAGATAGCACACACCGAGATTGATTTAGGGTTCCAAAGTCATCTATCACTATAGGAGAAAACAGAGTGAAACCTAAAATTTCAAAGTATTCCTGGAATCAAACGCTTGATCCTAGAAGCATAAAATGTGGGGGTCCAAGTGCTAATGGAGTAATGATCATTACAGCGAAGTGTCATCAAATTTGGGTGAAAAAATATTTGCTGAGATTTCAGGAAACTCGTAGTTTTGTGGAAGCTTGGCCATCACTTCAAATGTAAGTGTTATTCCCACGCTCTGCTGAGGGCTTCTTCAGAGGAAACAAACCATGCAGGAACCACTGAGAGCTAATTTAGAGTGTCAAGGTTGAAGCAGCTAGCAGAAATGTTGTTTGATTTAGAGTTCCTATTGCATCTGTCACTATGGGAGAAAACAGTGTGAAACCTAAATATTCAAACTGTTACTGCAAATGAATGCTTCCACTTAGAAGAAAGAAATTTGTGGGGCCAAGTGGGATTGGGGTACTGATCAATTCCACCAATTATTATCCATATTGGGTGAAAAAAATATTTCCATTGATTTCAGGAAACTCGGAGTTCTGTGGAATCTTGGACAACGCTTTCAAATGAAATTGTTGATTCCCTGCCTTTCCTTCATTCTACTTCAAGACGGAACAGAACTTTGAGTGTGCACTGAAAACTAATTCAGTGTGTCAAGTTTCAAGCAGCTAGCCCACACCGAGATTGATTTAGGGTTCCAAAGTCATCTATCACTATAGGAGAAAACAGAGTGAAATCTAACATTTCAAAGTATTCCTGGAATTAAACGCTTGATCCTAGAAACCTAAAATGTGGGTATCCAAGTGCTAATGGAGTAATGATCATTTCAGCTAAGTGTCATCAAATTTGGGTGAAAAAATATTTGCTGACATTTCAGGAAACTCGAAGTTTTGTGGAAGCTTGGCCATCATTTCAAATGTAAGTGTTATTCCCACGCTCTGCTGAGGGCCTCTTCCCGAGGAAAAAAATCATGCCAGTACCACTGAGAACTAATTTAGTGTGTCAAGGTTCGAGCAGCTAGCACAAACCGTGTTAGGTTTAGAGTTCCAAAGTCATCTATCAGTATACGAGAAAACAGTATGAAACCGAAAAAATTCAAACTGTTTCTGCAAACCAACGCTTCCACTTAGAAGAAAGAAATTTGTGGGGCCAAGTGGGATTGGGGTACTGATCAATTCCACCAATTATTATCCATATTGGGTGAAAAAAATATTTCCATTGATTTCAGGAAACTGAGTTCTGTGGAATCTTGGCCAACGCTTTCAAATGAAATTGTTCATTCCCTGCCTTTCCTTTGTTCTAATTCAAGAGGGAACAGAACTTTGAGTGTGCACTGAAAACTAATTCAGTGTGTGAACTTTCAAGTAGCTAGCCCACACCGAGATTGATTTAGGGTTCCAAAGTCATGTATCACTATAGGAGAAAACAGAGTGAAACCTAAAATTTTAAAGTATTCCTGGAATCAAACGCTTGATCTTAGAAGCATAAAATGTGGGGGTCCAAGTGCTAATGAAGTAATGATCATTACACCCAAGTGTCATCAAATTTGGGTGAAAAAATATTTACTGACATTTCAGGAAACTCGTAGGTTTGTGGAAGCTTGGCAATCGCTTCAAATGTAAGTGTTATTCCCATGCTCTGCTGAGGGCTTCTTCCCGAGGAAACAAATCATGCAGGTACCACTGAGTTCTAACTTAGAGTGTCAAGGTTGAAGCAGCTAGCATAAAGGGTGTTTGATTTAGAGTTCTAATTGCATCTGTCACTATAGGAGAAAACAGTGTGAAATCTAAAAATTCAAACTGTTACTGCAAACGAACGCTTCAACTTAGAAGAAAGAAATTTATGGGGCAAAATGGGATAGGGGTACTGATCAATTCCACCAATTATTATCCATATTGGGTGAAAAAAATATTTCCATTGATTTCAGGAATCTCGGAGTTCCGTGGAAACTTGGCCAACGCTTTCAAATGAAATTGTTCATTCCCTGCCTTTCCTTCGTTCTACTTCAAGAGGGAACAGAACTTTGAGAGTGCACTGAAATGTAATTCAGTGTGTCAAGTTTCAAGCAGCTAGCACACACCGAGTTTGATTTAGGGTTCCAAAGTCATCTATCACTATAGGAGAAAACAGAGTGAAACCTAAAATTTCAAAGTATTCCTGGAATCAAACGCTTGATCTTAGAAGCATAAAATGTGGGGGTCCAAGTGCTAATGGAGTAATGATCATTACATCCAAGTGTCATCAAATTTGGGTGAAAAAAATATTTGCTGACATTTCAGGAAACTCGTAGTTTTGTGGAAGCTTGGCCATCGCTTCAAATGTGTTATTCCCATGCTCTGCTGAGGGCTTCTTCCCGAGGAAACAAATCATGCAGGTACCACTGAGAACTAATTTAGTGTGTCAAGGTTTGAGCAGCTAGCACAAACCGTGTTTGATTTAGAGTTCCAACGTCATGTATCAGTGTACGAGAAAACAGTGGGAAAGCTAAAAATTCAAACTGTTTCTACAAATGAACGCTTCAACTTAGAAGAAAGAAATTTGTGGGGCCAAGGAGGATAGGGGTACTGATCAATACTGCCAATTATTATCCATATTGGGTGAAAAAATATTTGCTGGTATTTCAGGAAACTCGGAGTTCTGTGGCATCTTGGCCAACACTTTCAAATGAAATTGTTCATTCACTGCCTTTCCTTCATTCTACTTAAAGAAGGAACAGAACTTTGAAGGCATACTGAAAATTAATTCAGTGTGTCAAGTTTCAAGCAACTAGCCCACACAAAGTTTGATTTAGGGTTCCAAAGTCATCTATCACTGTAGGAGAAAACAGAGTGAAACCTAAAATTTCAAAGTATTCCTGGAATTCATCTCTTCATTCTAGAGGCATAAAGTTTGGGGGTCCAAGTGCTAATGGAGTAATGATCATTATAGCCAAGTGTCATCAAATTTGGGTGAAAAAATATTTGCTGGTATTTCAGGAAACTCGGAGTTATGTGGAAACTTGGACAGCGCTATCAAATGAAATTGTTCATTCCCTGCCTTTCCTTCATTCTACTTCAAGAGGAAAGAGAACTTTGAGAGCGCACCAAGACCTACTTCAGTGTGTCAAGCTTCAAGCATGTAGTATATACAGTGTTTGATTTGGTATTCCAACGGCATCTATCAGTATAGGAGAAAACAGAGTGACCCCGAAAAATTCAAAGTATTCCTGGAAACAAACGCTTCATCCTAGAAGAATGAAATTTCGGGGTCCAAGTGCTAATGGAGTAATGATCATTACCACCAAGTATCATCAAGATTGGGTGAAAAACATATTTGCTGGGGTTTCAGGAAACTCGGAGTTCTGTGGAATCTTGGCCAACACTTTCCAAAGAAATTGCTCACTCCCTGCCTTTCCTTCGTTCTACTTCAAGAGGAAAGAAAACTTTGAGAGTGCACTGAAAACGAATTCAGTTTGTCAAGTTTCAAGCAGCTAGCACACACCGAGTTTGATTTAGAGTTCCAAAGTCATCTATCACTATAGGAGAAAACAGAGTGAAACCTAAAATTTCAAAGTATTCCTGGAATCAAACTCTTCATCCTAGAGGCATACATTCTGGGGGGTCCAAGTGCGAATGGAGTAATGATCATTACAGCCATGTATCATATTAGGGTGAAAAAATATTTGCTGAGATTTCAGGAAACTCATAGACTTGTGGAAGCTTGGAAAACGCTTCAAATGTAAGTGTTATTCTCATGCTCTGCTGAGGGCCTCTTTCGGAGGAAACAAATCATGCAGGTACCACTGAGAGCTAATTTAGAGTGTCAAGGTTCGAGCAGCTAGCACAAACAGTGTTTGATTTACAGTTCCAATGTCATCTATCAGTATATGAGAAAACAGTGTGAAATCTAAAAATTCAAACTGTTACTGCAAACGAACGCTTCAACTTAGGAGAAAGAAATTTGTGGGGCCAAATGGGATTGGGGTACTGATCAATTCCACCAATTATTATCCATATTGGGTGAAAAAAATATTTCCATTGATTTCAGGAAACTCGGAGTTCTGTGGAATCTTGGCCGACACTTTCCAAAGAAATTGCTCACTCCCTGCCTTTCCTTCATTCTACTTCAAGAGGGAAGAAAACTTTGAGAGTGCACTGAAAACGAATTCAGTTTGTCAAGTTTCAAGCAGCTAGCACACACTGAGTTTGATTTAGAGTTCCAAAGTCATCTATCACTATAAGAGAAAACAGAGTGAAACCTAAAATTTCAAAGTATTCCTGGAATCAAACGCTTGATCCTAGAAGCATAAAATGTGGGGGTCCAAGTGCTAATGGAGTAATGATCATTACAGCCAAGTGTCATCAAATTTGGGTGAAAAAATATTTGCTGACATTTCAGGAAACTCGTAGTTTTGTGGAAGCTTGGCAATCGCTTCATATGTAAGTGTCATTCCCACGCTCTGCTGAGGGCCTCTTCCCGAGGAAAAAAATCATGCCAGTACCACTGAGAACTAATTTAGTGTGTCAAGGTTCGAGAAGCTAGCACAAACCGTGTTTGATTTAGAGTTCCAACGTCATCTATCAGTATACGAGAAAACAGTGTGAAACCTAAAAATTCAAACTGTTTCTGCAAACGAACGCTTCAACTTAGAAGAAAGAAATTTGTGGGGCCAAGTAGGATTGGGGTACTGATCAATACCACCAATTATTATCCATATTGGGTGAAAAAATATTTGCTGGTATTTCAGGAAACTCGGAGTTCTGTGGAATCTTGGACAGCGCTATCAAATGAAATTGTTCATTCCCTGCCTTTCCTTCGTTCTACTTCAAGAGGGAACAGAACTTTGAGAGGGCACTGAAATGTAATTCAGTGTGTCAAGTTTCAAGCAGATAGCACACACCGAGATTGATTTAGGGTTCCAAAGTCATCTATCACTATAGGAGAAAACAGAGTGAAACCTAAAATTTCAAAGTATTCCTGGAATCAAACGCTTGATCCTAGAAGCATAAAATGTGGGGGTCCAAGTGCTAATGGAGTAATGATCATTACAGCGAAGTGTCATCAAATTTGGGTGAAAAAATATTTGCTGAGATTTCAGGAAACTCGTAGTTTTGTGGAAGCTTGGCCATCACTTCAAATGTAAGTGTTATTCCCACGCTCTGCTGAGGGCTTCTTCAGAGGAAACAAACCATGCAGGAACCACTGAGAGCTAATTTAGAGTGTCAAGGTTGAAGCAGCTAGCAGAAATGTTGTTTGATTTAGAGTTCCTATTGCATCTGTCACTATGGGAGAAAACAGTGTGAAACCTAAATATTCAAACTGTTACTGCAAATGAATGCTTCCACTTAGAAGAAAGAAATTTGTGGGGCCAAGTGGGATTGGGGTACTGATCAATTCCACCAATTATTATCCATATTGGGTGAAAAAAATATTTCCATTGATTTCAGGAAACTCGGAGTTCTGTGGAATCTTGGACAACGCTTTCAAATGAAATTGTTGATTCCCTGCCTTTCCTTCATTCTACTTCAAGACGGAACAGAACTTTGAGTGTGCACTGAAAACTAATTCAGTGTGTCAAGTTTCAAGCAGCTAGCCCACACCGAGATTGATTTAGGGTTCCAAAGTCATCTATCACTATAGGAGAAAACAGAGTGAAATCTAACATTTCAAAGTATTCCTGGAATTAAACGCTTGATCCTAGAAACCTAAAATGTGGGTATCCAAGTGCTAATGGAGTAATGATCATTTCAGCTAAGTGTCATCAAATTTGGGTGAAAAAATATTTGCTGACATTTCAGGAAACTCGAAGTTTTGTGGAAGCTTGGCCATCATTTCAAATGTAAGTGTTATTCCCACGCTCTGCTGAGGGCCTCTTCCCGAGGAAAAAAATCATGCCAGTACCACTGAGAACTAATTTAGTGTGTCAAGGTTCGAGCAGCTAGCACAAACCGTGTTAGGTTTAGAGTTCCAAAGTCATCTATCAGTATACGAGAAAACAGTATGAAACCGAAAAAATTCAAACTGTTTCTGCAAACCAACGCTTCCACTTAGAAGAAAGAAATTTGTGGGGCCAAGTGGGATTGGGGTACTGATCAATTCCACCAATTATTATCCATATTGGGTGAAAAAAATATTTCCATTGATTTCAGGAAACTGAGTTCTGTGGAATCTTGGCCAACGCTTTCAAATGAAATTGTTCATTCCCTGCCTTTCCTTTGTTCTAATTCAAGAGGGAACAGAACTTTGAGTGTGCACTGAAAACTAATTCAGTGTGTGAACTTTCAAGTAGCTAGCCCACACCGAGATTGATTTAGGGTTCCAAAGTCATGTATCACTATAGGAGAAAACAGAGTGAAACCTAAAATTTTAAAGTATTCCTGGAATCAAACGCTTGATCTTAGAAGCATAAAATGTGGGGGTCCAAGTGCTAATGAAGTAATGATCATTACACCCAAGTGTCATCAAATTTGGGTGAAAAAATATTTACTGACATTTCAGGAAACTCGTAGGTTTGTGGAAGCTTGGCAATCGCTTCAAATGTAAGTGTTATTCCCATGCTCTGCTGAGGGCTTCTTCCCGAGGAAACAAATCATGCAGGTACCACTGAGTTCTAACTTAGAGTGTCAAGGTTGAAGCAGCTAGCATAAAGGGTGTTTGATTTAGAGTTCTAATTGCATCTGTCACTATAGGAGAAAACAGTGTGAAATCTAAAAATTCAAACTGTTACTGCAAACGAACGCTTCAACTTAGAAGAAAGAAATTTATGGGGCAAAATGGGATAGGGGTACTGATCAATTCCACCAATTATTATCCATATTGGGTGAAAAAAATATTTCCATTGATTTCAGGAATCTCGGAGTTCCGTGGAAACTTGGCCAACGCTTTCAAATGAAATTGTTCATTCCCTGCCTTTCCTTCGTTCTACTTCAAGAGGGAACAGAACTTTGAGAGTGCACTGAAATGTAATTCAGTGTGTCAAGTTTCAAGCAGCTAGCACACACCGAGTTTGATTTAGGGTTCCAAAGTCATCTATCACTATAGGAGAAAACAGAGTGAAACCTAAAATTTCAAAGTATTCCTGGAATCAAACGCTTGATCTTAGAAGCATAAAATGTGGGGGTCCAAGTGCTAATGGAGTAATGATCATTACATCCAAGTGTCATCAAATTTGGGTGAAAAAAATATTTGCTGACATTTCAGGAAACTCGTAGTTTTGTGGAAGCTTGGCCATCGCTTCAAATGTGTTATTCCCATGCTCTGCTGAGGGCTTCTTCCCGAGGAAACAAATCATGCAGGTACCACTGAGAACTAATTTAGTGTGTCAAGGTTTGAGCAGCTAGCACAAACCGTGTTTGATTTAGAGTTCCAACGTCATGTATCAGTGTACGAGAAAACAGTGGGAAAGCTAAAAATTCAAACTGTTTCTACAAATGAACGCTTCAACTTAGAAGAAAGAAATTTGTGGGGCCAAGGAGGATAGGGGTACTGATCAATACTGCCAATTATTATCCATATTGGGTGAAAAAATATTTGCTGGTATTTCAGGAAACTCGGAGTTCTGTGGCATCTTGGCCAACACTTTCAAATGAAATTGTTCATTCACTGCCTTTCCTTCATTCTACTTAAAGAAGGAACAGAACTTTGAAGGCATACTGAAAATTAATTCAGTGTGTCAAGTTTCAAGCAACTAGCCCACACAAAGTTTGATTTAGGGTTCCAAAGTCATCTATCACTGTAGGAGAAAACAGAGTGAAACCTAAAATTTCAAAGTATTCCTGGAATTCATCTCTTCATTCTAGAGGCATAAAGTTTGGGGGTCCAAGTGCTAATGGAGTAATGATCATTATAGCCAAGTGTCATCAAATTTGGGTGAAAAAATATTTGCTGGTATTTCAGGAAACTCGGAGTTATGTGGAAACTTGGACAGCGCTATCAAATGAAATTGTTCATTCCCTGCCTTTCCTTCATTCTACTTCAAGAGGAAAGAGAACTTTGAGAGCGCACCAAGACCTACTTCAGTGTGTCAAGCTTCAAGCATGTAGTATATACAGTGTTTGATTTGGTATTCCAACGGCATCTATCAGTATAGGAGAAAACAGAGTGACCCCGAAAAATTCAAAGTATTCCTGGAAACAAACGCTTCATCCTAGAAGAATGAAATTTCGGGGTCCAAGTGCTAATGGAGTAATGATCATTACCACCAAGTATCATCAAGATTGGGTGAAAAACATATTTGCTGGGGTTTCAGGAAACTCGGAGTTCTGTGGAATCTTGGCCAACACTTTCCAAAGAAATTGCTCACTCCCTGCCTTTCCTTCGTTCTACTTCAAGAGGAAAGAAAACTTTGAGAGTGCACTGAAAACGAATTCAGTTTGTCAAGTTTCAAGCAGCTAGCACACACCGAGTTTGATTTAGAGTTCCAAAGTCATCTATCACTATAGGAGAAAACAGAGTGAAACCTAAAATTTCAAAGTATTCCTGGAATCAAACTCTTCATCCTAGAGGCATACATTCTGGGGGGTCCAAGTGCGAATGGAGTAATGATCATTACAGCCATGTATCATATTAGGGTGAAAAAATATTTGCTGAGATTTCAGGAAACTCATAGACTTGTGGAAGCTTGGAAAACGCTTCAAATGTAAGTGTTATTCTCATGCTCTGCTGAGGGCCTCTTTCGGAGGAAACAAATCATGCAGGTACCACTGAGAGCTAATTTAGAGTGTCAAGGTTCGAGCAGCTAGCACAAACAGTGTTTGATTTAGAGTTCCAACATCATCTATCAGTATATGAGAAAACAGTGTGAAACCTAAAAATTCAAACTGTTACTGCAAACGAACGCTTCCACGTAGAAGAAAGAAATTTGTGCGGCCAAGTGGGATTGGGGTACAGATCAATTCCACCAATTATTATCCATATTGGGTGAAAAAATATTTGCTGGTATTTCAGGAAACTCGGAGTTCTGTGGAATATTGGACAGTGCTATCAAATGAAATTGTTCATTCCCTGCCTTTCCTTCGTTCTACTTCAAGAGGGAACAGAACTTTGAGAGGGCACTGAAATGTAATTCAGTGTGTCAAGTTTCAAGCAGCTAGCACACACCGAGTTTGATTTAGATTTCCAAAGTCATCTATCACTATAGGAGAAAACAGAGTGAAACCTAAATTTCAATGTATTCCTGAAATCAAACGTTTCATGCTAGAAGCATAAAATGTGGGGGTCCAAGTGGTAATGGAGTAATGATCATTACAGCCAAGTGTCATCAAATTTGCGTGAAAAAATATTTGCTGACATTTCAGGAAACTCGTAGTTTTGTGGAAGCTTGGCCATCGCTTCAAATGTGTTATTCCCATGCTCTGCTGAGGGCTTCTTCCCGAGGAAACAAATCATGCAGGTACCACTGAGAGCTAATTTAGAGTGTCAAGGTTGAAGCAGCCAGCAGAAATGGTGTTTGATTTAGAGTTCTAATTGCATGTGTCACTATAGGAGAAAACAGTGTGAAACCTAATAATTCAAGCTGTTACTGCAAACGAACACTTCCACTTAGAAGAAAGAAATTTGTGGGGCCAAGTGGGATTGGGGTACTGATCAATTCCACCAATTATTATCCATATTGGGTGAAAAAATATTTCCATTGATTTCAGGAAACTCGGAGTTCTGTGGAATCTTGGCCAAGGCTTTCAAATGAAATTGTTCATTCCCTGCCTTTCCTTCGTTCTACTTCAAGAGGGAACAGAACTTTGAGAGCGCACTGAAAACTAATTCAGTTTCAAGTTTCAAGCAGCTCGCGCACACTGAGTTTGATTTAGGGTTCCAAAGTCATCTATCACTATAGGAGAAAACAGAGTGAAACCTAAAATTTCAAAGTATTCCTGGAATCAAACGCTTCATCCTAGAATCATAAAATTTGGGGGTCCAAGTGCTAATGGAGTAATGATCATTACAGCCAAGTGTCATCAAATTAGTGTGAAAAAATATTTGCTGGTATTTCAGGAAACTCCGAGTTCTGTGGAATCTTGGACAGCGCTGTCAAATGAAATTGTTCATTCCCTGCCTTTCCTTCATTCTACTTCAAGAGGAAAGAGAACTTTGAGAACACACCGAGACCTACTTCAGTGTGTCAAGCTTCAAGCATGTAGTATATACCGTTTTTGATTTGGTGTTCCAACGGCATCTATCAGTATTGGAGAAAACAGAGTGACACCGAAAATTTCAAAGTATTCCTGGAATCAAACGCTCCATCTTAGAACAATAAAATTTGGGGGTCCAAGTGCTAATGGAGTAATGATCATTACCAGCAAGTATCATCAAGATTGTGTGAAAAAAATGTTTGCTGCGGTTTCAGGAAACTCATAGTTTTGTGGAAGCTTGGCAAACGCTTCAAATGTACGTGTTATGCCCACGCTCTGCTGAGGTCTTCTTCCCGAGGAAACAAATCATGCAGGTACCACTGAGAACTAATTTAGTGTGTCATAGTTGAAGCATTTAGCACAAACGGTGTTTGATTTAGAGTTCTAACTGCATCTATCACTATAGGAGACAACAGTGTGAAACCTAATTTAGCACTCAAAATAGCAGTAATGTTAGAGTTAGGGTTAGGGTAATGGATAGGGTAAGGAATAGGGTTAGAGTACTGGGTAAGGTTAGAGCTAGAGTTAAGGCTATTGTTAAAGTTAGGTTTAGGGCTGGGATTATGTTTAGGGTTAGGTTTAGGCCAAGGTTTAGTGTTAGCATTAGGTTATATTTAAGGTTTCGGGATTGAGCTAAGATTTGCACAAGTACAAGGTTTAGGGTTAAAGTCAGGGTTAGGGTTAGGTCTAGGTTTAGCATTAGGTTTAGGGTTATGGTTAGGGTAATGTATAGAGTTAGAAGTAGCCTTTGGCTTATGGTTATGGCTAGTTTTAGCATTAGTGATATGGCTAGGTCTAGGTAAGTGTTAGGTTTTCTGTTAGAAGAAGGTTTCGAGCTAGGGTTTGTGTTAGGGTAAGGGTCAGTGTTTGGGTTAGGGTTAGGTTTATGATTAGGTCCAGCATTAGAACTAGGGTTAGGTCTAGAGGTAGAGTTAGTGTTTGGGTTATGTTAAGGGTTGTTGTTAGGGCTAGGGCTAGGTTTATGTTTAGGGCTAGGGCTAGAGTTATCACTAGATGAAGGATTAGGTGTAGATCTAGGTCTAGTGTTAGGGTTAGGTATTGGTATAGGGTTACAGGTAGCACCAATGTTAGGGGTCAGATAGGGTTAGGGTCAAGTTTAGACCTAGGGTTAGTATTAGGGTCCGAATAAGGGTCAGGGTTAGATTTAGGGGTTTGGATAGGGATAGAGCTAGTGTTAGGACTAGTAATCGAGTTAGGTTTGGGGTTAGGCTAAGGATGAGGTTAAAACTAGGTAGTTTTAGTGTTAGAGTTTGGCTTAGGGTAAGGGACAGGGTTAGTGCTAGGGTTAGGGCTAGGCTTAGGGTCAGGGTTAGGGTTAGGGCTAGGGTTAGAGTTAAAGGTAGTGTTAGGGCTTGGATTAGGGCTAGGTTTGGTGTTATCTTTAGGTCTAAGGCTAATGTAAGAACTAGGGTTACAATTGGGGCTAGTTTTAGGGTTATTGTTACGTCTAGGTCTAGTATTAGGTTAGCTTTAGGGTTAGGGTTATGTTTATGGTAATGGATAGTTTAGGGTTAGGGAATGTGTTAGGGTTAGACTGAGGGTTAGAATTAGGGTTAGGGTTCGAGTTAGGGTATTGGATAGGGTTATATCTAGGGTTAGGTCTCGGGTTTTTGTTTTAGGGTTAGGTTTAGGTTTAGTGTAAGGAATTAAGTTAGGATTAGGTTTAGGGTAAGTGTTAGAGCTACATTTAGGTTTATAGATAGGGGTAAAGCTAGTGTTTGGGCTCAGATTAGGGATAGGCTTTGGGTTTTGATAGGGCTAGTGTTAGTGATGTGGCTAATGTAAGAACTAGGGTTATGATTGGGGCTAATTTTAGGGTTACAATTAGGACTAAGTCTAGTTTTAGGATTAGGTTTAAGTTTAGGATGATGTTTTGAGCTACAATTAATGTTAGGTTCAGAGTCAGGTTCATGGTTAGTTTTAGGTTAGGGATAGGACTTGAATTAGGGGTAGGCTTAGAACTAGATGTAGGGTTAGGATTTGGTTTAAGTTAAGGATTAGGGTTAGTGCTATATCTCGGTTATGTTTTAGGGCTAAGGCTAAGGTTATGGTAAGGGATAGGGTTGGAAATAGAAATAGGGCCAGGCAAGAATTAGATTTAATCTTAAGGCTCAGGTTAGGATTAGGGTTAGGGCTAAACTAGGCCTAGGAATAGGTCTAGGAGTAGTGTTAGGGATAGGCCTAATTTTAGGGCTATGTTTAGGCTTAGGTTTAGGGGAAGATATGGGGTTATAGCTAGGTTTAGGGCAAGGGTGATTATTGGAATTAGTTTTAGGGATAGGGTTAGTATTGGATTAGGATTAAGGCTAGATTTGGTGTTAGGATGAGGGCTAGGGCTTTTGTTAGGTTTAGCGCAAATTTTAGGGATAGGGATAATGTGAGGTTTAGGGTTATGGCTAGGGGTAGTTATAGGGTTAGTTTCATGGCTAGGTCTTTTATAAGGGTTAGGTTTAGGGTAAGGATCAAGTTTAGAATTAGGTGTTTTTTAAGGTCAGCTTCAGGTTTCGGTTATGGGTTAGGTTAAGTTTTAGGGTTAGGGCTCAAATTAGGGTTTGGGTTAGAGTTAGGTTTAGGGTAATGGATAGGTTTAAATTTAGGATTCAGGTTAAGATTAGGATAATGGGTATGGTTAGGGATAGTTATAGGGTTAGGGTTAGGCCTAGGGTTAGCATTTGTGTTATGGTTATTGTTAGGGTAATGGATAGCATTAGAGCTAGAGTTAGGGCTAGCATTTTGGTTAGGATTAGGGCTAGAGTTAGGGTTAGGGTTAGGGATAGGGCTAGGGTTAGTGTTTGGGTTAGGTTTATGATATAGGTTAGGTTTTAAACTAAGGTTAGTGCTAGGGTGAGAGTTAGGTTTTGTGTTATGTCTAGGGTTAGATTTCCTGTTAAGGTTAGGGTTAGAGTTAGGGTTAGGGCTAAGGTTACCTTTAGAGTTAGGTTAATGGATAGGATTAGATGTCAAGTTAGGGTTAGGGATAGTTTTAGGTTTTTGGTTAGTGTTAGGGTTTGGGCTAGGGTTAGTTAGAGTATAGTTTAGGATTTGATCTAGGGTTAGGGCTATGATGAGGGTTAGGTTTAGGGTTAGGTCTAGGATTAGGTTTACAGTTAGAGTTAGAGCTAGGGTTATCATTAGGATTAAGGTTAGGTTTATTGTAATGGATAATTATAGAGATAGTATTAGGGTTAGTATTAACATTATGATTAGGGCTAGGGTTAGTGTTAGGTTTAGGGCTAGGGCTAGGGTTATGTTTAGAGTTAGGGTTGGGGTTTTAGCTAGGTTTAGGTCTAAGTGGAGGGTTAGGATTAGCGTGAGTGATACGATTAGTGTTAGGGTTATGCTTAGAGCTAGGTTTAGGCCTAGGATTAGGGCGAGATTTTGTGTTAGGTTTAGAGCTAGGGTTAGGGCTATGGGTATAAAAGAACTAGGGTTATGGTTAGAGTTATGGCTATGTCTAGTGTTAGGTTTCTGTTTTGGTTAGGATCAGTTTTAAAGCTAATTGTTGTTAGTGTCAGGGTCTGTATTTGGATTAGGAATAGGGTTAGGGAAAGAGCTTAAATTAGGATTGGTTAGGTCTAGATGTAGGGTTAGTGTTTGGGTTAGGTTAAGGGTTATCATTAGGGCCAGGGCTAGGTTTTTGTTTCTGTCATGGGTGAGAGATGGCTAGATTTATGATTAAGTTTATGTCTAGGGCTAGTGTTAGCGTAAGGTTTAGGTATAGGTTTACGGGTAGGGCTAATGTGAGAGTTTGGTTTATGGTTAGGATCAGGGCTAGGGTTAGTGTTATGGTAATGGTTATAACTAGAATGATGGCTAGGATTAGGACTAGTAATAAAGTTAGGATTTGTGTTAAGCTAAGGATTAGGGTTAGGACTAGGGTTAGCATTAATTTTAGGGTTTGGCTTAGGGTAAGGGATAGGATTTGTAGTAGGGTTAAGGTTAGGGTTAGGGCTATTGTTAAGGTTAGGTTCATGTATAGGTTTATTTCTAGTGCTAGTGTTAGGGTTCGCTTTAAGGTTAGGTCAGGTTTAGACCTATGGTTACTGTTAGGGTCAGAATAAGTGTCAGATTTGGGTTATGGTTAGAGCTAGAATGAGGGCTAAGGTTAGGACTACTAATAGGTTTAGGGTTTGAGTTAAATTAAGGATTAAGGTTAAGACTAGTGTTAGCATTAGGTTAGGGTTAACTTAGGGTAAGGGATAGGGTTAGAGATAGGGTTAGGGCTATGTTTAGGGTTAGGGTTAGGGATAGTGTTAGAGTTAGTGTAAGAATTAAAGCTAAGGTTAGCTCTCAGTTTAGAGCTAGGTTTAGGTTAGAGTTAGAGCTAGGGTTAAAGTTACAGCCAATGTATGGACTAGGGTTACGATTTGGGCTAGTTATAGGATTAGGGTTAGGACTAGGTCTAGTATTAGGATAAACTACTGGAAAATTGACCCTAGACACAATCCTAAATTTAACAGCATAGCTGTAACCCTAACTCAAACACTAAACCTAACCATAAATCTAAACATAAACATATCCCTAATCCTAACCCTAAACCCAAATCTAACCCTAACCCTAACCCTATATCTAACCCTTTCCATTACCCTAACCCTAAACCTAACCTTAATAATAACCCTAGCCCTAACCCTAACTCTAACACTAACTCTACCATAATTCTATCCCTAGACCTAACCCTAAAACTAATCCTCTCCCTAGCCATAATTCTAGCTCAAAACCAAACCCTTACACTAACCATAACCCTAAACCTAACCCTAGTTCTAAACCTAATCCTAACCATAACTCAAGACCTATTCCTACCCTTAACCCTAGTTCTAACCTAAGCTCTAATTTGACCCATTACTATAACCATAACTCTTACCCTAATGCTAACCCTAAGCCTAAACCTAACCCTATTGCTAATGCTAACCCTATCAATTACCCTAAACCTAACCTGAACCCTAAACTAAACCCTATCATTACCCTCACTCTAACCCTAATGCTAATTCGAGCCCTAAACCTAATTCCTAACTTAAACAAAACCTTAACCTTGACCCTAACCTTAAAATTTCCCCTAGCTCTAAACCTGACCCTTACCCTATTCCTAACCCTTACACTAGATGTAGACCTAAACTTAACATTAAAAATATCTTTAACCATAACCCTAGACCTGATATTAGCCTAGCCCTAATCCCAGCCCTAAAAACCAACAAAAAACCACTAGCCCTTATCCTAGCCCTAAACCTAGCCTTAATCATAACCCTAAATCTACACCTATCCCTATCCCTACTCTAGCCCTAACCCTATCTCTAAACCTAGCTATAACGTCATCCCTTATCCTAAACATAATCATAACCATATATCCATATAACCATATATCATATAACATATCGCTAGGCCTAAACTGAACACTAACTCTAGCCCTAATCCTGGCCTTAACTTAACCCTTATCCAAATCCTAACCCTAATCCTAGCCCTAAGACAAACTCTAACTCTCACACTAGCCCTATTCCTAGTTCTAACCCTATCCCTTTCCATAACTAAACCTAGCCCTAACCTTAGCCCTAACCCTTGCCCTATCCTTAGTCCTAGCCTAACCGTAGATCTAAGCCTAACTCTAAATATAACTGTAACCAAAAGCCTAAGCCTAACACTAACAGTAGACCTAACCCTAATACTCATCATAAAACTAGTGCTAACCCTAACCCTGGAAATAAAACAAAACCAAGCAATAGACCTAACCCTAAACCTTAACTTAAAACAAACTCTAAATTACACCTAGAACAAATCCTAGCCCTAATTTGAGTCCTAACGCTAATCTTAAAACTAACCCTGACCCTGACGTATACCCTAACACTCACCCTAGCTCTAAAACATCACTTTTACATTAAACCAAACCCTAACAGTAAACCTAGCCCTAATTTGAGTCCTAATCCTAAAACTAACCCTGTCCCTGACTCCTACCTAACAATAACCCTAGCTGTAAATTCATCCTAAACTTAAACTTAAACCTGACCATAAACTTAAACACTTACCTTAAATCTAACTAAATTGTAATCCTGATTCTTACATTATTCATTGCCCTAACCCTAGCCCTAATGCTAACCCCAAAACTAGCCATAATTTGAGCCCTAAACCTAGCTTTAACCCAACCCATATCCTAATCTTAACCCTAACACTAACCCTAGCCTTAACCATAACCCTAACCCTAACTCTAGCCCTAATCCTAAACATAATCCTAGCCCTAACCATAGCTCTAAATCGATCAATTACCCAAACAATAACCATAAACCTAATGCTAACCCTAGGCCTAACCCTAACCCTATCCATTAACCTAAACCTAACATGAACCCTAAACCTAACCTGAAGACAAAACCTAACCCTATCCCTTACACTAACCCTAACTCTAACCCTAATGCTAATTTGAGCACTAACCCTAAACCTCAACCTAATCCAAACCCAAAACCTGACCTAACCATTATAATACCCCTAGGTCTAAACCTGAACCTTACCCTAAACCTAACTCTGAATATAGATCTAGCCATAAACCTTACCCTAAAACTAGGGTTAGAATTAGGGTAAGATACGGTATAATATTATAGCTAGGTTAAGGTCTAGGGTGAAGGTTCACTTTAGGTTTAGCCCTAGTGATAGGGTTTAGGCTAAGATTAAGGCTAGGTTTTGGGCCAGGATTAGGAGTATTTTTTTTTTTTTTTGGCATATGGGCTAACATTAGGGCAAGGGCCAATGTTAGGTCTAGGGTTATGGTTAGGGATATTTTCAGGGTTAGGTTTATGGCTATGTATAATGTAAAGTTTAGGTTGAGTGTTAGGTTCACTTTTGGAGATAGGGGTATTATTAGGGCCAGGGTAACAGTCAGGGTTTGTTTAGGTTAAGGTTTAGGGTTAGGGCTCAAATTAGGTTAGGATTATGTTTAGGGTTAGGATAAGGGATATGGTTAGGTTTAAGGTTCAGATTAGGTTTACGGTAATGAATAGGGTTAGGGTTATGGATAGAGTTAGGGTTATCCTAGGATTAGTATTAGGGTTAGGGTTAGGGTTAAGGTAATAGATAGGATTAGAGCTAGAGTTAGGGCTAGGGTTATGGTTAAGATTAAGGCTAGGGTTAGGATTAGGTTTAGAGTTAGGTTAGGGTTAAATCTAGTGTTAGGGTTAGGGTTAGGGCTAGGTATTAGATTAGGTTAGGGTTAGGGTAGGGCTATGCCTAAAATAAGAACTAGGGTTATGATTAGGGCTAGTTTTAGGGTTAGGTTTAGGGCTAGGTCTAGTGTTAGGTTTAGTTTATGATTAGGGTGATGATTTGAAATAGGGTTAGTGTTAGGGTCAGAGTCAAGATCAGTGTTAGTTTTAGGGTTAGGGATAACAGTATAAATAAGGCTAGAGTTATGAGTAGGTGTAGGGTTAGGTTTTGTGTTAGGGTTAGGGCAAGAATTAGGGCTAGGTCTAATGTCAGGTCTGAGGTTACAGTTAGGTTAGTGTTAGGGTTAGGGCTAGGGATCAGTTTTGTTTTAGAGTTACAGCTAGTTTTAGAACTAGTTTTAGGATTAGCGATAGTGTTAGGGCTAGTGGTAGGGTTAGTTTCAGGCGTAGGGTTAGGGTTATATTTAGAGTTATAGTTAGATCTAGGGTTAGGACTTGGGCTAGATTTAGGGGTTAGGTTAGGGCTAGTGTTAGGGTTATGGTAACAGATAGAGTTAGTACTAGAAATAGGTCTAGGTCAAGAGTTAGAGTTAGTCTTAGGGGTAGGGTTAGAGTTAGGGTTATGATTAGCCCTAAATTAGGGCTAGGATTAGAGCTAGGGTTAGTGATAGGGTTAGGGTTAGGGTTAGTATTAGTGTGAGTGTTGGATTAGGGTTAGGGTTAGGGTTAGGGGAAAGGATGTGGTTATACCTATGTTCAGAACTAGGGCGAGGGTTGAAATTAGGGATTGGGCTAGGGTTGGGGTTTAGGTTAGGATTAAGGCTAAGTTTAGGGCTAGGATGAGGGCTTGGGTTTGTGTTAGGTTTAGGGCGAGAATTAGGTCTATGGTTAATGTCAGTTAGGGTTACGCTTAGGGATAGTGTTAAGTTTAGGTTTCTGGCTAGGTCTATTGTAAGGGTTAGGTTTCGGGAAAGTGTCCGGTTTAAATCTAGGTGTATTGTTAGGGTAAGTGTCTTGTTTAGGGTTTCATTTTGGTTATGGTTTAGTTTTAGGGCTTGATTTAGCATTAGGGTTAGGGATTGGGTTAGAGTAATTAATAAGGTTAGGTTTAGTGTTCAGGTTAGTTTTAGGAAATGGATAGGGTTAGTGTTAGTGATAGGTTCAGAATTAGGCCTAGGGTTAGCATTTGGATTAGGCTTATGTTTAGGATAATGGATAGGTTTAGGGCTAGGGTTATGGTTAGGAATAGGTTTAGGTTTAAGCCTAGGGTTAGTGTTATGGTTAGGTTTAGGGTAAGTGTTAGGGTTTGCTCTATGGTTAGGGTAGGGCAATGGTTAGGCTTAGTGTGACATCTAGTTTTAGGGATAGGATTAAGTTTAGAGCTAGGTTAAGCATTATTTTTATGGTTATGTTTAGAGAAATGGATAGAGTTAGAACTAGGGTTTGGCCTTGGTTACTGTTAGGATAGGGACTAGGGTTAGGATTAGGTTTAGGGTTAGTTCTAGATTTATATTTGGGCAAGGGTTAGTGTTTGAGCTAGGGTTAGGGTTAGTGTTAGGTCTAGGGTTAGGGTTAGGGTTATGCTTAGAGCTAGGTTTTGTGTGAGGTTCGGGGTTAACATTAGGGCTATATGTAATGTAAGACCTAGAGTTAGGGTTATGGCTAGGTCTATTGTTAGGGTTATGGCTAGAATTTGGGTTAGCATAAATTTAGAGCTAGGATTTGTGTTACAGAAAGAGACAGTGTTTGGGTTAGGGTTATGGCCAGAATTAGGACTAGGTTTAGGTCTAGAGGTAGAAGTATGTTTGGGTTACGTTAAGGGTTATTGTGAGGACTAAGGCTAGGTTTTTGTTTAGGTCTAGAGCTAATGTTAAGGCTAGATTTTAAATTAGGTTTAAACCTAGGGATAATGGTAGGGTTAGGTGTAGGTATAAGGTTACCAGTAGGGCTAGAGTTAGGGTTTGGTTTAGGGTTACAGTCAGGTTGAGACCTCTGGTTTGGGTTAGTCAGAATAAGGGTCAGGGTTAGGTTTAGTGTTTTGGATAGGGTTAGAGCTAGAATTAGATCTAGGGTTAGGACTATTAATAGGGTTAATATTTGTTTAGCCTAAGAATTAGGAATAGGTCTAGGGTTACCATTAAGGTTAGTGTTTTGCTTAGGGTAAGGGATAGGGATAGACATATGTTTAGGGCTAGGGTTAGGGTTATCATAAGGGTTAAAACTATGTTTTTGGCTCAGATTAGGGCTAGTTTTTGTGTGATGTTTAAGGCTAAGGTTAGGGCAATGACAAATATAAGAAATAGGGTTACAATTAGGGTTAGTTTTAGGGTTAGGTTAGGGGTAGGTCAGTGTTAGGGCTAGGTTTAAAGTTAGATTGATATTTATAGCTAGCGATAGTGTTTGGATATGAGTCAGGTCAGGTTGAGTTTTACGGTTAGGGTTAGGACTCCAATTAGAGCTAGGGTTACTGTTAGTGTTTGGTTTAAGTGTAGGGTGCTGTTTAGAGCTAGGGTGAGTGTTAGGATATGAATCAGGTTCCGGGATATTTTTAAGGTTAGAATTAGGACTTGAATTAGGGATAGGGTTAGTTCTAGGTGTAGTGCTAGTGTTTGGTTTAAGTTACGGTTTAGTTTTAGGCCTGTTGCTCAGTTTTGTTTTAGTGCTATTGTTTTGGTTAGGGCTAGTTTTACAATTAGCTTTAGGGTTAGGGCTAGGGTTATGGTTTGGATTAGAATTAAGGCTGGGTTTAACACTAGGATTAGGGAAAGGTTTTGTGTTAGGTTTAGTGCAAGAATTAGGGTTATGGCTAGTGTCAGGTCTAGGTTTAGAGTTTGGGAGAGTCTTAGAGTTAGGTTTATGGCTAGGTAAAATTTAAGTGTTACATTTAGGGAAAGGGTCAAGTTTAGAGCTAGGAGTATTATTAGGTTCATGGTCAGGCTTCAGGTTTGATTTAGGATAAGGTTTAGTTTTAGAGCTCAAATTAGCATTAAGGTTAGAGTCAGGGTTAGGGTAATGGATAGGGTTAGGATTAGGGTTCAGGTTAGGTTTAGAGTAATAGATATGGTTTTGGTTTGTGATAGGTTTAGGGTTAGGCCTAGAGATAGCATTAGCATTATGGTATCATTTGGGTAATTTATGGGGTTAGACCTAGGGTTAGGGCTATGGTTATGGTTAGGATTAGGGCTAGAGTTAGGGTTAGGGTCAGGGTTAGGGCGAGGTTTAGAGTTAGGATTAGGTTTTGGAAATGGTTTAGGGCTTGAGCTAGGGTTAGTGCTAGGGTAAGGTTAGTGCTAGGGTTATGATCATGATTAGTATTAGGGTTAGCGTTAGGGTTAGGGCTAGGGTTATCATTAGGATTAGGGTAGTAGATTTAGATGTCAGGTTAGAGTTAAGGATAAGTTTAGGTTAGAGTTAGGGTTAGGTTTAGGGTTAGGGTTAGGATTTGAGGTAGCTTAGTTTAGGGTTAGGGTTAGGTTCACTGCTAGTTCTAGGGTTAGGTTTGTGTTTATGTTTAGGGTATGTTTAGCTTTAGGTCTAGTGTTATCATTAGGGTAAAGTTTTGGGTTAGGGTAATGGGTAGTGTTCGAGCTAGGTTTATGTCTAGGGTTCAGGTTAGGATTAGGGCTAGGGTTAGGTTAGGTTTACGCCTTCAGTTAAAGTTAGGGTTAGCTTAAGTTTAAGGGTTAGGGATTGAGGTAGGTTTAGGGCTGGAGTGAGGGTTAGGGTTACAGTTAGGGCTAGGGTAGGGTTAGGATTAGGGTTAGGGCTAGGGTTAGCATTAGGTTTAGTGTTATGGTTAAGATAGTGGATAGAGTTAGAGTTAGGGTTTGTGCTATGGTTAACGTTAGGATTAGGTCTAGGGTTTGGGTGAGGTTTTGGGTTTAGGCTAGGGTTATGTTTATGGTAAGGTTAAGGGTTGAGCTAGGGTTAGAGCTAGGATGAGGGTTAGGGTTAGGTTTAGGGCTAGGTTTAGGGTTAGAGTTATGCTTAGGGTTAGGTTTAGGGCTACAATTAGGGCTAGGTTTTGTGTGAGGTTTAGGGCTAGTGTTAGGTGTATTCGTAATTTAAGAGCTAGAGTTATGGTTATGGCTATATTTAGGGTTTTTCTAGTGTTAGGGTTAGTGTTTGTGTTAGGATAAGGTTTAGGGATAGAGTGATGTATAGGGTCCGTGTTAGGGTGAGAATCAGGGTTAGTATTAGTTCTAAGGTTAGGATTAGGACTTGAATTAGGGCTAGTGTTAGGGCTAGGCGAAGGTTTAGGCTATGGTTTAGGTTAAGTGTTAGGGTCAGTGCTCTGGCTCGGTTTTGCTTGAGCGCTAGGGCTAGGGTTAGGGCTTGTTTTCAAATTAGTGTTAGGGTTAAAGCTAGTGATAGGGTATGGTTTTGGCTTATGGTTAGGGTTATATTTAGAGTTAGGGTTAAATCTAGGTTATGGCTAGGGTTTGTGCTAGGGTTTAGGTTATCATAAGGGATAGGGTTAGATCTAGGGCTAGGGCTAGGCGAGAGTTAGAGTTAGGATTAGGGTTTGGTAGGGTAAGGGTTCGGGTTTTATTAGGGCTAGGTTTAGAGCTAGGGTTAGTAATAAGGCTAATCCTAGGTTTAGGGCTACATTTAGGGTTATGGTTATGGTTAGGCATGATGTTATTGCTAGGTTTAGAACTAAGGCGAGGGTTAAAATTAGGGTTAGGGCTAGAGTTATGGTTAGGGTTAGGATTAAAGCTAAGTTTAGTGCTAGGATTAGGGCTAGGATTTGTGTTAGGGTTAGGGCTTCATTAGTGCTAGGGCTAATGTCAGGTCTAGGATTATGGTTAGAGATAGTTTTAGGGATAGGGTTATGACTAGATATAGTGTAAGGGTTAGGTTAAGGTTTAGGGTAAGGTTTAGAGCTAGGGGCATTATTAGGGTAAGGTACAGGGTTCCAGGTTGGATTAGGTTAATGTTTAAGGTTAGGGCTCAAATTAGCATTGGAGTTAACATTAGGTTTAGGTTTATGGACATGGTTATGTTTAGGGTTCAGGTTAGTTTTAGTGTAATGGGTAGGTTTAGGGTTAGGAATAGGGTTAGAGTTATCCTATGGTTAGCATTAGGGTTAGGGTTAGGGTTAAGGTAATGATAGGATTAGAGCTAGGTTTAGGGCTAGGGTTATTGTTAGGATCAGGGCTAGGGCTAGGGTTAGTGTTAGGTTTTGGGTTATTTCAAGGGTTAAGGTTAGCATTAAATTTTGGGTAAGTGTTAGATCTAGGGTTACAGTTATTGTTAGTGTTAAAGCTAGTGTTAGGGCTCTGATTAGGATAGGTTTTGGTTTAGGGTACTGCTACAGTTAGGGCTAAAGCTAATGTAAGAACTAGGGTTACAATTGGGGCTAGTTTTAGGATTGGGGATAGGGCTAGGTCTAGTGTTTGGGTTCGGTTTAGGTTTTGGTTGATAATTAGAGCTAGAGTTAGTGTAGGGTCAGAGTAAGGGTCAGGGTTAGTTTTAGGGATAGGGATAGGACTCAAATTATAGCTAGGTTTAGGGTTATGTGTAGGCTTAGGATTTGGTTTAGGTTAAATGTTAGGGTTAGGGCTATGGCTCTGTTTTTTGTAGGGATTGGGCTAGGTTTGGGCTAGTTTTAGGGTTAGTGTTACAGCTTGTGTTACTGAGAGACTTAGGCTTAGGTTTAGGGTACATTTAGAGTTAGGATTAGATGTAGGATTATGGCTAGGGCTTGGGTTAGGGCTAAGGTTTTGGGCAAGTTTTAGGGTTATAGTAAATGTTGGGGATAGAACTAGAAATAGGACCAGGCTGAGAGTTAGAGTTAGTCTTAGGGGTAGGGTTAGGTTAGGTTTAGGTCTAAATTAGGGCTAGGATTAGGTGTAGGCTTTGTGCTAGGTTTAGGCCTAGTTTTAGGCTTAGGTTTAGGTTTGGGGATAGGGTTAGGTTTAGGGGAATTGATGGGGTTATAGTTAGTGTTAGGGCTAGGTCGAAGGTTAGAATTATGATTAGGGCTAGGATAATGTTTTGGGTTAGTAATAAGGCTAGGTTTAGGGCTAGAATGAGGGCTAGGATTTGTGTTAGGGTTATGGCAAGTATTAGGGCTAGGGTTAGTGTCAGGTCTAGGGTTATGGTTAGGGATAGATTGAGGGTTAGATTTATGGCTAGGTCTAGGATAAGGGTTAGGTTTAGAGCTGGGAATATGATTAAGGTTAGAATCAGGTTTTGGTTTTGGTTTAGGTTAGGATTTAGGATTAGGGCTCCAATTAGCTTTAGGGTTAGAGATATGGTATGATAAGTTTAGGTTTAGGGTTCAGGTTAGGTGTAGGGTAATAGATAGGGTTAGAGTTAGTGAAAGGGTTAGGTTTAAGCCTAGGGTTAGCGTTAGAGTAAGGGTTATGTTTAGGGTAATGGAGAGGGTTAGAACTAGGGTTAGGGCAAGGATTATGGTTAGTATTAGGGCTTGAGTTAGGGTTAGGGTTAGGATTAGGCCCACGGATAGCGTTAGGTTTAGGGTACGGTATAGGATTTGAGCTGGGATTAGCAGTAGGGCGAATGTTACGTTTAAGGTTAGGCCTAGGTTATAGTTATGGTTAGGCCTAACCCTAACACTAACACTAGCCCTAATCCAAGCCCTAATTTAGCCCTATCCTTAACCCTAATCCTAGCCTAAGACAAACTCTAACTCTCACACTAGCCCTATTCCTAGTTCTAACCCTATCCCTTACTGTAACTCTAAACCTAACGCTAACCCTAGCCCTATCCTTTGTCCTAGCCTAACACTATATCTAAGCCTAACTCTAAATATAACCGTAACCTTAAGCCTAAGCCTAACACTAACAGTAGACCTAACCCTAATACTCATCATAAAACTAGTGCTAACCCTAACCCTGGAAATAAAACAAAACCAAGCAATAGACCTAACCCTAAACCTTAACTTAAAGCAAACCCTAAATTACACCTAGAACAAATCCTAGCCCTAATTCGACTCCTAACCCTAATCTTAAAACTAACCCTGACCCTGACTTATACCCTAACACTCACCCTAGCTCTAAAACACCACTCTTACCTTAAACCAAACCCTAACACTAGTCCTATCCCTAATTTGAGTCCTAATCCTAAAACTAACCCTGTACCTGACTCCTACCTAACAATAACCCTAGCTGTAAATTCATCCTAAACTTAAACCTAACCATAAACTCTAATCTTAAACACTTACCTTAAATCTAACTAAATTTTAATCCTGATTCTTACATTATTTATTTCCCTAACCCTAGCCCTAATTCTAACTCCAAAACTAGCCATAATTTGAGCCCTAAACCTAGCTTTAACACTAACCCTAATCCTAACACTAACCCTAACAGTAGCTCTAACTCTATCCCTAAACCTAAGCAAAACCCTAACCCTAATGGTAACCCTAGACCTCTCCCTAATCCTTAGGCTTATCAAAACCATAACCCTATTAATAGTCCTAAACCTAGCCCTCATTCGAGCTTTAACCTATCCCAAACCCTAACCCTAACCTTGACCCTCATTCTGACCATAACACTAACCCTAGGTATAAACCTGATTCTAACCCTAGACCAAACCTTAACACTAGCCCTACCAGTAAACTTATACTAAACCTGACTCTACCACTAGCCCTAGACCTAAACCTAATCTTAAATGTAGCCTTAACTCTAGACCTAGACCTAAACAAAAGCCTAGCTCTAGCCCTAACAATAACCCTGCATTTAACACTAAGCTAACTCTAAACCTGACCCTAACTGAAAATCTAAACCTAACACTAGACCTAGCCATAACCCTAACCCTACACCTAGCCATAATCATAATCCTAGCTCTTACATTACCCATAGCCCTAACCCTACACCTTAACCTAACACAAAACCTAGAGTGAATCCTAGGCCTAAACCTAGCCCTGGGTGCAACACTAACCCTAACCCTAGCCCTAATCGTAACCCTAACTGTATCCTTAGTCCTAAATTTACTCAATGCCTAACTTTTGCCGTAAATATAAACTTAGACTTATCCCTAACTCTAACCCTAACCCTATCCCTAACCCTAAACTTAACCCTATCCCTAAACCTAGCTCTGAACATACACATTACCCTAACCCTAACCCTATTGATAATCCTAGCCATAAACATAACCCTAACCCTAACCCTAACCAGAAATCTAACCTTAGACCTAACACTAAACATAACAGTTGCCATGGCCCCAACTTTAGCTCGCACCCTAACCTGTACTAGAAACCTAAACCTAACCATGCCTTCACCTTAATCCTAAAACTAAATCTAACCCAAAACCGAAACCGAAACTTACATCTAACCATATCCATTAACCTAAAACCTTATCCCAACCCTAATGATAAACGTAGCCCTATCCCTAACCCTAACCCTAAACCTACCGTAATCTTATCCCTAGACCTAACACTGAACCTAACCCAAAACTTAGCCCTTGCCCTAACTCTAGCTCAAACCCTAATTTTTACAGTAAACAAACCCTAGCCCAAACCCTAACCCTAATCCTAGGCCTAATCCTAACCGTAAACATAGCCCAAACCCTAGCTCTAACTCTATCCATTACCCTAACCATAATCCTAAACCTAATGCTAATCCTAGCTCTAACTTTATATAACTTTAAATCTACCTTTATCCCTAGCTCTGATTCTAACCTGAACCCTCAATGTAGCCCTAACAATTACTAAATCCATGAGCCTTACCCTTAACCTAACAGTAATAAAAAAACTAAGCCTAACACTAACCCTAACCCTAGCCCTAACCATAATATAAACTCTAACTCTTGACCTAACTGAAAACCTAACCCTAGCCTTAGCACTAACACTAGCTTAAACCCTAACCCCTATCCTAATCTTAACCCTAACCCTAAAACTAGCCTTAGTCATAACCCTAACCCTAAATTGAGCCCTAATCCTAAACATAATCCTAGCCCTAACCATAGCTCTAAATCAATCAATTACCCCCAAAATAAGCATAAACCTAATGCCAACCCTAGGCCTAACCCTAACCCTATCCATTAAACTAAACCTAACATGAACCCTAAACCTAACATGAAGCCAAAACCTAACCCTATCCCTTACACTAACTCTAACTCTAACCCTAATGCTAATTTGAGTGCTAAATAAACCTCAACCTAATCCAAACACAAACTGACTTGACCATTATAATACCCTTAGGTCTAATCCTGAACCTTACCCTAAACCTAACTCTGAATATAGACCTAGCCATAAACCTTACCCTAAAACTATCCCTAACTGTAACCTTAGACCTGATATTAGCCCTAGCCCTAATTTTTGCCATAACCCTAACACAAATGCTAGCCCTCATTCTAGCCATAAACCTAGTCTTGAATCTAACTGGAACCCTAACTCTAGCCCTATTCTTAATTTTACCCCTCGCCCTATATCTGAACCTAGATATAATCCCAACCCTTCCCCTAAATCTAACCCTAATTCTAACCCTAGATTTAAGCCTTACACTAATCCTAGACCTGATCCTAGCCCTAATTTAGCCCTAATTCTAATCCTAACACTAGCACTAATACTAACTCTATCGCCCTAGCCCTATCCCTAGTTCTAACCCCATCCCTTACCATAACCCTAACACTTGCTCTACCCTTAGCCCTAAACCTAGCCCTATTACTAACCCTAGATCTAACCATTACTCTAAATCTAAACTCAACCCTAAACCTAAGCCTCACACTAAATCTAGCCCTAACATTAACACTAATCCTAAAACTAGCCCTTAGTCCTAGCCTTAAAAAATCAAGCTATATCCCCAACTCTAACCTTTAACCTAAACCAAAACCTATCCCACACCTAGCCCTAACCCTAGCCCTAATTCAAGTCCTACCTTGACCCTAAAACTAACCTTGACCCTGATTCTTACCCTAACACTAACTATAGCTCTCAGATCACCCTAAAATTATACCTAACCCTAAAACTACACCTACCCCTAACCCTAACCCTAAAAGTAGCCCTAATCACAACCCTAGTTCTTATGTTAGTTGTAGCCCTAATCCTTGCCCTAACCTAACCCAAAACCTAGCACTAATCTGAGCCGTACACCTGTTTTAATCCTAACCCTAACCAGAGCCCTAACCATTACCCTAAACCTAACCCTAACACTAAAACTTGCCCTAACCCTAAACCTAAACCTAGCCTTAATCCTAACCATAATCCTAGACCTAAACCTAGCTCTAACACTATCCATTACCCTAACCATAACCCAAACCCTAATGCTAATTTTAGGATAACCCTAACCCTATCTCTAACCCTAACTTTGTCCATTACTCTAAACCTAACCTGAAACCTAAACCTAACCATAAACATTACCCTAACCTTAATACTAAACCGGATGCTAATTAAAGTCCTGATCCTAAACCTTAACCTAACTCAAACCTTAATCATGACAGTGATCCTAATAATAACCCTATCTCTAAACCTGACCCTATCCCTCAACCTAAAACTTACACTAGAACTAGCCATAAACCTAAACCTAAAATTAACCCTAACCATAAACCTAGACCTGACATTAGTGCTAGCACTAATTCTAACTATAACCCTCACACAAAACTGAACCCTAATCCTAGCCCCAAACCTAGCCCTAATCCTAGCCCTAAACCTAGATTTAATACTAACCCTAACCCCAACCCTAGCCCTAACCCTATTTTGTACCTCGCCCTAAATATAGCTATAACATCATACCTCACACTAATCCTAACCATAACCCTAGCCCTAAACCTAGGCCTAGCCCTACCACTAACCCTAGCGTTAATCCTATGAAAAATTAGGTCCTAAACCTAACCCTAACTCTAACCCTAACCCTAACTCTCACCCTAGCACTAACTCTAGTTCTAAATCTATCCCTTACCATAACACAAGCCCTAGACCTAAACCTAGCCCCAAGCCCATTCCTACTTTTGACATAGCCCTTTAACTAGACCTAACCCTAACCTCAATCAAACCCCAATCATAAGTCTATACCTCACCCTAACACTAGCCCTAACCCTAATGCTAATTGGAAAACTAGTCCTAACCCTAGCCCTAGCACTCAAACAAAACTGAGTCATAGGGTTAATGCTAATTCTTAACCTAAACTAAAACCTACGCTTATACCTAGCCCTCACCCTAGCCCTAATTTGAGTACTAACCCTAATTCTAGAACTTACTCTGACCCTGACTCAGACCCTAACAATAACCCTAGATCTAAACATCACACTAACACTAAACTTAACCCGAACACTAGACCTAGCCCTACACCTAACCTTAAAATTAGCCCTTATTGTAACACCAGTTCTTACAATAGCAATAGCCCTGTGTTAACAGAAAAGCTAGCACTAATCCAAGAACTAAACCTAGATTTAAACATAACCCTAAACAAAACCTAGACATATACCTAACCCTAGCTCTAACTTTATCCCTTACCCTAAGCCAAACATTCACCCTAATGCTACCCTAGTCCTAACCCTAAACCTTAGCCTACCCCAAACCATAACACTATTACTAGTCCTAACCATAGCCCTCATTCTAGCTCTAATATTAACCCAAATCCTAACCCTAACCCTGACACTTAATCTGACCCCAACTCTAACCCTAGGATTAAACATGAGCCTAACCCTAAACTGAACCCTAACACTAGCCGTATGGGTAAACTTATACCTAAACCTAACCCTAACACTCGAACTAGACAAAAACCTAATCCTAAATCTAGCCATAACTCTAGCTCTAGACCTAAAATACTAACCTTAGCCCTCACAATAACCCTTAACCTAACCCAAACACTACCTCTACCTCTAGACCTAAACATAGCCCTAATTATGGCAATAACTCTAACCCAAACACTGTCTCTTTCTGTAACACAAATCCTAGCTCTAAATTTTATGGTAACCCAAATTCTAGCCATAATCCTAACAATAGACCTAGCCATAACCCTAACTCTAGGTCTTACATTACATATAGCCCTAATGTTAGCACCAAATCTCACACAAAACCTAGCTCTAAGCGTAAACCTAACCCTAACCCTAGACCTAATACTAACCCTAACCCTTGCCTTAACCCTAACCCTAGCTCAAACACTAACCCTTGCCCAAATATAAATCTAGACCTAACACTAACCCTAACCCTAACCCTAGTCCTAATCCTAACCATAACCAAGGCCAAACCCTAGTTCTAACTCTATCCATTTCCTTAACATAACCCTAACCCTAATGCTAAACCTAGCTCTAAACTTAACCCTAACCCTAAACCTAGGTGTCACACTAAGCCTAACCATTGCCCTAGGCCTAACCATAGCTCAAACCCTAACACTTACCCTAAACCTAACCATAACACTAACCCTAGGCTTAAACCTAACCCTAACCCTAGCCCTAATCCTAACCATAACTCTACCCCTAAACCTATCCATTATCCTAAACATAAGCCTAATCCAAATGCTAACCCTAGGCTTAACTCTAAAACTATCTCTAACACTAACCCTATCCATTTCCTAAAACTAACCTGAACACTAAACCTAACCTTATTAATTACTCTAACCCAATCCCTAACCCTAATGCTAAATCCAGCCCTAAACCTAAACCATAACCTAAACCAAACCCTAAACAAGACACATACCCTAACAATACACCTAGCTTTAAACCGCACCCTTTCCCGAAACCTAACCCTTACAATAGACCTAGCCATAAACCTAACCTTAACACTATCCCTAAGCATAACCCTGACAATAGCCATAGACCTAATTCTTGCCCTAAACCTAACACAAACCCAAGCCCTCATCCTAGCCTTAAACCTAGCCTTAATCCTAACCTGAACCCTAATCCTAGCCCAATCCGTTATTTCAACCCTCGCCCTAGTTCTGAACATAGGTATAACCATATCCTTTCCCCTAACCCTAACCCTAATTCAACACTCACACTAATGCTAACCCTAACCCTAAACCTAACACTAACCCTAGCTCTAATCCAACCCTAATTTAGTGTTAATCGTAACCCTAACTCTAACCCTACCCCTAAGACTAACTCTAACTCTTGACCTAGACATATTTCTAGTACTAACTCTATCTGTTACCATAACCCTAACACTAGCCCTAACCGAACCCCTAAACCTAGCCCAAGTTCTAACCCTAGATCTAAACATAACTCTAAATATAACCCTAACCCTAAGCCTGAACCTAACCTTCCACTAGCCCTAACACTATCGCTAATCCTAAAACTAGTTCTAAACCTAGCTGTAGCTCTAAAACAAAACTGAGCCCTAGCCCTAACCCTAACACTAACCTAACTGTAACCTCAAAAGTGACATTAGACCTAGCCCTAATTCTTACCCTAACCATAACACAAAACCTAACCCTACACATACCCATAACTCTAGCCTTATTTATAGTGTTATCCCTAACCCTAAAACTAACACTGACCTTGACTCTGACCCTAAAACTAACCTTATTTCAAATCATCACTCTAATCATACCCTAACCCTAACACTAGACCTAGCCCTAACCCTAACCCTAAAACTAGCCCTAATCGTAACCCTAGTTCTTATATTAGCCATAGCCCTACCTTAACCCTAACCTAATATAAATCCTAGCCCTAAACCTAACCCTAACACTACCTTTAACCCTAAACTAACTCTAAACCTAATCTTAACCCTAGCCTTAATCCTAAGCATAAACCTTGACCTAACTCTAGCTCTAATCCTATCTATTACCTTAACCCTAACCCTAACCCTAATAATAATCCTAGGATAACCCTAACTCTATCCATAACCTTAACCATATTCATTACCATAAATTTAACCTGAACCCTAAACCTAACCATATCAATTATCCTAACACTAAACATAATCGAAACCTAATTTCAGCTCTAACCCTAAACATTAACCTAAAAAACCCAAAATATTACCCTGACCCTAATAATACCCCTATTTCTAAAAGTGACCCTAACCCTCACCTAACCCTTATATGATACATAGCCATAAACCTAACCATGAAATTATCCCTAACCATAACCCTAGACCTAACATTAGCCCTAGCCCTAATGTTAGCACTTATGATTAAAAAAAAATAAGCCCTAATCCTGGCCCTAAACCTAGACTTAATCCGAACCCTAACCCTATCACTAGGCTTAACCCTAAAGAGAACCCTCACCCTAGCCCTTAACCTAGCTATAATATCATACCGTACCTTACCATAATTCTAACCCTAGCCCTAAACCAAGGCCTAGCCCTAATACTAAACCTAGCTCTAATCCTAGACCTAATTTATCCCTAACCCTAAATCTAATCATATCCCTTGCCCTAAGAGTAACTCTAACTCTTGCCCTAGCCCTAGTTATAACATTATCCCTTACCATGACCCAAAGCCTAGCCCTAACCCTAGCCCCAAACTTAGCCCTAGCCCTAAACATAGATCTAACCCTCACTCTAAATATAACCCTAACCTAAAACCTATACCTCACCCTAACACTAGCCCTAATCCTAATACTAATTTGAAAACTATCCCTCACCATAGCCATAGCATTCAAGCAAAACTGAGCTACAGCTCTAATTCTACACCTTAACCTAAACCAAACCCTAACACTACGCCTAGCCCTTACCCAAGCCCTAATTTGAGTCCTAAACCTAACCGTACAACTAATAATGACCCTGACTATGATCCTAAAACTAACCTTAGCTCTAAACATCACCCTAACACTAAACCTAACCCGAACACTAAACCTAGCCCTAACCCTAATCCTAAAACTAGACCTAAACGTAATGCCAGGTCTTACATTAGCAATAGCCCTAACTCTAACACAAAACCTAGCCTTAATCTGAACCCTAACCCTAGCTTTAACACTAACACTAACACTAAACCTAACCCTAACCCTAGCTCTAACCCTATCCCTTACCCTATGCCAACCCTCACCCTAATTCTACGCTAATCCTAACCCTAATCCATAGCCTACCCCAAACCCTAACTCTATTACTAGTCCTTACCCTAGGCCTCATTCTATCTCTAACCCTAACCCCAAACCCTAAGCCTATCCCTGACCCTTATTCTGACCCTAACACTAACCCTAGATCTAAGCCTTACCCTAACTCTAATCCAAACACTAACACTAGCCCTATGGGTAAACCTATACCTAAACATAACCATAACATTAACACTAGACCTAAACTTAATCCTAAATATAGCCATAAATCAAGCCATAGCCCTAAACAATAACCTAGCTCCAGCACTAACAATAACCCATTAGTCTAATGCAATGACTAACAATACCCCTAGAACTAACCCTAGTAAAATTGTGCTACTCACCATAAATGTAATGCTAACCTGAACACTGACCCTTACCCTAACACAAACACTAGCTCTAAACCTTATCCTAACCCAAAACATACCCGAACACTAGACCTATCCATAACCCTCACCTTAAAACTAGCCATAACCATAATCCTAGTTCTTACATTACCCATAATCCTAACACTAGCCATAAACCTCCTCCCAAAACCTAGCCCTAAACTAGCTGTAAGCCTAGCACTAAAACTAGCTGTAAGCCTAATCCTAACCTTAGCCCGAGTCCTAACCCTCACACTTGCCTAGCCCTAAACTTAGCTTAAACTCTAACTCTTACCCTAATTGTAACCCTAACGCTAACCCTAACCCTAAAACTTGCCCTAATCCTAACTGTAACCATAGCAGAATTCCTACCTCATATTATTTCCATTACCATAAATATAACCCTAACACTAATGCTAACCCTAGCCCTAACTCTAACCCTAATTCTAACCATAGCCCTGATTTTAACCCTAAAACTTGCCCTAGCTCTAACCATAAACACTTAACCTAAACCTAACCCTAACACTAAACTTAGGCCTAACCCTAACCCTAGTCCTAATCCTAACTTTAACCTAATCCCTAACACTAGCACTAACTCTATCCATTACCCTACACATAAGCCTATCCCAAATGCTAACCCTAGGCCTAAACCTAGCACTAACATTAAAACTAACCCTATACATTACTCTATACCTAACCTGAACCCCAAAACTAATCCTTTTCATTACTCTAACCCTAACCCTAATGCTAATTTGAGCCCTAACCCTAAACTTTAACCTAAAGAAAAAACTAACCAGGATTTGACCCGAATAATACGCCCAGCTCTAAAGCTGACCCTTACCCTAAACCTAACACTTACATTAGACCTAGCCATAAACCTAACCCTAACCATAACCCTAGACCTGACATTAGTCCTAGCACTAATTCTAGCCCTTACCTTAACACAAAACCTAGCCCTCATCCTAGCCCTAAACCTAGCCTTAATCCTAATCCAAACCCTCACCCTGGCTCTATCCTAATTTTAACCCTCGAATGAACCCTGAAACTAACTATGAGCCCATCACATCCCCTAAAACAAACCCTAACCCTAACAATTACACAAACCCTCACCATAGCCTTAACCATAGGCCTAACACTAACTCTAGTGCTAATCCTAGCCCTAATTTAGCCCTAACCCTAACCCTACCCCTAACCATAGTCCTAAGACTAACTCACTCTCACCCTAGCCCTATTTTTATTTCTAAACCTATCTGTTTCCTTAGCCCTAACCTTAGCCCTCATCGTAGCCATAGCCCTCAACCTAGATCTAACCATATCTATAAATCTAAACCTAAAGTTAAGCCTAAACCTCACCCTACCACTAGCCCTAATACCATTGCTAATCCTAAAACTAGCCCTAACCCTAGTCCTAACCCTAAAACAAAATGGAGCCATTGCTCTAACACTAATCCTTAACTTAAACCAAACCCTAATCCTACAAGTAGCCATAACCCTAGCTCTAATTCAAATCCTAGGCCTAAACCTATCCATAGCTCTAAATATCACCCTAACCATTAAGCTAATGCTGACACTAGAGTAGCCAAAATCCCATCCCTAAACTAACCCTAATCATAAACATAGTTCTTACATTGGAATATCCCTAACTCTAGCCTTAACCCTAACACAAAAATAGCCCTAATCTGAGCCCTAACACTAGATTTAACCATAACTCTAACCCTAGACCTAAACCTAACCCTAATTATAGCCCTAACTTTATCCCTTACCCTAAGCCAATCCCTATCCATAATTCTAACCTTAGTCCTAATCCTAATCCTTAGCCTAACCCTATTTCTAGTCCTAACACAAGCACTCATTCTAGCTCTAATTCTAACCCCAAACCTAACCCTAACCTTCACCCTTATTCTGACACTAACACTAATTATAGGCCTAAACCTGAACCTAACTCTAAACTGAACCCTGAAGCAAGCCTTATAGTAACCTTATAACTAAACCTCACCCTAACACTAGCCCTAAATGTAAACCAAATCCTAAATCTAGCAATAATTCTAGCCCTAGACCCCCCAAAAAACTTAGTCCTAGCCCTAACAATAACCCTTAACCTAAAACAAACACTAACCCTACACATAACCTAACCTTGTCCTAATTCTGGCTTTCACCCTAACCCTAACTCTAACCTGAACACTGACCTTGCCTTTAACAGTAGACCTATCTCTATACCTGAGCCTAACCAACATCTAAACTTAACACTAGACCTAGCCATAACTCTAACCCTAATACTAGCCCTAATCATAACCCTAGCTCTTATATTACCCAGAGCCCTAACCATTGGCCTAAACCTAACACAAAACCTAGATCTTATCCTAGGCCTTAACCTAGCCTTAGGTGTAACCCTAACAAAAACCATAGCCCTAAAAATACCCTAACCTTCGCCTTAGTCCTAACCCTGGCTCAAATCCTAACCCTTACACTAAATATACACCTACACCTATCCCTAAATCTAACCCTAAACCTAGCCCTAATTCTAACCTTAACTCTAGCACTAAACCTAGCTCTAAAGATACCCATTACCCTAACCATAACCCTAACTTTATTGATAACACTAGGACTAATTCTAACCCTAAACCTAACCATAAAACTAATCCTCGACCTATCCCTTAACCTCACCCTCACCATAGACCTAACCCTAGCTCAAGCCCTAACCCTTATAATAAACCTAACCCTAACCATAGCCCTAACCCTAAGCCTAAACCTCAATCTAACTCTAACCATAAACCTAAACCTATATCTAATCATATCCATTACCCTAAACCTAACATTACCCCTAATGATGACCGTAGCCCTAATCCTAACCCTAACCCTAACCGTACTGTAATTCTCCCTAGACCTAACCCTAAACCTAACTCTCACCCTAGCCCTAAACCTTGCTCAACACCCCACTCTTACACTAAACATAACCATAACCCTATCCCTAACCCTAGATCGAACCCTAACCCTAACCCTAACTCAAGACCTATTTCTAACCATAAATCTCGCCCTAAGCTTAGCTCTAACCCTATCCATTATCCTAACCATAACCCTGACCCTTATGCCAAGTCTAGACCTATTGCTAACCCTAACCTTATCAATAACCCTAAACCTAAACTGAACCCTAAAAAAAAAAAAAACTATCATTACCCTAACCCTGACCCTAAAGCTAATTAGAGCCCTAACCCTAAACCCTATCCTCAAACAAACTCTAACCCTGAACCTTACCCTAATAATTCCCTTAGCTCTAAACCTGACCCTTACCCTAAACCTAACCATTACACTAGACCTAGCCATAAAACATTCTAAATCAACCCGACCGTAACCCTAGACCTGACATTAGCACTAACTTAATCCTAGCTCTAACACTAACACAAACCCCAGGGCTTATCCTAGCCCTAAACCTAGCCTTAATCCTAACCCTAACCCTAACCTTCGGCCTAACCCTAACTCTACCCCTAGCCCTAATCTTACCCCTAATTTACACCTATCCCTAACCTTAGCCCTATCCCTATCCCTAAGACTAACTCTAACTCTCACCCTTGTCCCATCCCTAGTTCTAAACCTATACCTTACTGGAATAATAATCCTAGCCCTAACCCTAGCCCTATCTTTAGCCCTAGCCCTAACCTAGATCGAACTCAAACTCTAAATATAACTCTAACCCTAAGCTTAAACCTAAACCTAACACTAACCTGAAACTTCATGCTAATCTTGAAACTAGCCCTAATTCTAGCCCTATCCCTAAAATGAATCCCAGACATAGCCCTAAACCTAACCCTTAACCTAAACCAAACCCTAAGCCTAACCCTAAACTTAGCCCCAATTTGAGTTTTAAGCTGAATCAAAAACTAACCCTGACCCTGAATCCGACCATAACACTAACCCTACCTCTAAAGATCACCCTAACCCTAAACCTAAACCTAACACTAGACCTAGCCCCAACCCTAAACCTAAATTTAGCCTTAAATGTAACACTGATACTTACATTAGCCATAACCCTAACCCTACCACTAACTTAACACAAAACCTAGCCCTAATTCAAGACCTAACCCAAGCTTTATCCCTAAAACTAACCCTAACCCTAGTCCTAATCATAACCATAACCCTAGCCCTAACCCTAGCTTTAACCCTATCTGTCGCCATAACTATAACCCTAACACTAATGCTAATCCTAGGCCTAAATCTAACCCTATGCCTTATCCTAACCCTATCTATTACCCTAAACCAAACCTAAACCCTAAACCTCACCCTATCATTACCCTAATCCTAACCTTAATGCTAATTCAAGCCCTAAATTTAAACCATAGTTTATCCCAAACTCTAACCAAGACTCTGACTTTAATAATACCCCTAGATCTAAACCTGACCTAAAACTAAACATAACCCTTAAACTACCTGTATCCATAAACTTAACCCTAATTCTATCTTTAACCATAACCATAGACCTGATATTAGTCATAGCCCTAATCCTAGCCCTACCCTAAAACAAACCCTAACCTTCTTTCTAGCCCTAAAACCATACTTAATCATAACCCTAACCATAATCATAGACCTAACCCTAATTCTAACGCTCACCAACCTCTAAACCTAGCTATAATGCCAATCCTTACCCTAAACTTAACCCTAACCCTAAACCTAATGCTAGGCCTAAGCTGAACAATAACCATAGCCCTAATTCTAGCCCTAATTTAACCCTATTCCTCACCCTAACCCTAGCCCTAAGACTAACTCTAACTTTCACACTAGCCCTACCCTAGTTATAACCCTATCCATTACTGTAACCCTGACCCTAGCTCTAATCCTAGCCATAAACCTTGCCCTGTCCTTATTCCTAGCTGTAACCCTAGATCTATCCCTAACTCTAAATCTAACACTAACCCTAAGCCTAACATAAACACTAGCCCTAACCCTAATGCTACTCAAAACACTAGCCCTATCCCTGACCCTAGCAGTAAATCAAAACCAAGCAATAGCCCTAATACGAAACCTTAACATTAACTAAATTCTAATACTACACCTAGATATAACCCTAGCCCTAATTCGAGTCCTAATTTTAACATTAATTCAACCCAAACTCTGACTCATATCCTGACACTCACCCTAGCTCTAAACACTATCCTAACCTTAAACCAAACACTTACAGTAACCCTAGCTGTAATTTGAGTCCTAACCTTAACCTTAAAACTAATCCTAACCCTGACTAAAACCTTACACTAACAGTAGCTGTAAATATCACTCTAACATTAAACCTAATCCTAACACTAGAGGTCTAACTGCTAACCATAACCCTAAATTTAACCCTAATTTTATCACTAGTTCTTATATTAGCTGTCACTCTAACCCTAGCCCTAAACCTAACACAAAAACTTGCCCTAATCTGAGCTCTAAACCTAGCTTTACCACTAACCCTAGCCCTAACCATAGAACTAGCTCTATCCCTTACCCTAAGACAAACCCTAACACTAATTCTAATCCTAATTCTAACCCTAATCCTTAATGAAACCTAATTTTAACCCTATTACTAGTCCTAACTCTAGCCCTCAATCTAGCTCTAACCATAACCGAAACCCTAACCCTAACTCTGACCCTTATTCTGACCCTAACACTAATCATAGGTCTAAACCTTAACCTAACCCTAAACCAAACACTAACACTAGCCCTAGACCTAAACCTAATTCTAAATCTAGCCATAATTCTAGCCCTAGACCTAAAAAAAAAACATAGACCTAGCCCTAATAATAACCCTTAGCCTAAGCCAAACACTAACTCTTCTCCTAGACCTAACCCTAGTCCTAATTCTGGCTTTAATTCTAACCATAATCCTAATCTGAACACTGACCCTGACATTAACGCTAGCTCTAAACATCACCCTAACCCTGAAACTATACTTAGCCCTAACATTAACCCTAAAACTAGCCCTAATTATAACAAGTTCTTAATTTAGCCATAGCCCTAACCTATTGCAAACCTAGTTCTAATCCTACCCCTAACTTGTCTTTAACCCTAAAGCTAACCCTAATGCTAACCATAGCCCTAACCCTAAGCATAAGTCTAACCTTAGATCCAATCCTAAGCATAACCTAAGCCAACTCTAGCTCTAACCCTATCCATTACCCTAAGGATAACCCTAACCCTTATACTAACCCTAGACCAAACCCTAATCCTATGCCAATCCCTAAACCTATCCATTTCCCTACACCTAACTTGAACCCTAAACCTAAAACTATCGTTAACTTATCACTAAACCTAATGCTAATTTGAGCCCTAAACATAAACCATAAACTAACGTAAACCCTAATGCTGACCCTAATAATATCCCCAGCTATAAACCTGACTCTAACCATAAACTTAACCCTTAAAATAGACATAGATATAAGCCTAATGCTAAAACTATCCCTAAATCTAACCCTAGACCTGACATTAGACCTAGCTCTAACCCTAGTCCTAACCCTAACACAAACCTTAACCCACATCCTAGACTTAATCCTCACCTTTATCATAAACCTTACCCTAACCTTAACTCTAATTCTAAATCTCATCCTATCCCTAAAACTAGGTATAAATTCATCCCTTACCCTAAACCTAACCCTAATCCAAACCCTAACACTAAACCTAGCCCTAACCCTAGGCCTAACTCTTAATATTAACACTTGCCCTAATCCCAGACCTAACTTATGCCAATCCCTAACACTAAACATAACTCTAGCCCTAAGACTAACTATAATTCTTGCCTTAGACCTATAGAGTAGTTCTAAACTTTTCCCTAACCAGCACCCTAAACCTAGACCTAAACTTAGCCCTAACCCTATCTCTAGCCCTAATACAAAACTGAGTTATAGCCCTAATCTTAACCCTTAACCTAAACCAAACTCTAAACTTGCACCTAGCCCTAACCCTATCATAACCCTATCCCTAATTCTAGTCCTAACCTGAAAACTAACCCTGACCCTGACTCTGACCCTAACACTAATCCTAGCTCTGAAATCATTGTAACTGTAAATCTAACCCTAACACTAGACCTAGCCTTAACCCTAACCTTATAACTAGTGCTAATCAGAACCTTACATTGTACATTAGCCATAGTCTTAACCCTAGCCTTAACCTAACCCCAAACCTAGCCTTAATCAGAGTCCTTATCCTAGCTTTAACCCTTAACTTAAACCTAACACTAACTCAAACAAAATCCCTAATTCTATACATAACCCTAGCCCTAAACTTAGGTCTAACTCTATCCATTACCCTAATGAAAACCCTGACACTTATGTTAACCCTAGGCCTAACCCTAACCCTTCCCATTACACTAAACAAAAACTAAACCCTAAACCTAACACTGTTATTACTCTAACCCTAAATCTAATGCTAATTTGACCCCTAAACTTAAACCCTAACCTAACCCAAACCCTAACCTTGATTCTGACCCTAATAATAACCCTAGCTCTAAAACTGACCCTTACACTAAACCTAACCCTTACACTGGACCAAGCCATAAACCTAACAATAAATGTATCCCTAATTGTAACCCTAGACCTGACATTAGCCCTAGACCTAATACTAACCCTGAACCTAGTACAAACACTAGCCCTCATCCTAGCCCTAAACCCTAGCCTTAATCAAAACCGTAACCCTAACCCTTGCCTGAACTCTAATACTAACCCTCACCAAGCCCTCAATCTTGCTATAACCCATTCCTTTAAACTAAACCTAACCCTACACTAACCCTAATCCTAGGCCTAAACCTAACACTAACCATAGACCTAATTTAGCTCTATCCCTAACCATAACCCTAAACCTAGCCATAAGATGAACTCTCTCACACTAGCCCTATCACTAGTTCTAAACCTATTCCTTACCATAAACATAACCCTAACCCTAACCATTGTCCTAACCCTTGCCCTATTCTTAGCCCTAGCACTAACCTTAGATCAACACCTATCTCTAAATCTAACCCTAATCTGAAGCCTAAGCCTAATCCAAACACTAGCCCTAAGCCTAACACTAATCCTAAAACTAGCCCTAACCCTAGCTCTAGCCTAAAACAAAACTGAGCTATAGCTCTAACACTAATCCTTAAACTAAATGAAACCCTAACACTAGACCTAATTCGAGTTTTACGCCAAACCCTAAAACTAACTCTGACCCTGACTCTGACACTAATATTAACCCTAGCTCTAAACATCACCCTGACCTTAAACCTAACCCTAACACTCAACCTAGCCCTAACCTTAACCCTAAAATTAGCACTAAATGTAACTCAAGTACTTACATTAGCCATAACCCAACCATAGCACTAACTTAACCTGAAACCTAGCCATAATCTGACCCCTATCCTGTGCTTTAAACCTAACCCAAGCTCTAATCATATCCTTAGTCCTAATCATAACCATAACCGTAGCCCCAACCCTAGTTTAACCCTATCCATTAAATAAACATAACCTAACACTAATGCTAACCCTTGGTCTCAACTTAATGCTATCTCTAATTCTATTTCTATCCATAACCCTAAACATATCCTGGGCCCTAATACTAACCCTATCATTACTCTAACCCTAACCCTAATGCTAATTCAATCCCTAACTTTAGACATTAACCTATCTTAATCCTTAACCCAAACCTTGTCCATAAAAATACCCCTAGCCCTAAACCTAAACATATCCCTAAACCTAACCCTTAAACTAGACATAGCCATAATTCTAAACATAAAATTATCTTTAAACATAATTCTAGACCTGAAATTAGCTGTACTCCAAATCCTAGCCCCAAACCTAAAACAAGCACTAGCCCTCATCCCAGCACTAAACCTAGCCTTAATCATAATGCTAACCATAACCAAAGCTCTAACTCTAATTCTAAATATTACCCTACCTCTAAACCTAGCTATAACATTATCCCTTAACCTAAACTTAATACTAACTCAGACCCTAATCTTTATTTAAGCTGAACACTAACAGTAACACTAATTCTAGCCCTAATTTATCCATTTTCCTAATCAAGACCTAAGACTAACTCTAACTCACACTAGCCCTATCCCTAGTTTTAACCCTATTACATACCATTATCTCACCCTAGCCCTAATCCTTGCCCTATCCTCAGTCCTAACCCTAAACCTAGATATAACCCTAAATCTAAATCTAACCCTAAACCTAAGCTTAAGCCTAACAATAACACCAGCCCTAACCCTAACGCTAATCATAAAATTAGCACTAACCCTAATCCTAGCAGTAAAATAAAATCAAGCATTGGCCCTAAGCCTACCTTAACTTAAACCACAGTAACACTACAACTAGAATTAATCCTAGCCCTAAATTCGACTCCTAACCCTAACCTTAAAAGTAACCCTGACACAGACTCGTATCCTAACACTCACCCTAGATCTAGACCCCATCCTTACCTTAAACTGAAACCTACCAGTAACCCTATCCCTAATTCGAGTCCTAACCCTAACTCTGACCCTAATTCATATCTTAACACTAACCCTAGCTCTAAATATCACTCTAACCTTAAACCTAACCCTAACACTAGACCTACACTTAAACCTAACCCTAAAACTAACCCTAAGGGTAACCCTAGTTCTTACATTAGCCATTTTCCTAACCCTAGCCCTAACCCTACAACAAAAACTTGCCCAAATTATAGCTCTAACCCTAATCCTAACCCTAACCCTAACCCTAACCCTAACCCTAACCCTAACCCTAGCTCTATTCCTATCCTTTACCCTAAGCAAAACTGTAACCCTAATGGTAACCCTAGAACTATTCCTAATTATTAGGCTAACTAAAATTTGAACCCTTTTAATAGTCCTGACTAGCCCTCATTCTAGCTCTAATCTTATCTGAAACCCTAACGCTAAAGCTGACCCTTATTCTGACACAAACAATAACCCTAGGTATAAACCTGAACCTAAGCATAGAGCAAAACCTAACACTGGCCCTACCAGTAACCTGTCGCAACCCCTTGCCCGCAAGGAAGACGCAGCCCTCAGGAATCTTCTCTCAGCAGTTTATTCAGGTCCCTTGATATTTCTTATTCTTTCTTCTTCTCTCTTCCCGGATGCCCTCCCAGCCTTAATAAAGCATCCCAAGCCCCAATGCAAAGCTGCCGCGTGGAGCTTTCTCACAGGGTGGTGAAAAATCATGTGTCAACTCTCTCAGATAAGGAGTTGTTTGTCACATACCACAGCGGAGCCAGCGCCATCTCGTAATGGCGACCATAGTCTGCAGAAACGGCAGAAGCGGCTCACCACAGTTCCCCCTTTCTGTTTTATTAAAACAATACAGGCGAGAGTAGAGGTCCTATCCCACTGTGCAGAAGTGGCTGCATAGTATGGCTCAGTCCTAAGGAGGGCCCTTCCCCAGACCCGAGGCCATATCAGCCGACGTCTTTTTTCGTGGGGCGGGGCGTGGACGCGTCTAACCCGCATACAATAGGACATGCTCTCCTTGAGGTCCACGTCAAGGATCACTCAAGTGCAGTGCCTTGCCTCGCATCCTGTATCGTGACGATGGTGGACGAAGGGGGATAGCTGAGGCTGAACTGTGGCTGTTATTAATGACAAACAAGTTGACAGCACCCTGAAAGAAAGGCACGGACTTTAAAGCGATAGAAAAGCACTAGTGTGGAAACCCATCTGCGTGCAATGGCAGTAAGACCGGCAGAGTGCAAGGGCTTTCCAACACTAAGAGAATAACAAGGAAAGTCATGTCGATTCCAGTGCAATGTTATAATAACTTGGGGTGCAACGACCATGACAAAGGTTTACTGTTTAAGATGCGCAAGCCAGACTTGAGGTGAGTTGCCATTTTCTAAAGCTGCAAGAGCTTGTATGATCATAGCCTTTTCTTGTGCATGGCGAGTTTTAAGGCGACAGAGAAACCACAAACAAAGTATAACACTGAAGCAACACATTGCACCAAAAATGCCTACTCCCACCCACTCTTTGAAGAAGGAAAAAGCAGAAGATATCCAATCGGTGAATTGACCCAAAGTCACTGGTTCAACACGGGTACTATTCAAAACAGCAATCTGAGTTAGTTGAGACTGGATCATGTCTTCCGCTGCCATGGACCAATTTCCGGCCAAATATTCGCCAATGATGCGGGAGGCATTTCTGGAATCATTAAATCTGACAGAGGTTATACATAAATGTGCACGTTGATCAACACAACCCAAAAGCACTAAGTCAGCCAATTCTTCTACCTGAGCTTGGAGTAAATCTATCCTTTGGTTGGCAGCTAAAATCCCTGACAAAATATGTTGATTAATTGAATTTTGGGATTCAAGTATGGTGGAAGTTTGTTGAACAACTTGATTAATGGTGGCAGCAGTTTGTACTTGACTGGCCATGGCTACTCCAGCTGTAACTGCTGCAGCAGCAGACACTGCCACAGCTGTCACTATAGCTGCTGTAATTCCAAAATCTCTGCGGACCCTAAGTAGTTCAACAATGGGGAATTTATCTGGGTCCGCAGTGACTGGGATTGGGACAAAGGTTGGAATTTTCATAACCACTGCTACAGTCCAAGAACCATTCCAACACTCAGATAAGAGACAGGTAACACTAGAACAATCCAGCATCCCCGACGAGGTATTATTAGCCAAAAGGAGCAAGAACGGGGATTGGACGCAGACCATTGCAGGAGGCAATGTGGCATTATATAGCAAAGAGTTGAGCGAAACAGATGTGAGCCTATTACCTCGTTCACTTTTCCTAACAGTGCCAGAAACATTAGCCAGCCAGCTTTTGGCTCCCAGCAATTGAGCCAATGCAGAAATATCAGCTGAAGCCCCCTTCTCATTGGAAATCAGCCATTGAAACCAGGACCAACCTACTCCTGTAGAGGAGTTGGCACTATGGTTAAAATTATAAACATACCTCTTAAGAGAGGGGGAAAAGGAGAAACCCTTAGCAACTTGAAGTTTCTCCCAAGAATGATCCTGACAAGGCGTAAATGTTGGGGGGAAACCAAGATTAGGGGTACAGTAAGGAGAGGCCTTGAAATGAGTGGCATTGTAAGTACTATTAGAAGAAGGAGGTACTGGGATTAGTACCTTGGAGATCATAGCCAAGGTAGTTATGTTTAAAGCAGAGCTATTTACAGGGGTCCCTGAACCTGATTGCTTCCCCGAAACTACTTGGCTCAGTACAGCATTAATAATACTCCCTGAGACCTGATTGGACCGCAATGGGTCCTCCCAGTTAGTCAAATTTTTGGTCTTAAGGCTAATGCAATTAGCGTTTCCAAGGCTGAAACAAAAAACTCCTGTGAGATTAACCTGAGATTGATTAAAAATGCTCTCCACGTCCCCTCTAGGAGAGGCACAGGGAGCAGACATCTCACATGAGGTAGAGAAAAGAGTGGGGAGGACACTAGAACTACCATGAACCGGCATCGGCATTGGCCAAGCCCGTGCCACTGCCCACCACTGCATTGGTGTCGTCTGTGCCATCGGCACCAGCACCAGAACCAGAGCACGTAGCAGAGTGAAGATCCTCATCACAGGGTTGCTGTGGTATCTCTTGTTGCTGGTCGGTTGATGTCAAGACTCTTCTTGTCAGGCGTTCAGGGACCCACAACGGCTCCATGCGATCCTGGGGAAAAACACATACAGATCCTCGTGCCCATGTCAGCACGGGGTCGGGGCCGTTCCATTGGCCTGTAAGAACATCCTTCCACTTAACATAACCAATCACAGAGGGCTGAGGGGACACATGTCTATCAGCCACAGAGCGACCATGAATATCCAAATTTAAAAAATTAATGGTAAAGAGAGCTAAGGACAGGCGTTCTTTAGGAGTGTGTTCAGCTCCTATTCCCCCTTTTTGTTTTTGTAAAGTTTCCTTTAAGGTGTGATGAGCACGCTCAACAATGCCTTGTCCTTGAGGATTGTAAGGCAGACCATGAGTAAGTTGCACTCCCATGGTAGAACAAAAGAATGTAAATTGTCTGCAGGTATAAGCAGGTCCATTATCAGTCTTAGGGGATGCAGGAACACCCCATGCTGCCCATGCTTCTAGGCAATGAGTGATAACATTACGTGCCTTCTCTCCCGACAAAGCAGAGGCATGAATAACTCCAGAGCACGTATCAACAGAAACATGTACATACTTGAGGTTACCAAAGTCAGGTATGTGCGTCACATCCATTTGCCAGACAACCAATGGTTTTAATCCCCGTGGGTTCACTCCATAAGTAGGGGGATGAAGAAATGTGACACAATGGGGACATTGTAATACTATCTGACGAGCATCCGCTCTTGAAATGGAAAAACGCCTGTGCAGCGTTAAAGCATTAACATGGAAATTTTGGTGAAATAATTTAGCCCCCTCTAAGGAGGAAGCCAAGCATATCAACTGGCCTCTAGTGGCTGAGTCCGCACAGGCATTACCTTGTGATAACGGACCAGGAAGAGAAGTATGAGCCCGTATGTGCATTGGATAAAAAGGAGCAGTGCGGCTACAAATAAGTTGTTGAAGCTGATTAAAGTAAGCAGATACATTATGGGCATTACTAATAGCTCCCACGGCCTCCAGGACTTTGAGTGCTTGTACCACATAAATGGAGTCCGAGATAAGATTAAAAGGAAAAGAACACTGTTTAAAAACCTCAATAACAATTTGCAGTTCAACCCATTGTGGATTACCAGGAGCAAATTGATGCTGAACAGGGGGAGAATCATTAATTACATAAGCTCCCATTCCAGACTTGGAACCATCAGTGAAAATATTAACAGCCCCCGGAATTGGATTGGGTGAAGTTACCTTAGGGAAAATGATGGGATGTTCTTTAACAAAATGGAGTAATGGATGGGAAGGGTAATGATTATCAATATCCCCTTGAAACGAGCAACATAGAATAGCCCAGTTGTCTAGAGTAGCACACAAAACATTAAGTTGAGCCTTAGTATAGGGTATAATAAGAGAAGAAGGTGATTGTCCGAAAAATTGAATGCTTTGGTGAATCCCTTTAAGTGCTAACGCTGCAACAGCATCAGGATAGTATTCTAAAGATTTTCCTGGGGATATATGTGGGTGGATCCATAGTAAAGGCCCATCTTGCCACAGTACTCCAGTAGGCTGCCGCATAGTGGCAAGCACACATAACTGGAAAGATTTATCACTTTGGAGCCTGCATAGAGTAGCATGTTGTATAGCTTCTTCTACTGTTATAAGGGCCTCTCTAGCCTCTTTGGTGAGGCTACGAGGAGAAGCAAGATCTGGATCACCCTTAAGGGTAGCATATAAAGGCTGGAGCACACCATTAGGAATATGTAAATATCCCCTTATCCAATTAATATCTCCCAACAGTTTTTGAAAATCATTCAGAGTTTGGAGATCTTGAGTTCTTATGGTGATTTTTTGTGGTTTCAGTTTATCATACCCAATTATTGCTCCCAAATACTCAATAGAATTTCCCGTTTGAACTTTTTCAGGTGCAATATGTAGCCCATATTGAGCTAACAGCTTTACTAAGTCTTTATAGGCCTCATTAACTATCTGCTCTAACTTAGCGGCCAATAACACATCATCCATATAATGAATAATCTTGATGGAGGAATACTTATGTCTGAGAGGTGCGAGTGCCTTTCCCACATACATCTGGCACATTGTGGGACTATTAGCCATTCCCTGTGGCAACACTACCCACTCAAACCTAAGATCTGGCTCCTCGTGGTTACACGAGGGAAGGGTGAAAGCAAAACGTTGTGAGTCTTTAGGATGCAAAGGAATAGAAAAGAAACAGTCTTTAATGTCAATAGCAATAATATGCCAGCCCTGAGGAATAGAGGAGAGCAGAGGTAGCCCTCTTTGAATGGGCCCCATAAGTTGCATTTGAGCATTAACTGCTCGTAAATCATGCAGTAGGCGCCACTTTCCTGATTTTTTCCTAATAACAAATATGGGAGTATTCCATGGAGAAGTAGAAGGTTGGATGTGACCCAAGTTTAGTTGTTCTTTGATTAAATTATGGGCCGCTGCCAATTTAACCGAGGGAAGAGGCCACTGAGGCACCCAAACAGGCTCCTCGGTGAGCCATGTTATGGGTATTTGAGCCCCAGTGGCCCCTAGGAAAAACCCAGACCAAATCTGTTAAGCTTTTGATGACCTTGCACAGGATGCCTACACCCCTGTAGGTGTTTTCCTAGTCCTAGACCTGGCCTATACCCCATATTTTGCATAATCTGTTGAGACACCGGAGAATAATCATTACTAAGAGTGAACCCCATGTCTTTCATCAGATCACGACCCCATAAAATGATAGGTAAATCAAGTACATAAGGCTGAAAGGTGCCATTGTGTCCTTCTGGGTCCTTCCAAGATAGATGTCTACAGCTGATTTGAGGGGCTTGGGCATATTCCAAACCTCTTACTGATTGATCTGAGAGCTGCACTGGCCACCCCTTTGACCAGTCCTTTTGTGCTATTATACTAGGATCTGCTCCAGTATCTAGGATCCCCCAAATTGATTTGCCTTCTATGGTTAAGTTTAAAGTAGGACGGTCATTCATATCTAAGGACAAATAAACAGAATTCCCTCCAGTGACTCCAATCTCATCACTTGTCCTTGAAAAGGAATCAGTAGGAAAGCGGGAATGCAGACTGGGTAGAATTAGCAATTGGGCAATCCGGTCTCCTGGGGAAATAGACACAATACCCCTTGGAGCTTCCACCATAACCTTTACTGATCCTACAGTATCAGGACTAATGACTCCAGGAAAGACATGAAGACCTTGTAATATAGAGGATGCACGTCCAATTAGCAAACCTACAGTGCCAGGTGGTAAAGGCCCTTTGAATTTAGTTTCCACCAATTGGACTCCCATCTTAGGTGTTAGTACGAGTCTGGAGGTGGAACAGAGGTCCAATCCCGCGGCACCTGTAGTGGCTCTCCGCGTCTCATGGGATGGCGTAGAGATGGCCATGTCTCGGGTTTGGGTGTGACATTCTCCATTGCCCCATATATTTGTGGGCCCTGGGGTCGGGGGCCCCTTCAGCCGTTTTTTGGCCCAGCTGAAACAGGCTGTCCATAGATGTCCCTCACTGATCTACACTCTTTTGCCCAATGTTTCCCCTTTTTACATTTTGGACACAGCCCCGGTTGACGAAGGCCATTGGAAGGGCCACCGCGAGGGGGTCCAGTAAAATTATCTTTTTTAGGACATTCACGTCTGAAATGACCAGGTTGACCACAATGGAAGCATGTTCCGGCACCAGGACTGCCCCCTTTTGCCATCCGAAGGACAGCAGCTGCAAGACCTGCATTAGTTAAAGGTCCTCCAATCTCTCTACACACTTTCATCCATGCTTCTATGCCCTTATTTTTATAAGGAGTGATTGCTGCTTTACATTCCTTGGTGCACTGCTCAAAGACCAATTGCTTGATAAGGGGCATGGCTCTATCAGGATCCCCAAAAATCTTTCCAGCAGCATCCACCATCCTTGCTACAAAATCTGAAAAGGGTTCTGTAGGGCCTTGTAGAATCTTGGTCAAATTACCAGACACCTCTCCTCTATTTGGAAGCGACTTCCATGCCCGAATGCAAATGTTGTTAATTTGATCATATGCCTCAAGAGGAAATCCTGTCTGTTGATTTGCAAATCTACTCTGCCCCAAGAGCATATCCTTGTCCCAATGGGGATGTCCCGCCGCATGGTTTTGGGCGGCCTGCTCTATTGCGCCCTCTAGCACGAATGCTCTCCAGTCCAGATATTTACCCGGGGAAACGCAAGCCCAAACAAGGCTAGCCCAATCAGAGGGAGTCATACAGTATCTAGATAGATTCTCCACCTGAGTCAGTGTGAAGGCGGCATCCACCCCATAAGTGCGCACAGACTCCACCAGGGTCTTCCCCTGTTGTCATCCTGAAAAACTGGATAAGCAAGACCCATCTCAGCGTGAACAGCCCTCCATGTTTGGGCATGGAAAGCTCTCCCCGTAGTGCCCCCACCATACGGCGGTGGATCCGGGGGATCGTTCTTCCTGAGCCCTTGTTTCTTTTTGTTCCCTTCTCCTATAGCTAAACTCCCTAGCTGACAAGACAGCCTCCCGAGCTCTTCCTCCTCATCCTCCTCCTCCTCTGACCCACTTTCGCATGGGGGTTTACGCAGCGTACTGAGATCTGGGTACAACCGTCTCCTCCCCCGTGTCATGCTCCGCACACTCCCCTCCCCCCAAGTCACTTCGCTTTCTGCCGTCTCCGACTTTTCCTCATGTAATCGCTCTAAAACCTCCTGTCCTTTAGCAAGTGCTTCCTGGCATCTGCCATCCGTAAGGCAACCACGGACCATTTTCCAAAGGGGTATCACCCCACCCTCTAACATGCCCTGCTCAGATGCAAAGTCAAGATCTTTGCCTAATTTATCCCAACTAGGCACAGTAAGGCTGCCCGAAAATGCAAACCACGGTGCAGCGATATCTACCTTCTGTAAAAATCTCTGTAAAGTACTATGCTTCACTTCCAGTCCCTTGGAACGTAACAGGCCATCTAGGGCCAGAAGAAGCGGACTTGAAGATGCGGCACCCATGACACAACGACAAAAAAAATACAGACAGCAGAAACACACTGACACAGCGAAAGAAACACAGAAAACAAAAGCGAAAGTACACGGTGCAGCTGCAATAAAATGCAAGGCTTCCTCTTTCATTACAGAGGAACTGCCCCGCTTTGATCGCGGATCCCACTTACTAGGGACTAACCCCGCTTTGATCGCGGATCCCACTTACCTGGGACTAACCGGTGCACCACCCCTGACTACTGAGAGTTCTGGTTCCCGGGTTTCGGCACCACTTGTCGCGACCCCTTGCCCGCAAGGAAGACGCAGCACTCAGGAATCTTCTCTCAGCAGTTTATTCAGGTCCCTTGATATTTCTTATTCTTTCTTCTTCTCTCTTCCCGGATGCCCTCTCAGCCTTAATAAAGCATCCCAAGCCCCAATGCAAAGCTGCCGCGTGGAGCTTTCTCACAGGGTGGTGAAAAATCATGTGCCAACTCTCTCAGATAAGGAGTTGTTTGTCACATACCACAGCGGAGCCAGCGCCATCTCATAATGGCGACCATAGTCTGCAGAAACAGCAGAAGCAGCTCACCACAGTAACCTTATAATTAAACCTAACCCTAACCCTATCAATAAGACTAAAGCTAACTCTCACACGAGCCCTATCCCTAGATTTAACACTATTCCTTACCATAATCCAAAACCTAGGCCTAAAGGTAGCAATAATGCTTGCCCTACCCTTAGTCCTTGCCCTAACCCTATTTCTAACCCTAATGCTAAATCTAAACCTAACACTAACACTAGCCCTAACCCTAAGCCTAACACTAACAATAGCCCTAACACTAATGTTAATCATAAAACTAGACCTAACCCTAACCCTAGAAGTAAAACAAAACTGAGCAAGGGCCCTAATCCTAAACCTTAACTTAAACCACTCTAAAAGTACATCTAGACCTAACTCTAGCCCTAAATTCGACTCCTAAACCTAACCTTAAATCTAAACCAGAAACAGACTCATATCCTAAAGTTCACCCTAGCTCTAGACCCCATCCTAACCTTAAACAAATCCTAACAGTAACCCCATCACTAATTGAAGTCCAAACCCTAACCCTGACCCTGACTCATATCCTAACACTAACCCTAGCTCTAAATATCACCCTAACCTTAAACCTAACCCTAACACTAGACCTACCCCAAACCCTAACCCTAAAACTAACCCTAATTGTAACCCTAGTTCTAACATTAGCCAATGCCATAACCTTAGCCCTAACCCTACAACAAAACAAGCCCTAATCCAAGCTCTAAACCTATCTTTAACCCTAACCATACCTCTAACCCTAACCCTAGCTGTAACATTATCCCTTACCCTAAGCAAAACCCTAACCCTAATGGTAACCCTAGACCTATCCCTAATCCTTAGGCTAACCAAAAATCCTAACCCCATTAATAGTTCTGACCCTAGCCCTCATTTTAGCTCTAATCCTATCTGAAACTCTAATTCTAACCCTGACCCTTTATTCTGACCCTAACAATAAACTTAGGTCTAAACCTGACCCTAACCCTAGACCAAACTCTAACACTGGCACTACCGATAAAACTTATTCCTAAAACTAACTCTACCACTAGCCTTAGACCTAAATCTAATCCTAAATCTAGCCTTAACTCTAGCCCTAGACCTAAACAAAAACCTAGTCCTAGCCTAACAATAACCCTTACCCTAACCCAAACACCCCCGATACCCCTAGACCTAAAACTAGTCCTAATCTGGCTATAACCCTAACACTAACTCTAACCTGAACACTGACCAGACTTTAAACTGTAAACCTACCTCTAAACCTGACCCTAACCAAAAAATATAAACCTAACACTAGACTTAGCCATAACAATAACCCTAAAACTAGCCCTACTCATATCCCTAGTTCCTTACATTACCCACAGCCCTAACACTATGCCTAAACCTAACACAAAACCTAGGAGCTTATCCTAGGCCTTAACTAGCCCTATGAATAACCCTAACCCTAACCCTAACTTAACCCTAGCCTTAGTCCCAACTCTAGCTCAATGCCTATCACTTACCATAAACATAAACCTAGAAATATCCGTAAATCTAACCCTAAACCTAGCCCAAATACTAACCTTAACCCTAGCCCTAACCCTAGCTCTAAACCTACAAAATACTCTAAACCTAACCCTAAACCTATTAGTAACCCTAGCCTTAACCCTAACCATAAACCCTAACCCTAACCAGAAATCTAAACCTGGACCTAACTCTAAACCAAACACTCGCTATAACCCTAACCCTAGCTCAAAACCTAACTTTTACCATAAACCTAAACATAATCATAGCCCTAAACTTAACCCTAAACTTAAATCTAACCCTAACCCTAAACCTAAACCTAAATCTAACCTTATCCATTACACTAAACCTAACACTAACCCTAATGATAATCCTAGCCCTAACCCTAACTCTAACCCGAAAACTTCCGTAATTCTATCCCTAGACCTAACCTTTAACCTAACCCTTTATCTAGCCCTACTGATAGCTTATAACCTAACCCTTACACTACACATAACCATAAACATAACCCTAATTCTAACCCTTACCCAAACCCAAACTCAAGACCTAATCCTAACTATAAACCTAGCCCTAAACTAAACTCTAATTGTACCCATTACCCTAAACATAAATCTTACCCTAATGGTAACCCTAGGCGTAACACTAACCCTATTACTTACCCCCAACCCTATCAATTTTCCTAAACCTAACCTGAAACCTAAACCTAACCCTATTATTACAATAAATCTAATCCTAATGCCAATTTGAGCACTAACCCTAAACTCAAACCTAAAATAAACCCTAACTCTGAAAATGACCCTAATAATTTCCCCAGCTCTAAACCTGACCCTTTTCCTAAACCTATCCCTTACACTAGACCTAGCAAAAAACCTAAGCTTAAAAATTATCCCTAATGGTAACCCTAGACCTGACATTAGCCATAGCCATAATCCTAGCCCTAACATTAAAACAAACCCTAGCTCTTGTCTTAGCCCTAAACATAGCCTTAATCCTAACCCTAACCCTAAACCTGGGCCTAATTAACAATAATCATAACCCTAATCTTAGCCCTAATTTAGCTGTGTCCCTAACCCTAATCCTAACCGAGCCCTAAGACTAAGTCTAACTCTCACCCTTTCCCTAAAACTAGTTCTAACCCTATCCCTTACAGGAACCCTAATCCTACCTCTAACCTTAGGCCTAAATCTAGACCTTTTCTTAGCCCTAGTCCTAACCCTAGATGTAGATTTAAATCTAAATCTAACCCTAAATATAAGTCTAAATCTAAACCTAACACTAGCCCTAACCCTAACCCCAATGCTAATCCTAAAACCAGTCCTAACTCTAGCCTTAGCCCTAATACAAAACCAAGCCATAGCCCTAACCCTGACCCTTAACCTAAACCAAACCTTAACCGTAAACCTAGCCATAACATTAGCCCTAATTTGAGTTATAAGCCAAAAATTAAAACTAACCCTAACCCTGACCTAACCCTAAACCTGGCTCTAAACATCACTCTAACCCTAACCCTAAATCTAACACTAGACTTAGCCCTAGCCCTAACCATAAAACTAGCCTTAATCGTAACCTTTGTACTTATATTAGACCTAACCCTAACCCTAGCCTGAAGTTAACCCAAAACCTAGCCAGAATCTCTGCCCTAACTGAAGCTTTAACCTTAAACCTAACCTTAACTATAACACTAGCACTAATTATAACCATAACCCTTGCCATAACCTTAACTCTAAACTTATCCATTACCATAACCCTAACCATAACCCTAATGCTAACCCTAGGTTTAACCTAATCCTATCCCTACTCATAAACCTATTCATTACCCTAAACCTAACCTGAAACGTAAACCTAATCCTATCAACATCCAAATTTTAACCCTAATGCTAATTCGAGCCCTAACTTAAAACCTTAACCTATCCCAAACACTATTAGTGTTTATTATTAGTGACCCTGGCCCTAATAATACCCTTAGCTCTAAATCTGACCTTAACCTTAAACCTACCATTACACTAGATGTAGCCGTAAACCTAACCCTAAAACTATGTTTAACCATAATGCTGGATTTGAAATTAGCCCTAGCCCTAAACCAAACCATAACCCAAGTTTTAACCCTAATTCTAACCCTTGCCCTAGCCCTAAGCCTAGCTATAACCCTATCCCTTACCATAAACCTAACCATAACTCTAAACCTAACCCTAACCCATCGCCCTAACACAAGGCATAAAAATAACACTAAGCCTAGCACTAATCCTAGCCCTAATTTAGTCCTATCCAAAACCTAGCCTTAGCCTTAAGACTAACTCTTGCCCTAGCCCTATCGCTAGTTCTATCCCTAGTCCTAGCCCTAATCCTAACTCTAAATATGAACCTAACTCTAAATTTAACTGCAAACATAAGCCTAAACCAAACTCTAACTTAGTCCTAACAATAATGCTAATCCTAAAATTTGAATTACGCCTAGCCCTAGTCATAAAACAAAACCAAGCCATAGCCCTAACACTAAGCCTTATTCTAAACCAAATTCTAACCCTACAATTAGCCCTAACCCTAACTCTAAAACTAACCCTGAACCTGATGCTGACCCTAATACTAATACTAGCTCTAAACATTAACCTAACCTTAAATTCAGCCTAGCACTAGACCTAGCTTTAACCCTAACCATAAAATTAACCCTAATCATAACCCTAGTTCATACATTATTCATTGACCTAAACCTACTCCTAACCCTAACACAAATCCTTCCAGTAATTTAAGCCCTAACCCTAGATTTAACCCAAATCTTAACCCTCACACTAGCCCTTACCCTAACCCTAGCCCTAACCCTTTCCCTTTCCCAAAACAAAACCCTAACCCAAATGCTAACCCTAGTATTAATCCTTAGTCCAACTTATACTCTAACCATATTACTAGTCCTAACCCTAGCCCTCATTCTAGCTCTAAACCTAACCCTGATCTTTATTCTGACCCTAACACTAACCCTGGGTCTAAACCTGACCCTATCCCTAAACCAAACCCTAAAACTAACCCTACCGGTAACCCTATATCTATATTTAACCCTAACACTAGCCCTAGACCTAAAGCTAATCTTAAAAATAGCTATAACTCTAGGCCTAGACTTAAACAAAAACCTAGCTGTAGCCCTCACAATAACCCTTAACCTAAACCAAACACTAGCCCTATGCCTAGACCTAAACCTAGTCCTAATTCGGGCTATAACCCTAACCCTAACCCTAACACTGACTCTTACCCTAACACTAAACTTAGCTCGAAACTGGACCATAACCCAAAACCTAGACCTAACAATAGTCCTAGCCATAATACTAACCCTAAAACTAGCCCTAAACACAACCCTAGCTCTTTTTTTTAGAATACTTTTTTTCTTTAATTTTTATTGTTGGTTGTTCAAAACATTACATAGTTCTTGACAAATCATATTTCACACTTTGATTCAAGTGGGTTATGAACTCCCATTTTTACCCCATATACAGATTGCAGCATCACATCAGTTAAACATCCACTGTTTTACATATTGCTATACTAGTGTCTGTTGTATTCTGCTGCCTTTCCTATCCTCTACTATCCCCCATCCCCTCCCCTCACATCTTCTCTCTCTACCCCATCTACTGTAATTCATTTCTCCCCCCTTGTTTTTTTTTCCCCTTTCCCCTCACTTCCTCTTGTATGTAATTTTGTATAACCATGAGGGTCTCCTTCCATTTCCATGCAATTTCCCTTCTCTTTCCTTTTCCCTCCCACCTCTCACCCCTGTTTAATGTTAATCTTCTTCTCATGTTCTTCCTCCCAACTCTGTTCTTATTTACTCTCCTTATATCAAAGAAAACATTTGGCATTTGTTTTTTAGGGATAGGCTAGCTTCACATAGCATAATCTGTTCTAATGCCATCCATTTCCCTGCAAATTCTATGATTTTGTCATTTTTTAATGCAGAGTAATACTCCATTGTGTATAACTGCCACATTTTTTTTATCCATTCGTCTATTAAAGGGCATCTAGGTTGGTTCCACAGTCTTGCTATTGTGAATTGTGCTGCTATGAACATTGATATAGCTATCCCTGTAGCATGCTCTTTTTAGGTCTTTAGGGAATAGACCGAGAAGGGGAATAGCTGGGTCAAATGGTGGTTCCATTCCCAGCTTTCCAAGAAATCTCCATACTGCTTTCCAAATTGGCTGCACCAATTTGCAGTCCCACCAGCAATGTACAAGTGTACCCTTTTCCCCACATCCTCGCCAGCACTTGTTGTTGTTTGACTTCATAATGGCTGCCAATCTTACTGGAGTGAGATGGTATCTTAGGGTGGTTTTGATTTGCCTTTCTCTGACTGCTAGAGATGGTGAGCATTTTTTCATGTACTTATTGATTGATTGTATGTCCTCCTCTGAGAAGTGTCTGTTCAGGTCCTTGGTCCTTTTGTCAATTGGGTTATTCATTTTCTTATTGTTTAATTTTTTGAGTTCTTTGTATACTCTGGGTATTAGGGCTCTATCTGAAGTGTGAGGAGTAAGATTTGTTCCCAGGATGTAGGCTCCCTATTTACCTCTCTTATTGTTTCTTTTGCTGAGAAAAAACTTTTTAGTTTGAGTAAGTCCCATTTGTTGATTCTAGTTATTAACTCTTGTGCTATGGGTGTCCTATTGAGGAATTTGGAGCCCGACCCCACAGTATGTAGATCGTAGCCAACTTTTTCTTTTATCAGATGCCGTGTCTCTGATTTGATATCAAGTTCCTTGATCCATTTTGAATTCACTTTTGTGCATGGCGAGAGAAAGGGATTCAGTTTCATTTTGTTGCATATGGATTTCCAGTTTTCCCAGCACCATTTGTTGAAGATGCTATCCTTCCTCCATTTCATGCTTTTAGCCCCTTTATCAAATATAAGATAGTTGTAGTTTTGTGGATTGGTCTTTGTGTCCTCTATTCTGTATCATTGGTCCACCTGCCTGTTTTGGTACCAGTACCATGCTGTTTTTGTAACTATTGCTCTGTAGTATAGTTTGAGGTCTGGTATCACTATACCGCCTGATTCACACTTCCTGCTTAGAGTTGTTTTTGCTATTCTGGGTCTTTTATTTTTCCATATGAATTTCATAATTGCTTTACCTATTTCTACAAGAAATGCCGTTGGGATTTTGATTGGCATTGCTTTAAACCTATAGAGAACTTTTGGTAATATCGCCATTTTGATGATGTTAGTTCTGCTTATCCATGAACAGGGTATATTTTTCCATCTTCTAAGATCTTCTTCTATTTCTCTCTTTAGGGTTCTGTAGTTTTCATTGTATAAGTCTTTCACCTCTTTTGTTAGGTTGATTCCCAAGTATTTTATTTTATTTTTTTGAGGATATTTGAATGGAGTGGTTGTCCTCATTTCCATTTCAGAGGATTTGTCGCTGATATACAGGAATGCCTTTGATTTATGCGTGTTGATTTTATATCCTGCCACTTTGCTGAATTCATTTATTAGCTCTAATAGTTTCTTTGTAGACCCTTTTGGGTCTGCTAGGTATAGAATCATGTCACCTGCAAATAGTGATATTTTAAGTTCTTCTTTTCCTATTTTTATGCCTTTAATTTCTTTCGTCTGTCTAATTGCTCTGGCCAGTGTTTCGAGAACTATGTTGAACAGAAGTGGTGAGAGAGGGCATCTCTGTCTTGTTCCAGATTTTAGAGGGAATGCCTTCAATTTTTCTCCATTCAGAATGATGCTAGCCTGAGGCTTAGCATAGATTGCTTTTACAATATTGAGGTATGTTCCTGTTATCCCTAGTTTTTCTAGAGTTTTGAACATAAAGCGATGCTGCACTTTGTTGAATGCTTTTTCTGCATCTATCGAGATGATCATTTGGTTCTTATTTTTAAGTCTATTGATGTGGTGAATAACATTTATTGATTTCTGTATATTGAACCAGCCTTGCATCCCAGGGATGAATCCTACTTGGTCATGGTGCACAATTTTTTTTGATATGTTTCTGTATCAATTCGCCATAATTTTATTGAGGATTTTTGCATCTAGGTTCATTAGAGATATTGGTCTGTAGTTTTGTTTCTTTAAGTATCTTTGTCTGGTTTAGGAATCAGGGTGATGTTGGCCTCGTAGAATGAATTTGGAAGTTCTTCCTCTTTTTCTATTTCCTGAAATAACTTGAAAAGTATTGGTATTAGTTCCTCTTTAAAGGTTTTTTAAAACTCTGCTGTATAATCATCCAGTCCTGGGCTTTTCTTAGTTGGTAGTCTTTTGATGGTTTCTCCTATTTCCTCAATTGATATTCAACTGTTTTGGTTGTCTATATCCTCCTGACTCAATTTGGGCAGATCATATGACTTAAGAAGTTTATCTATGCCTTCACTATCTTCTATTTTATTGGAGTATAAGGATTCAAAATAATTTCTGATTATCTTCTGTATTTCTGACGTGTCTGTTGTGATATTGCCTTTTTCATCCTGTATGCTAGTAATTTGAGTTCTCTCTCTTCTTCTCTTTGTTAGCATGGCTAAGGGTCTGTCGATTTTATTTATTTTTTCAAAGAACCAACTTTTAGTTTTATCAATTTTTTCAATTGTTTCTTTTGTTTTGATTTCATTAATTTCAGCTCTGATTTTAATTATTTTTTGCCTTCTACTTCTTTTGCTGTTTTTTTGCTCTTCTTTTTCTAGGATTTTGAGATGAAGTATGAGATCCTTTATTTGTTGTTTTTTTCTTTTTTTAAGGAATGAACTCCAAGCAATGAATTTTCCTCTTAGAACTGCTTTCAATGTGTCCCATAGATTCCGATATGTTGTGTCTGTGTTTTCATTTATCTCTAAGAATTTTTTTAATTTCCTCCTTGATGTCTTCTATAACCCATTGATCATTCATAACCTATTGTTCATTCTCCAAGTGATGCATGATTTTTCCTTCCTTCTTTTATCGTTGATTTTCAGTTTCATTCCATTATGATCAGATAAGATGCATGGTATTATCTCTACTCCTTTATATTGTCTAAGAGTTGCCCTGTGACATAATATATGATCTATTTTTGAGAAGGATCCATGTGCTGCTGAGAAAAAAGTGTAACTGCTTGATGTTGGGTGGTATATTCTATATATGTCAATTAAGTCTAGGTTATTAATTGTGTTATTGAGTTCTATAGTTTCCTTATTCAACTTTTGTTTGGAATATCTGTCCAGTGGTGAGAGAGGTGTGTTGAAGTCTCCCATGATTATTGTATGGTGGTCTATTAGACTCTTGAACTTGAGAAGAGTTTGTTTTGTGAAGATAGCTGCACCATTGTTTGGGGCCTATATATTTGTGATTGTTATGTCTTGTTGGTGCATGGTTCCCTTAAGCAGTATGTAGTGTCCCTCTTTCTCCCTTTTGATTAACTTTGGCTTGAAATCTATTTTATTTGATATGAGTATAGACACTCCTGCTTGTTTCCAAAATCCATATGAGTGATATGATTTTTCCCAACCTTTCACCTTCAGTCTATGTATGTCTTTTCCTATCAAACGCATCTCCTGTAGGCAGCATATTTTGGGGTCATGTTTTGTGATCCATTCTACTAGCCTGTGTCTCTTAATTGGTGAGTTTAAGCCATTGACATTTAGGGTTATTATTGAGATATGGGTTGTTCTTCCAACCATATTTGTTTATTTATGTTACTAAATATGGTTTGTTTCCTCTTTGATTACTTTCCCCCCTTTACTGTACTACCTCCCACTGTTGGTTTTCATTGTTATTTTCCATTTCCTCTTCCTGTAATATTTTGCCGAGGATTTTTTTGAGAGATGGTTTTCTAGCTGCAAATTCTTTTAACTTTTGTTCATCATGGAAGGTTTTAATTTCATCCTCCGTCCTGAAGCTTAATTTCGCTGGATACACAATTCTTGGTTGGAACCCATTTTCTTTCAGTGTTTGAAATATGTTATTTCAGGATCTTCTAGCATTCAGAGTCTGTGTTGAAAGATCAGCTGTTATCCTGATTGGTTTACCCCTAAATGTAATCTGCTTCCTTTCTCTTGTAGCTTTTAAAATTCTCTCCTTATTCTGTATATTGGGCATCTTCATTATAATGTGTCTAGGTGTGGATCTCTTATGATTTTGCACATTCGGCGTCCTGTAGGCTTCTAGGATTTGGGATTCTGTCTCATTCTTCAAGTCTGGGAAGTTTTCTCGTATTATTTCATTGAATAGATTGCTCATTCCTTTGGTTTGGACCTCTATACCTTTCTGTATCCCAGTGACTCTTAAGTTTGATCTCTTTATGTTATCCCATATTTCTTGGATGTTCTGCTCATGGTTTCTTAACAGTCTTGCTAAGCTGTCTATGTTCTTTTTAAGTTGAAATACTTTGTCTTCATTGTCTGATGTTCTATCTTCTAAGTGTTCTACTCTGCTGGTAGTATTCTCCATTGAGTTTTTAAGTTGGTTTATTGCTTCCTGCATTTCTAGGATTTCTGTTTGTTTGTTTTTTATAACCTCTATCTCCCTGTATAGTTGATCTTTTGTTTCTTGGATTTGTTTATGTAATTCACTGTTGATGTGATCTTTCTTTGTCTGATTTTGCTGTCTAATGTCTTCCTTGAGACTCCAGATCATCTGAAGCATATATATCCTGAATTCTTTATCTGACATTCCATCGGCTGCAGATATTACCTCTTCTAACGTTGAGTTGACCTGCATTGCTTGTGGTCCTTTCTTTCCTTGTCTCTTCATACTGTTCACGTTTCTTTCTACTTGGTGAAACTGTTGTGTTACTGAATTTTCCCCCTATATATTTATATTGCGCTTGTATAGTTGCAAAGTGTCCCTCGCAGGTGCAGGTGGTGACTCTGCCCCTCTTCCAATTGGGGTAATGTGCCTACCATGCTGGTAGGCCGCTGGGCCTGTTCTGCCGGTCGGTAGCAGGTCCGCCTGTCTTGCAGGCGCAGGCGGCGGCTCTGACCCTCTGTGGTTGCTGGGCCTGTTCTGTCGGTGGTCAGAGTTCTGCCTACTTTGCAGGTGTGGGCAGCAGCTCTGCCCCTCTGCAGGCCCCTGGGCCTGTTCTGCCAGTGGGTCACAGGTCCGCTTTCCTTGCAGGAGCGTGGGGCGGCTCTGCCAGTCCGCGGGTTGCTGAGCCTATTCTGCCGGTGGGTTGCAGGTCCGCTTACCTTGCAGGCGTGGTTGGCAGCTCTGCCCCTCAGCAGGCTGCTGGGCCTTTTCTGTCGGTGGTCACAGTTCTGCCTACCTTCCAGGTGCTCCACAAGCCTAGCTCTTATGTTACCTATAGTTCTAACCCTAGCTGTAAACCTAACATAAAACCTAGCCCTAATCCTATGCCCAAACATAGTCCTAAGCATAACCCTAACCCTGATGATTGCTCTAACACTAACCCTAACCCTAACCCATGCCTTAGACCTAACCCTAGCTAAAGTAAAACCCTTTCTCTAAACATAACACTAGCCCCATCCTAAACCCTAACCCTAATTCTAGCTCTAAATCCTAACTTTAATCCTAGCCCAAACTTTAGCTCTAACCCTATCCATTACCCTTACACTAACACTAATTATAACCCTATCCCTAACACTAAACCTAACCTTAAAAATAAATGTAACCCTAGAACTAACCCGAAACCTAAACTTTGCAATAGCCCTAACCTTAGCTGAAACATTAAGCCTTACACTAAACCTAATCCTAACACTAGCCTTAACCCATACCCTAACCAAAACCCTAACCCTACCTCTAATATTATGCATTACCATAAACTTAACCCTAACCCTAATTAAAACCCTAGCCATAACCCTAACCCTAAACCAAACCATAACCTTAAACATAACCCTAGACCTAAACTTAAACCTAACCCTCACCCTAGCTCTAACCCTAGCTCAGATACTAATCTTTACTCTAACCTAACCATAAACCTAGCCCTAACCCTAACACTTACCCTAACCCTAATACTTACCCTAAACCAAACCCTAGCCCTATCCATCAACCTAACCCTAATCCTAGACTTAATCCAAACCATAACCTATGCCTAACCTGAGCTCTAAACCTGTTAATTTCACTAGACATAACCCTAACTCTATTGCTAATCCTAACCCTATCACTAAACCTAACCCATTCTTTACCCTAAACCTTAACAGAAACCGAAACATAACCATATCCATTACCCTAACCCTAAACCTAAACCGACAACTAACTCAAGCCTTAACCGTAAACTGTAACCTAAACCAAATGCCAACCCTGACTATAACCCTAATAAAACCCCTAGCTCTAAACCTGACCCTTACACTAAACATAACTCACTAGAACTAGGCATAACCTAATCCTAAAACTAACCCTAACCATTACCCTAGACCTGACATTAGTCCTAGCCCTAGTCTTAGCCCTAAACCTAACAGAAAACCTAGCCATCATTCTAGCTCTAAACCTACCTTAATTCTACACTGAACACTAACACTAATCCTAATCCTAATTCTAACCCTCATCCTAAACCTAAAGCTAACTGTAACACCACCCATTCCTCTAAACTTAACTTTGACCCCAATGCTAACCCTAAACCTAGCCCTACCCCTAGGCCTAAACCCAACACTAATCCTAGCCCTAATCCTAGCCCTAATTTAGCTGTAACACTAATCCTAACCTAAGCCTGGTACTAAGTCTAAAACTAACTCTCTTCCTATCTGTATCCCTAGTTCTAACCCTATCCCTTCCAGAACCCTAACCTAGCCCTAACCCTAGTCATAGATATAACCTTAAATATAAATCTAACCCTAACCCTAATCCTAAGCCTCATTCTAACACTAGCCCTAACTCTAACACTAATCAAAAATCTAGCCCTAACACTAGCCCTAGCCCTAAAACAAAACTGAGCCATAGCCCAAACACTAAACCTTAACTTAAACCAAACCCTAACCCTACACCTAGCCCTAAATTTAGCCCTAACCCTAAAACTAAACTTTACCTTGACTCTGACCCTAACACTAAACATAGACCCATACATCGCCCTCACCCTAAACCTATGCTTTGCATTCATCAGCATAGGGCTACATTCACAAGGAACAAATCAGAGAGTGCCCACAGAGAACTGATTGAGTGTGTGAAGTTTCAAGCAGCTAACACCAACCCTGTTTGTTATACAGCTCCACTTCCAATTACACATATAAGTCAAGATGAAGTTAAACCTTAAAACACAAACTGTTCTGACAGTGAACCATGAACCGAGAAGGCCCAAACATGGGGAATATAGTAAGGCTAAGTAAAAGATGAATCCTCCCTGGATCAAAGAAATTTGAACAAAACTAACTCTAAACCCAACACTAATTCTAAACCTAGCCCTAAACCTAACCCTAACCCTAACCCTAAGCTGTTTAGAGAACCTTTGATTATAGAAGACTCAAACTGGGGGTGCCTTGTAGGGCAAGGTAACAGATGAATCCTGCCCAATATATAAAAAAAAAATCTGACAAAATAATTGGGTGGTGTTTTAGTACATGCCTATTTCCCCTGTATTTTTCCTAAAGTGCTGTTGGATAATGTTCTTTTCATTGCCATGGCTTTGGAAAACTTTCACTAGGAAGAAACCAGAGAGTGCCCACAGAGAACTGATTGAGTGTGTGAAATTTCAAGCAGCTAGCACCAACCCTGTTTGATTACCAGCTCCATTTCCATTTACCCATATAGGACAACTTGAAGTGAAACTTTAAAATACAAACTGTTCCTGACAGTGAACAATTGAAATTAGAAGGCCCCAAACTGGGGAACATAATAAGGCTAGGTAAAAGAGAAATCCTGCCCAGTATCAAAGAAATTTGAACAAAAATAACTCTAACCCTAACACTAGTTCTAACTCTAGTCCTAAATCTAACACTAATCCTAAACCTATCCTGTTTATAGAGCTTTGATCATAAAATTTCCAAACTTGGGGAACCCAGGGCAGCAAGCTAGTAGATGAATCCTGTGCAGTATCAAACAAATCTGACCAAATAATTGGGGGGACGTAGTTCAGGACATGCATATTTCCCTGATTTCTCATAGAGTGCTCTTGGATAAAGGTGTTTTTGCATACTGTGCTTAGAACTACTTTTACAAGGAAGAAACCACAGAATGTCCACAGAGAACAGATTGAGTGTGTGAAGTTTCAAGCAGCTAGCACAAACCCTGTTTGATTTATAGCTCCATTTACATTTATCTGTATAGGTTCAAATGAAGTGAAACCTTGAAACTCAAACTGTTCCTGACAGTGAATTTTGAACCAAGAAGGCCCCAAACTGGTGAACATAATAAGGCTAGGTAAAAGATGACTCCTGCCCAACATCAAAGAAATTTGAACAAAACTAACTCTAACCCCAACACTCGCTCTTACACTAGCCCTAACCCTAAAACTAAAACTAACCCTAACCTGTTTAGAGAACCTTCAATCAAAGAAGTACTAAACTTGTGGAGACTAGTGGGGAAAGCTAACAGATGAATCCTGTGCAGTATCAAAGAAATCTGACCAAAAGACTGGGGGACATAGTTCAGTACATGCATATTTTCCTCTTGTCTCCTAAAGTGCTCTCAGATAAAGTTTTTTTTTTTTTTTTTTTTTTTTTTGCATGATTCAGCTTTGGGAAACTTTCACAAGGAAGAAATCAGAGAGTACTGACAGGGAATTGATTGAGTATGTGAAGTGTCAAGCAGCTAGCACCAACACTTTTTGATTTCAAGCTCCATTTCCATTTACCCATAGAGATCAAAATGTTGTGAGCCCTTAAAATATACAGTGTCCCTGACAGTGAACACTTGAATTGAGAATGTCCAAAACTGGGGAATTTAACAAGGGTAAGGAAAAGATGAATATTGCCCAGTATTAAATAAATTTGAACAAATCTAACTGTAACTCTAATGCTAGATTTGACTCTATCCCCAATGGTAACGCTAAGCTGTTTAGAGAAGTTATGATCATAGAAGTCTCAAAATTGGGGATTCTAATGGGTAAAGCTAGTAGATGAATCCTGCACAGTATCAAAGAAATATGACCAAATAATTGGGGAAGTTATTTCAATATATTTATATTTCCCTTTTTCTCCTAAAGTGCTCTCGGATAAACTTGCTTTTCATGCTTCAGCTTAGAGCTATATTCACAACGCACAAATCAGAGAGTGCCCACAGAGAACTGATTGAGTGTGTGAAGTTTGATGCAGCTAGCAGCAACCCTGTTTGATTTCTAACTCCAATTCCATTTAGGTCACAATGAAGTGAAACCTTAAAATAGAAACTGTTCCTGAAAGTGAACCATTGAATCTTGAAGGCCCAAACTTGGGAAGCCTACTAAGGATAGGTCAAGGATGAATCCGGTACAGTATCAAAGTAATCCAACAAAAAATTTTGAAGCTCTTTCAGTACATGAGTATTCTGCTTGCTCCTAAATCACTCAGAGATAAAGCTGTTTCTTTCTAATTCAGATTAGGGCTACTTAGACAGGAAACAAACCAGAAAATCCTCACTGAGAACTGATTGAGTGTGTGATGATTCAAGCAGCTAGCCCAAACCCTGTTTGATTTCCAGCTTCATTTTCATTCACCCCTATAGGGCAAAAAGAAGAGAAACATGAAAATTGAAACTGTTCCTGAAAGCAAACCCTTTATGTAGGAGGCCCAAACATTTGGAGTATACTCAAAATAGGAAAAAGATGAATCCTGAAGAGTATCATAGAAATTTGAAAACAAAACTAACTATAACTTTAACACTAGGTCTAATCCTAGTCCTAACACTAACCTTAATCTGTTTAGAGTCCCTTTGATCCTAGTAGTCCCACACTTGTGAAGCCAAGTGGGGCAGGCTAACAGATGAATCTTTCACAATATCAAAGAAATCTGACCAAATAATTGGGGGAGGTAGTTCAGCACATGCATATTTCCATTTTCTCCTAACGTGCTCTCACATAAAGTTGCTTTGCATGCTTCCACTTAGGGATACATTCACAAAGAATAAACCAGAGAATGCCCATAGAGAACTGATTGAGTGTGAGAGGTTTGAAGTAGCAAGCACCAACCCTGTTTGATTTCCAGTTCCATTTACATTTACCCACATAGGTCAAAATAAAGTGAAAACTTAAAATACAAACTGTTCCAGACAGCTAACCCTTGACCCAAGAGCCCCAAACCTAGGAAATATTGTAAGGCTATGTAAAAGTTGAATCCTGCCCAATATCAAAGAAATTTGAACAAAACTAAATCTAACAAAACACTAGCTGTAAACCTAGCCCTAACCTAATACTAAACCTAACCTAACCTGTTTAGAGAACCATTGATCATAGTAGTCTGCAAATAAAGGAGCCTAGTGGGGCAAGCTAACAGGTAAATCCTGTGCAGTATCAAAGAAATCTGACCAAGTAATTGTGGGACGTATTTTAGTACATTCATATTTCCCTTTTTCTTCCTAATGTGCTCTTTCTTAAATTATTTTTTCATCTTCAGTTTAGGGTACTTTCACAAGGAACAAACCAGAGAATGCCCACAGAGAGCTAATTGAGTGTGTGAAGTTTCAAGCAGCTAGTACTAACCCTGTTTGATTTAAAGCTCCATTTTCATTCATGTTTATAGACCATAATAAAGTGAAACCTAAAAATTCAAACTGTTACTGACAGTGAACTGGGATACTTTGAAGGTCCAAACTTGGGGATCCTACTAAGGCTAATAAAAGTATGAATACTAGTAAAAGTATGAATCAAGGAAAAAAAGTTGAAGCTTGCTCCTAAAGTGCTCACAGATAAAGCTGTTTCTTTCTACTTCACCTTTGGGCTACTTCCACAAGAAACAAATGAGAGAATGCGCACTGAGAACTGATTGAGTGTGTGAAGTTTCAAGCAGCTAGCACAAACCCTGTTTGAGTTCCAGCTCCATTTCCCTTCACCTCTATAGGGCAAAATGAAATGAAACATGAAAATTAAAACTACTCCTAAGAGTAACTCCTTTTACCTAGGAGGCCCAAATATGGGACATATACTAAGAATAGGAAAAAAGATGAATCCTGCCCAGTATCAAAGAAGTTGAAAAAAACTAACTCTAACCATAACACTAGCTCTAAACCTTGCCCTAACTCTAACCATAACCATAACCATAACCTGTTAAGAGAAGCTTTGATCATAAAAGTTTCAAACTTGGGGAGACTAGTGGGGCAAGCTTACAGATGAATTCTGCACAGTATCAAAAATATGACCAAATAATTGGGGGGTGATATTTCACTACATGCATATTGCCCTATTTTCTCCTAAAGTGATTGTGGATAAATTAGTTTTGAATGCTTCATCTTACAGCTACTTTCACAAGGAAGAAACCAGAGAGTTCCCAAAGACAACTGATTGAGTATGTGAAGTTTCATCCAGCTAGCACCAACCCTCTGATTTCTAGCTCCATTTGCATTTACTCATATAGGTCCAAATGAAGTGAGACATTAAAAACAAACTATTTCCAACAGCGAACCATTGAACAAAGAAGGCCCCAAACTGGGGCACATGATAAGCCTAGGTAAAAGATGAATCCTTCCCAGTATCAAAGAAATTTGAACAAAACAAACTATTACTCTAATACTATCTCTAAAGCTAGCCCTAACCCTAATCATAAACCTAATCCTAACCTGTTTAGAAAATCATTGATCCTAGATGTCCCAAATGTAGGGAGCTTAATTGGGCAAGCTAACAGATGAATCCTGTGCAGCATCTAAGAAATCTGGCCAAATAATTGGGGGAGATAGTTCAGTACATGCCTATTTTCTTGTTTTCCCCTAAAGTACTCTCAGATAAAGTTGCTTTGCATGCTTCAGCTTAGCATTACATTCACAAGGAACAAACCAGAGAGTGCACACAGAGAACTTATTGAGTGTGAGATGTTTCAATCAGCTAGCACCAACCCTCTTTGATTTCGAGCTCCATTTCCATTTACCATATAGGTCAAAATGAGGTGAAACTTCAAAACAAAAACTGTTACTGTCAGCGAACCATTGAACTGAGAAGGCCCAAACCTGGGGAACATAGTAAGGCTAGGTAAAAGATGAATCTTGCCCAGTTTCAAGAAAATTTGATCAAAACTAACTCTAAACCTAACACTAGGTCTAAATCTAGCCCTAATCCTAACTATAATCTTAACCCTAACCTGTTTAGATAACTTTTGATCATAGAAGTCCCAAAGTTGTGAAGCCTAGTGGGGTAAGATAAGAGATGAAAAATTCACAGTATCAAAGTAATCTGACCAAATAATTGTGGGAGGTAGTTCATTACATGCTTATTTCCCTGTTGTCTCCTAAAGTGCTCTAGGATAAAGTTGATTTTGCATGCTTCTCCTTCAGCCTATATTCAATATAAAGAAAGCAGAGAGTGCTCGCAAAGAACTAATTGAGTGTGTGACGTATCAAGCAGCTAGTACCAACCCTGTTTGATTTCCAGCTTCATTGTCATTGACACCTATAGGCCATAATGAAGTGACACCTAAAAATTGAAACTGTTCCTGTCAGTGAACCGTTGAACTTAAAGGCCCCAAATTGGGGATCCTATTGAGGATAGGTAAAAGATGAATCCTGTACAGTATCAAAGTAATTCGACCAAAAATATTGAAGATTGTTCCTAAAGAACTCACAGATGAAGCTATTTCTTTCTATTTTATCATAGGGCTACTTCCTCAAGAAACAAACCAGAAAATACACACTGAGAACTGATTGAGTGTGTGAAATTTCAAGCAAACTTTCAAACCAACTCAGTTTGATTTCAAGCTCTATTTCCATTTACCCATATAGGTCAAAATGAAGTGAAAACATAAAATACAAACTGTTCCTGGCAGCAAACCACTGAACCCAGAAGGTCCAAATCTGGGGAGACAGTGAGGATAGGGAAAAGATGAAACCATCCCAGTATCAAAGAAATTTAAACAAAAATATCTCTAACACTAGCTTTAAACCTAACCCTAACCATAACCATAACCATAACCCTTACCTGTATAGAAAACCATTGATCCTAGATGTCTCAAACTTGGGGAGCCCAGTGGGACAAGTTAAAGATGAATACTGCACAGTATCAAAGAAATCTGCTCAAATCATTGGGAGACTTATTTCAATACATACATATTTCTGTGTTTTCTCCTTAAGGGCTCTCAGATACAGTTGCTTTTTCATGCTTCAGCTTTGGCCTACCTTCAAAAGAAAGAGACCAGAAAGTGCCCATTGAGAACTGATTTGTGAAGTTTCAAGCACCTCCTACCAACCCTGTTTGATTTCCAGCTCAATTTTCATTCACATCAATAAGCCATAATGAAGGAAAATCTCAACATACAAACTGTTCCTGATAGCAAACCATTAAACCAAGAAGGCCCAAACATGTGGAGCATAGTATGGCTAAGTAAAAGATGAATCTTGCTCAATATCATAGAAATTTGAAGAAAACTAGGGCCATGCTGGAGCTCTCTGTGCAGATGGAAGGCTCGGCTGTGTGGTTGCTCTTGGCTCAGTCAGAAGTTGGAAGTCTCTGCCGCACATGAGCTCTCTGCACAGACAGAAGTCTCAGCTGCGCATGTGCTCTCAGCTCAGATGGAAATCTCGGCCATGCATGAGCTCTCTGCAAAGATGGAAGTCTCAGCTGCACATGTGCTCTCAGCTCAGACGGAAGTCTCAGCCATGTGTGAACTCTTGGTGCAGAGAGAAATCTTGGCTGCGGGTTCGCTCTGGGCTCAGACAGAAGTCTCAGCTGTGCAGGCGCTCTCGGTGCCGAGGATAGGTAGCACAGAACACAGAGGCTTGGCTTGTGGGTCACCAGGCCAAGCTCTGGACACGGCCAAAGGTCACCCAAGAACCACCCACTTCACCAAACACCCTACACAGGTAACAGATGGAATCAATCTTGGAAAACCTTACTCACCATCTATCAATGGCCATGGGTACCAGCTCAGTTCTGTAGCTGCTCAGATACCCGGTTTCCAACTCCCCTACCTCCAGCTGTGATAACTAGGGATAGGGCTAGTGTGAGAGTTAGAGTTAATCTTAGGGCTATGGTTAGTATTAGAATTAAGGATAGGGTTAATTTAGGGCTAGGATTAGGGCTAGGGTTATTGTTCAGCTTAGATCTAGTGTTACCGTTAGGTTTAGTATTAAGTTTATGGTAAGGGATGGTTTTATAACTAGGTTTAGTGGGATGGTGAGGGTTAGAATTAGGTTAGAGCTATGGTTAAGGTTAGAGTTATGATTAGGGCTACGTTTTGGGCTAGGATGAGGGCTAGGGTTTGTTTTAGGTTTAGGGCTAGGATTAGGGTTATGGTTAAAGATAATTTTAATGTTAGGTTTATGGCTACATGTAGTGTAAGGGTTAGTTTTAGGGTTAGGGTCAGGTTGAGAGCGAGACCTATTTTTACAGTCAAGGTCTGGGTTAGGGTTTGGGATAGGTTAAGTTTTAAATTTAGGGCTCAAATTAGCATTAGGGTTAGTTTTAGGTTAATGATAGGGTGAGGTTTAGAGTCTAGGTTTGGGTTAGGGTAATGGAATGGGTTAGGATTAGGGATAGGTTTAGGACTAGGTTTAGCATTTGAGTTAGGGTTATGTTTATTGCAATGGATAGGGTTAGAGCTAGGGTTAGGGCTAGGGTTATGTTTATGATTAGGGCTGGAGTTAGGGTTAGGATTAGTGTTAAAACTTGGGTTATGGCTCGGATTAGGGCTAGGTTTTGTGTTAAATTAGTGCTAGAGTTTGGATTTTGGCTACTGTAAGTACCAGGGTTATGTTTAGGGCTAAATTTAGGGTTAGAATTAAGGCTATGTCTAGTGTTACGTTTAGGTTTAGGATTAGGGTTATGTTTAGAGCTAGGGTTAGTGTTATGGTCAGAGTCAGGGTCAGGGTTAGTTTTAGTGTTCAGATTAAAACTCAAATAAGGTTTAGGGTTAGAGTAAGTGTTTGGTTTAGGTTAAGGGTTAGGTTTAGGACAATCATACAGTTTTGTTTTAGGGCTAGGGCTACGGTTAGGGCTAGTTTTAGGATTAGCATTAGGGTTAGGGCTAGTGTGAGAATTAGAGTTAATGATATGGCTAAAATTATATTTAGGGTTTGGGATAGGGATAAGTTAGGGCTAGGATTAGGGCTAGAGTTAGTGTTTAGCTAAGCCCTAGCGATAGGGATAGGGTTAGGTTTAAGTTTAGGATAAAGAATGGTGTTATAGCTAGGTTTAGATATAGGGTGAGGGTTAGAGTTAGGGTTAGGGCTAGGGCTGGAGTTAGGGTATGATTAAAGCTAGGTTTAGGTCTAGCCTGAGGGATAGTGTTCATTTTAGATTCAGGGCTAGGATTAGTGCTAGGGCTAATATCAGGTCTAGGGTTATGGTTAAAGATATTTTTTTAGGGTTAGGCTTATGGATACGTCTAGTGTAACGGTTAGGTTTAGGGTAATGTTCAGGTTTAGAGCTCGGGGAATTATTAGGATTAGGATATGGTTTTGGTAAGGATTTAGGTTTACAGCTCAAAATAGCATTAGGGTTAGGGTTAGGGTATAGTTAGGGTTTGTTTTAAGGTTCAGGTTTGGTTTAGGGTAATTGATCTGGTTAGCATTAGAGATAGGGCTAGGGTTAGGCTTAGGGTTAGCATTAGGGTAAGAGTTATAGTTAGGGTAATTGATTGGGTTAGAACTAAAGTTATGGTTAGGAATATGCCTTGAGTTATGGTTAGAGTTAGTGTTAGAACTAGGTATAGGGTTAGGTTTGGGGTTATGTTTAGCATAAAGTTTAGGTTTTGAGCTAGGTTTAGGGTTAAGTCTAGGGATAGGATTACGGTAAGTTTAGGGTTAGGGTGGTGTTTTGAACTAGGATGAGTGTTAGGATATAAGTCAGGTACAGGATTATTTTTTTTTCTTTTTTTATTGGTTGTTCAAAACATTACAAAGCTCTTGACATATCATATTTTATACATTAGATTCAAGTGGGTTATGAACTCTCATTTTTACCCCAAATACAGATTGCAGAATCACATCGGTTACACATCCACATTTTTACATGATGCCATATTAGTGACTGCTGTATTCTGCTACCTTTCCTATTCTCTCCTATCCCCCCTCCCCTCCCCTCCCATCTTCTCTCTCTACCCCATCTACTACAATTCATTTCTCTCCTTGTTTTATACCCATTCCCCTCACAACCACTTATATGTAATTTTGTGTTACAATGAGGCTCTCCTTCCATTTCCATGCAATTTCCCTTTTCTCTCCCTTTCCCTTCCACCTCATGTCTCTGTTGAATGTTAGTCTTTTCCTCCTGCTCTTCCTCCCTGCTCTGTTCTTAGTTGCTCTCTTTGTATCAAAGAAGATATTTGGCATTTATTTTTAAGGGATTGGCTAGCTTCACTTAGCATAATCTGCTCTAATGCCAACCATTTCCCTGCAAATTCCATGATTTTGTCATTTTTTAGTGCTGCGTACTACTCCATTGTGTATAAATGCCATGTTTTTTTTTTTATCCATTCATCTATTGAAGGACATCTGGGTTGGTTCCACAGTCTAGCTATTGTGAATTGTGCTGCTATGAACATTGATGTGGCAGTATCCCTGTAGTACACTCTTTTAAGGTCTTCAGGGAATAGTCTGAGAAGGGCAATAGCTGGGTCAAATGGTGGTTCCATTCACAGCTTTCCAAGGAATCTCCATACAGCTTTCCAAATTGGCCGCACCAATTTGCAGTCCCACCAGCAATGTATAAGAGTACTCTTTTCCCCACATCCTCGCCAGCACTTGTTGTTGTTTGACTTCAAAATGGCTGCCAATCTTACTGGAGTGAGATGGTATCTTAGGGTGGTTTTGATTTGCATTTCTCTGACTGTCAGAGATGGTGAGCTTTTTTTCATTTACTTGTTGATTGACTGTCTGTCCTCCTGTGAGAATTGTCTGTTCAGGTCTTTGGCCCATTTGTTGATTGGGTTATTTGTTTTCCTATTGTTAATTTATTGAGTTCTTTGTATACTCTGGATATTAGGGCTCTATCTGAAGTGTGAGGAGTAAAAATTTGTTCCCAGGATGTAGGCTCCCTATTTACCTCTCTTATTGTTTCTCTTGCTGAGAAAAAACTTTTTAGTTTGAGTAAGTCCCATTTGTTGATTCTAGTTATTAACTCTTGTACTATGGGTGTCCTATTAAGGAATTTGGAGCTCGACCCAACAATATGTAGATCGGAGCCAACTTTTTCTTCTATCAGGCGCAGACTCTCTGATTTGATATCAAGCTCTTTGATCCATTTTGAGTTAACTTTTGTGCATGGCAAGAGAAAGGGATTCAGTTTCATTTTGTTGCATATGGATTTCCAGTTTTCGAGCACCATTTGTTGAAGATGCTATCCTTTCTCCATTGCATGCTTTTAGCCCCTTTATCAAATATAAAATAGTTGTAATTTTGTGGATTGGTCTTTGTGTCCTCTATTCTGTACCATTGGTCCACCCTCCTGTTTTGGTACAAGTACCATGCTGTTTTTGTTACTATTGCTCTGTAGTATAGTTCGAAATCTTGTATTGCTATACCACCTGACTCACACTTCCTGCTTAGAATTGCTTTTGCTATTCTGGGTCTTTGTTTTTCCATATGAATTTCATAATTGCTTTATCCATTTCTACAAGAAATGCCCTTGAGATTTTGATTGGCATTGCATTGAACCTACAGAGAACTTTGGGTAATATTGCCATTTTGATGATGTTAGTTCTTCCTATCCATAAACAGGGTATATTTTTCCATCTTCTAAGGTCTTCTTCTATTTCTCTCTTTAGGGTTCTGTGGTTTTCATTGTATAAATTTTTCACCTCTTTTGTTAGGTTGATCCCCAAGTATTTATTTATTTTTTTGAGGATATTGTGAATGGGGTGGTTGTCTTCAGGACTTGAATTAGGGCTAGGGTTAGATCTAGTGCTAGGATTTGGTTTAAGTTAAGGTTAGTGTTAGGACTGTTGCTCGGTTTTGTTGTAGTGCTATGATTACTGTTAGGGCTAGTTTTATGATTAGCTTTAGGATTGTGCTAGGATTATGGTTAGGTTTAGGATTAAGGCTAGATTTAATGCTAGGATTAGGGCTAGGTTTTGTGTTAAGTTTAGGGCAACAATTAGGGCTATGACTAATGTCAGGTCTCGGTTTATAGTTAGTGATATTTTTAGGGTTAGGTTTATGGCTAGGTCAAATTAAAGTGTTATGTTTAGGGAAAGGGTCAGATTAAGAGCTGTGGTATTATTAGGGTCAGGGTCAGTCTTTGGGTTTAGGTTAGGTTATGTTTTAGTGTTAAGGCTCAAATTAGCATTAAGGTTAGAGTTAGGGTTAGGGTAAAGGTGAGTGTTAGGTTTAGGGTTAGGTTCAGTTTAAGGTAATGAATATGGTTAGGGTTTGTGATAGGTTTAGGGTTAGGCCTAGGGTTAGCATTAGGGTTCTAGTTATCATTAGGGTAATTTATAGTTTTAGACCTAGGGTTAGGGGTAGGATAATGGTTAGGATTAGGGTTAGAGTTAGCGTTAGGGTCAGGTTAGGGTGAGGATTACACTTAGGATTAGGTTTAGGGTAAAGTTTAGGGTTTGAGCTAGGATTTTTGCTATGGCTAAGATTAATTTATGGTTTGTTCTAGGGTTATGGTCATGGTTAGTGTAACGGTTAGGGCTAGGGTTATCATTATGGTTAGGTTAATAGGTTTAGATGTCAGGTTAAATGTAGTGTTAGGTTTAGGTTAGCGTTAGGATTCGGTTTAGGATTAGGGTTAGCATTTGTGCTCGCTTAGGTTTAGGGTTAGGGTTAGATTCACTGTTTTTTCTAGGGTTAGGTTTATGTTTAGGTTTAGGGTTGGTTTAGCTTTAGGTCTAGTGTCATTTTTAGGGTTAAGTTTAGGTTTAGAGTAATGGGTAGGGTTCAAGCTAGGGTTAGGGCTTGGGTTAAGGTTAGGATTAGGGCTGGGGTTAGGTTTAGGGTTTGACCTTGGGTTAGTGTTAGGGTTAGATTAAGTGTAAGTGTTAGGGATTGAGTTAGTTTTAGGGCTAGGGTGAGCGTTAGATTACAGTCTGGGCTAGGGTAGGTTTATGGTTAGGTTTAGGTCTAGGTTTAGCATTAGTTTTAGGGTTATTGTTAGTATAATGGATAGAATTAGAGCTAGGGTTTGGGCTATGTTTACAGTTAGGATTAAGGCTTGAATTATTGTGAGGTTTAGGGTTTGGGCTAGGGTTATTTTATGGTAAGGTTTAGTGTTTGAGCTAGGGTTAGGGCTAGAACGAGGGTTAGGGTTAGGGTTAGGGCTAAGTTTTAGGGTTAGAGTTATGCTTAGGGTTTGGTTTAGGGCTGTAATTAGGTCTGGGTTTTGTGTGAGCTTTAGGGCTATTGTAAGGTATATGGGTAATTTAAGAGCTAGAGTTATGGTAATGGCTATATTTAGAGTTCATCTCATGTTAGTGTAAGTTTTTGGCATAGGATAAGGTTTAGAGCTAGGGTTTCTCTTAGGGTAAATGCCAGGGTTCAGGTTAGGATTAGGATTAGATTTAGATCCAGAGGAGGACTAGGGATAGGTCTAGGGGTAGAGTTAGTGTTTGGTTTAAGTTAAGGGTTATTGTTATGGCTAAGGCTAGGGTTATGGCTATATTTAGGATTAGGTTTAGGTCTAGGGCTAGTGTTATTGTTAGGTTTAGGTTTAGGGATAATGGTACGGCTAGTGTTAGTTTTCGGATAAGGGTTAGGGTCATTTTTAAACCTATGTTTAGTGTTAGGGTCAGAATAAGGGTCAGGGTACAGTTAGGGTTTGGGTTTAAAGCTAGAATGCGGGTTAGGATTAGGACTAGTAATAGAGTTAGGGTTTGTGGGTAGGCATAGAATTTGAGTTAGGACTAGGGTAGCAACAATGTGAGGGTTTGACTAAGTGTAAGAAAAAGAGTTAGAACTGGGACTAGGACTAGTGATCGGGTTAGGGTTAGGGCCAGGGTTAGGATTAGGGTTAAAACTAGGGTTAGGCTTTGGATTAGGGCTAGGTTTTGTTTAGGTTTAGGGCTATGGCTAATTTAAGAACTGTCATTTCGATTAGGGCTAGTTTTAGGGTGAGGTTTACGGCAATGTCAAGTGTTAGGATTAGGTTTAGGGCTAGGGTGATGTGTAGAGCTAGGGTCAGTCTTAAGGTCATAGTCAGGGTTAGTATTAGTTTTAGGGTTAGGATTAGGACTCGAATTAGGGCTAGGATTAGGGCTAGCTGTAGGGTTAGTGTTTGGTTTAGGTTAAGGGTTAGCATCAGTAAAATGGTTCGGTTTTGCTTGAGAGCTAGGGCTTGGGTTGGGACTAGTTTTCAAATTAGCGTTAGGGTTAGAGCTAGTGTTAGTGTGTGGTTTAGGCTTAGGATTAGTGTTAGATTTAGAGTTAGGGTTAGATCTAGATTTAGGCCTACAGCAAAGTTTAGGGCTAGTGTTAGGTCTAGAATTTGAGTTGTTATAAGGGATAGGGTTAGAACTAGTGATAGGGCTAGGACGAGAGTTAGAGTTAGTGTAAGGATTAGATTTAGGGTAAGAATTAGGGCTTAATTAGAGCTAGAATTAGAGCTAGGGTTAGTATTAAGGCTGAGCCTAGGTTTATGGCTAGGGTTATGGTTATGGTTATGGTTAGGTATGATGTTATAGCTAGCTTTTGAACTAGGGCAAAGGTTAAAATTAGGTTTAGGTCTACGGTTAGGGTTAGGTTTAGAATTAAGGCTAAGATTAGGGCTAGGATTAGGGCTAGAATTTGTTTTAGTTTTAGGGCTTCATTAGGGCTACGGCTAATGATAGGTCTAGGGTTATGGTTAGTGATAGTTTTAGGGTTAAGATCATTAGGGTTAGGATTAGGTTAATGGATATGATTAGGTTTAGGTTTCAGGTTAGGTTTTGGGTAATGTATAAGTTTAGGGTTAGGAATAGGTTTAGTGTTATCCTAGAGTTAGCACTAGGGTTAGGATTACAATTAGGGTAATGGATAGGGTTACAGCTCGGGTTAGGGCTAGGTTTATGGTTAGGATTAAGGCTAGGTTTATGGTTAGGTACTGGGTTATATCAGGGGTTAGGGTTAGGCTTAGGCTTAGGTTTTCGGTAAGGGTTAGGGCTAGAATTAGGGTTATGTTTAGGGTTAAAGATAGTGTGACAGCTCTGATTATGGATAGGTTTTGGGTTAGGTTGGGGTAAGGTTTAGGGCTACAGCCAATGTAAGAACTAGGGTTACGATTAGAACTAATTTTAGGGCTAGGGTTAAGGCTGGGTCTAGGGTTAGTTTTAGTTTTATGGTTTGAGTGATGTTTAGAGCTAGGGTTAGTGTTAGGTTCAGAGTCAAGGTCAGAGTTTGTTTTAGGGTTAGAGATAGGACTCAAATTAGAGCTAGGTTTAGGCCTAGGTGTAGGCATAGGGTTTGGTTTATGTTAAAGGCTAGGGATAGGGCTATGGCTAGGTTGTTTAGTAGGGCTAGGTCTAGGTTAGGGCTAGTTTTAGCTCATGCATTAGTGTTTCGGCTTGTGTTAGTGAGAGGTTTAGCTTAGGGTTAGGGTTAGATTTAGAGTTAGGGTTTGATATAGGATTAGGGCTAGAGTTAGGGTCAGGGCTAATGTAAAGGCAAGTGATAGGATTATGGTAAGGGATAGGGTTAGAACTAGAAATTGGGCTAGGGCGAGAGTTAGAGTTAGTCTGAAGGCTAGGGTTAGGTTAGGTTTAGGGCTAAATTAGGGCTAGGATTAGGTCTAGTGTTTGTACTAGGGTTAGACCTAGTTTAGGCTTAGGTTTAGGTTTAGGGATAGGTATGGATTAGGAAAAGTGATGGGGTTAAAGCTAGTTTTAGGGCTAGGTCAAAGGTTAGAATTTCACATAAGACTAGGGTTATGGTTTGATTACAGATAGTATTAGGGCTATCATTAACATTATGATTAGGGCTAGAATTAGCATTAGGTTTAGGAATAGGGCTAGGGTTATGTTTAGCATTCGTTTTGGGGTTTTATCTAGGGTTAGGTCTAAGGCAAGGGTTAGGGTTAGCATGAGGGCTAGGCTTAGGGTAAGGGATAAGGTTAGGTTTGGGTTAGGGTTACAGTTTGGGCTAGATTTAGGCCTAGGATGAGGGCTAGGTTTTGTGTTAGGTTTAGAGCTAGTTTTAGTGCTATGGTCATGTAAGTGTTATGTTTACAGTTATGACTAGGTCTAGTGTTAGGTTTAGGTTTCAGTTAGGGTCAATTTTATAGCTAGGGTTAGTGTTATTGTCAGGGTTCTGTGTTTGGATTAGGGTTAGGGTTAGGGCTAGAGCCAGAATTAGGATTGATTAGGTCTAGAGTTAAGGTTATTTTTTGGCTTAGGTTAAGGGTTATCATTAGAGCTAGGGCTAGTTTTTTGTTTAGGTCTTGGTTATAGATATGGCTAGATTTAGTATTAGGTTTAATCTAGGGCTAGTGTTAGGATTAGGTTTAGATATAGGGTTATGGGTAGGGCTAGAGTTAGGATTTAAGTTCAGTATCAGAATAAGGGTCAGGGTTAGGGTTAGAATTTGGGTTATGGTTATATCAAGAATGAGGGCTAAGTTTAGGACTCATAATAGGGTTATGGTTTGGGTTAGATTAAGGATTAGTTTTAGGACTAGGGTTAGCATTAGGGTTGGGGTTTGGCTAGGGTAAAGTATAAGGTTATAGCTAGGGTTAGAGTTAGGTTTCAGGTTAGGGTTAGGGCTATGTTAAGGTTAGGGTTAGGGTGAAAACTAGGGTTAGTTATCAGAATTGGGCTAGGTTTGTTTAGCATTAGTTTTAACGTTACGGGTAATGTATGATCTAGGGTTATTATTAGAACTAGTTTTAGAATTAGGGTTAGGACTAGGTCTAGTGTTAGGTTAACATTTAAGTTTAGGGTGATGTTTAGAGTTAGGGTTAGTGTTAATGTCGGAGCCAGGTTTAGGGGTAGTTTTAGCGTTAAGATTCCAACTCAAATTAGGTCTAGGCTTAGGGCTAGATATAAAGTTAGGGTTTGGTTTAGGTAAAAGTTTAGGGTTAGTGTTATGGCTCAGTTTTGTTTTAGGGCTAAGCCTATGTTTAGGGGTAGTATTAGGATTCGCATTAGGGTTAGGGCTAGTGTTAGGGTTAGTTTTAGTTGTAGAATTAGGGTTAGATTTAGAGGTAGGTTTAGATCTAGGGTTAGGGCAAGGTGTAAGGTTAGGGCTAGGGTTATCCTAGGCTATAGCTAGGAATAAAGTTATGGTAAGTGATAGGGTTAGAATTAGGGCTAGGGCTAGGGCTAGGGCAAGAGTTATAGTTAGTCTTAAAGCTATGATTAGGGTTAGGTTTAGGATTAGGGCTAGGGTTAGTGTTAGGGTTAGTCCTAGGGTTAAGGTTAGGGCTAGGTAGAGTGTTAGGGTTAGGGTTTGGTTTAGGTTTAGGGTAAGCAATGGGTTATAACTAGGTTTAGGGCTAGGGAAAGGGTTAGAATTAGGGTTAGTGTTATGATTAAGGCTAGGTTTGGGGCTAGGAGGAGAGCTAGTGTTCATGTTAGGGTTAGGGCTAGGATTAGAGCTAGGGCTAATGTCAGGTCTAGGGTTACAGTTAGAGATAGTTTCCGGTTTATGTTTATGATTAGATCTAGTGTAAGGGTTAGATTTAGGTTAAGGGTCAAGTTTACAGCTAATGTGTATTATTAGGGTCAGTGTTTGGCTTAAGGTTTTGCTTAGTTTAAGGTTTAGGTTTAGGGCTCGGATTAGCATTAGGTTTAGAGTTAGGGTTAGGGTAAGGAATAGGCTTAGGGTTAGGGTTCAGGTTAATTTTAGGGCAATGGATAGGTTTAGGGATTGTGACAGGGTTAGGGTTAAGCCTAGAGTTAGCATCAGGGTTAGGATTATGGTTAGGCTAATGGATAGAATTAGAGCTAGGGTTAGGGCTAGGGTTATCGTTAGGATTAGAGTTAGGATTAGGGTAGTTGATATAATTAGAGCTATGGTTAGGGCTATGGTTAATGTTAGGATTAGGGCTAGTGTTTGGTTTGGTTTTGGGACAGGGCTAGGGTCATATTAAGGGTAAAGATTAGGCTTTGAACTAGGGTTAGGTCTAAAGGCTTTGGGTTAGGGTTAGGGCTAGGGATAGGTTTAGGGATACACTTAGGCCTATGTTTAGGCCTAAAATTAGGGCTAGGTTTTGTGTTAGTTTAGGCCTAGGTTTAGGGCCATGGGTAATATAAGAGCTAGGGTTATGATTAGGGCTAGTTTTAGGGTTAGGGTTAGGGCTAGGTCTAGTGTTAGGATTAGGTTTGTTTTAGAGTGAGCTTTGGAGCTAGGATTATGTTAGGGTCAGGGCGAGTGTTCAGGTTAGAGATTGGGTTAGCTTTAGTGTTAGTGTTAGGTTAGCATTAGGGTTATGGTTAGGGTTTGTCTTAGTGTTAGGTTTAGGGTTAGGAATAGAGTTATGGTTAGCTTTAGGGTTAGTGTAAGTGACAGAGTTACAGTTAGGGTAAGGGTTAGGTTTAGGGTTAGGCTTAGGGTAAAGATTAGAGTTAGGGTTAGCATAAAGGTTAATTTAGGGTTAGGGTTAGGGTTAATATTAGTGTTTGGGTTAAGTTTAGGTTTAGGTTTAGGGTTACGGTTAGGGAGAGCTTTAGGGTTAGTATTATGGTTAGTTTTATGGTTAGGGTTAGTGTTAAAATTAGGGTTCGGTTTAGTGTATGGTTAGGGTTAGGGTTATGGTTATTGCTTGGGTTAGTGTTAAGGATAAAGTATGAGGTAGGGTAGGTGTTATGTTAGGGTTAGGGTTCAGTTAGGGTTAAGTTTATGGTTGGGGATAGGTTTGTGGTTAGGATTAGAGTTAGGGTTAATGTTACGGTTAGGGTTAGGGTTAGGGTTAGCATTAGGGTTTGTGTTAGGGTTAGGGTTAGGGTTAGGTTAGGGTTAGTGTTAAGTTTAGGGTTAGGGTTAGGTTTAGGGATGGTGTTAGGGTTTGCTTTAGGGATAGGGTTAGTGTTTGTATTAGGGTTATGTTTAGTGTTTGGTAAGGATGAGGGTTTGAGTTAGATTACAGTGAGGATTAGGGTTGGGTTACAGTTTGTGTTAGGGTTAGAGATAGTTAATGTTAGTGTTAGTGTTAGTGTTAGGGTTAGCGTTAGGATTAGTGTTAGTGTTAAGGTTAGGATTTGGTTTATGATTAGTGTTAGTGTTAGGGTTATGGTTTGGGTTAGGGTGGGGCTTAGTGTAATGGTTAGGGTTAGTGTTAGGTTTAGTGTTATGATTATGGTTAGGGTTAGGGTTAGTGTTTGGTTTAGGGTAAGGTTTAGGTTTAGGGTAAGTGTTAGTGTTAGGGTTAGGTTTAGTGTTAGGGTTAGGTTTACTGTTAGTGTTAGGATTAGGTTTTGGGTTAAGTTTAGGGTTAGGTTTCATATTAGTGTTAGGATTAGTGTTAGTGTTATGGTTTGTGCTATGGTTAGTATTAAGGTTAGTGTTAGGTTTAGTGTTAGTGTTAGGGTTTGGGTTAGAGTTAGTGTTAGGGTTAGGGTTAGTGTTATAATTCGGGTTAGGCTTAGGGTTATGGTTCATCTTAGGGTAAGGTTTAGGGTTAGTGTAATGGCTAGGGTAAGGGTTAACGTTAGAATTAATGTTAGTGTTAATGTTAGTGTAAGGTTTAGGGTTAGGGATCGTGTTAAGATTAGGAAGAGGTATGGGTTAGTGTTTGGGTTAGAGTTGTGGTTAGGGTTAAGTTTAGTGTTAGGTTTAATGTTACTGTTAAGGTTAGTGTTAGGGTATAAGTTAGGATTAGGTTAAGGCTTAAGGTTAGTTTAGTTTTAGGGTTAGGTTTAGAATTAAAGTTAGGATAAGGGTTAGGATTAGTGTTAGCGTTAGGGTTATGGTTAGGATCATGTTAGGGTTAGGCTTAGTGTTAATGTTAAATTTTGCATTATATTTAGGCTTAGTATTAATGAAAGGGTAGGGTTAGGATTAGGGTGAGTTTTAGCATTAGGCTTAGGGTTAAGTTTAGGGTTAGTGTTAGGGTTAAGGTAAGGGTTAGGATTAGTGGTAGGTTTAGAATTAGGGTTTTTGTTAAGGTTAGGTTTAGGGTGAGTTTTAGGATTAAGGTTAGGGTTAGGGTTAGTGTTAGTTTTAGAGTTACAGTAAGGGTTAATTATACTGTTAGGGATATGGATATGTTTAGAGTTAGTGTTATGGTTACAGTTAGGTTTAGGGTTCATGTTATGGTTAGGTTTAGGGTTAGGGTTAAGGTTAGTGATAGGGTTAGATTTATGGTTAAGGTTCGTGTTAGGGTAAGGGTTAGGGTTAGGGTTAGTGTTAGAATTATGTTTAGGATTTGAGTTAGGATTAGGGTTATAGTTATTGTTAGGTTTAGAGTTAGGGTTAGGGTTAGGTTTAGGCTTAAGTTTAGGGTTACTGTTAGGTTTAATTTAAGGGTTCGGTTTAGGTTTAGGATTAATGTTAGTGTTCAAATTAGGGTTTGTGTTAGGATTCGGGTTAGGGTGAGTGTTAATGTTATGGTTATGGTTAGGGTTAGGGTTAGTGTTATGGTTATGGTTAGGGTTAGTTTTATGCTTAGTGTTATTGTTAGGGTAAGGGTTATGTTTAGGGTTAGTGTTAGTGTTAGGGCCAGTGTTAGGGTTTGGGTTGGTTAGGGTTAGGGTTAGGGTTAGGGTTACGGATAAGATTGGATTGTAATTAGAGTTAAAATTAGGATTAGGTTTTGTGTTTAGATTATGATTAGTTTTAGAGTTAGAGTTAATGTTCATGTTAGGGTTAGGGGTAGAGTTAGTGTGAGTGTTAATGTAGGGTTAGGTTTATGCTTAGGGTTTGGGTTAGTGTTAGGTTTGGGGTTATGTTTAGGGTTAGAATTAGTGATACGTTTTAGTTAGGGGTTAGGTTTATTGTTAGGGTTAGGGTTAGTGTTATGGTTGGTGTTAGTGTTAGGCTTAGAGTTAGGGTTAGTGTTAGGGTTAATGTTAGTGTTAGGGTTAGACTTAGGGTTCGTGTTAGAGTTAGGTTTATGTTTTGGATTAGGGTTATTGTTAGGGTTAGGGTTAGAGTTAGGTTTCAGGTTGCGTTTAGGGTTAGGTTTCAGGTTATTGTTAGTTTTAGAGTTAGGGTTAGCGTTAAGTTTAAGGTTCTTTTTTAGGGTTTAGTTTAGTTTTAGGGCTAGTGTTAGGGTTAGATTTAGTGTTTGGGTTAGTGTCATGGTGAGTGTTAGGGTTAAGGTTAGGGTTAGGGTTAGGGTAAGGGATAGCATTAGGGTTAGGTTTAGTGTTAGTGTTTGTGTTAGTGTTAGGGTTAGTGTTTATTATACTGTTAGGGTTAGTGAAATGTTTACAGTTAGTTTTTGGTTTAGGGTTAGGTTTAGGGTTAGTGTTATAATTAGTGTTAGGGATAGGGTTAATATTAGTGATAGGGTTGGGTTTAGGTTTGAGGTTAATTGATGGTAAGGGTTAGGGTTAGGGATAGGGTTAGGATTAGAGTTAGTTTTATAGTTATGGTTATTGTTAAGTTTAGTGTTAGTGTTAGAGTAAAAGTAAGGTTTAGGATTAGGGTTAGAGTTAGTCTTAGAGTTTGTGTTGGGCTTCGTGTTAGGGTTAGTGTTATTGTTAGGGTTAAGTTTGTGTTAGGGTTAGGGTTAGAGTTAATTTTACTCTTAGGGTGAGGGATAGGTTTAGAGTTAGTGTGAGGTTTAGCGTTAGGGTTAGGGTTCTGGTTATATTTAGGATTAGGTTTATGATTAGTGTAGTGTTAGGTTTATAGTTAGGGTTGGAGTTAGAGTAAGTGTTAGGTTTAGGGTTAGTGTTAGGTTTAGTATTAGGTTAATGTTAGGGTTAAAGTTAGATAGAATTAGGGTTAAGATTATGGTTAGGGTTACAGTTAGGGTTGGGGTTATGGTTTGTGTTAGGGTTAGGGTTACAAATAAGACAAGGGTTATATTCAGGGTTCTAATTAGGATTAGGTTTAGTTTTAGGAGTATGGTTAGGTTTAGAGTTAGAGTGAATGTTATTGTTAGGGTTAGTGTTAGAGTTAGTGTTAGGGTTATGGTTAGGATTAGGTTTAGTGATAGTTTGGGTGATATGGTTATGGTTAGAATTAGTGATAGGATTATGTTTGGGGTTAGGTTATTGTTAGGGTTAGGGTTACAGTTAGTGTTAGGTTTAGGGTTAGGGTTAGTGTTAAGCTTAGGGTTAGGGTTAGACATCAAGTTCGTATTAGAGTTAAGACTACGGGTTGTATTAGTGTTAGTGTTAGGGTCAGGGTTAGCGGTAGGTTTAGCATTGGGATTAGGGTTAGGGTTAGTTTTAGGGTTAGGGATAGAGTTAGGATTAGTTTAGGTATAGGGTTAGGGTTAAGTTTAAGTTTCATGTTAGGGTTAAGTTAAGGGTTAGGATTAGGGTTAGTTTTAGTGATAGGCTTAGAATTATTGTTTGCGTTAGTGTTAGGGTTACAGTGACTTTTAGTGTTAGGGTGAAAGAATTAGAGTTAGGTTTAGTTTTAGTGTTTGTGTTAGCGTTAGGGTTAGGGCTTATTATAGTATTTGGTTTAGGGATATGTTTAGAGTTAGTGTTAGGCTTAGGGTTAGGTTTAGGTTTTGTGTTATGATTAGTGTTAGGGTTATGGTTAAGGGTAGTGATAGGATTAGGTTAAGGTTAGTGTTAGATTAAGGTTTAGGGTTAGTGTTAGTGTTGGGTTAGGGTTAGTGTTAGGGTTAAGTTTAGGGTTTGAGTTAGGATTTGGGTTACGGGTATTGTTAGGGATAGGGTTACATTTAGGATTAGGATATGGTTAGGGTTAATGTTAGTGTTAAATTTTGTGTTAGGTTAAGGGTTAAGATTAAGTTTAGGGTTAGGGTTAGAATTAGGGGTAGAGTTAGGGTTAAGTTTAGTTTAGGTGTTAGGGTTAAGGTAATAGTTTAAGGTTTGTGTTAGTGTTAGTGTTAGTGTTACTGTTATGGTTAGTGTAAGGGTGAGTATTAGGGTTAGGTTTAGGGTTAGGTTTATGTTTGTGTAAGTATTTATGTTAGGGTTAGGGTTAGTGTTAGGTTTAATTAGAGTGTTAGGGTTAGGGATAGGTTTAGAGTTAGTGTTAGGGTTAGGGTTAATATTAGGGTAAGGGTTATATTTAGCGTTAAGTTTAGGGTTAGTTTTAAAGTTAGTGTTAGGATTAGGGTTAGGGTTTTTGATAGGGTTAAGTTTAGGGGTAGGCTTTTGGTAGGTTTAGGGTTAGGGTTAGTGATATGGTTACGGATAAAAATAGGGTTATATTTAGGGTTAGAATTAGGGTTAGGTTTAGTGTTAGGGTTACGGTAATGTTTAGAGTTAGAGTTAGTGTTAGTGTTAAGGTTAGGGGTAGGGTTTGTGTTAGTGTTAGTGTTTGGGTTAGGGTTATTGTTAGGGTTAGGATTAGGGTTAGACTTAGTGTTATGGTTAGTGTTACAGTTAGGGTTAAAATTAAAGTTAGTGTTAAGTTTAGGGTAGGTTTAAGATTAGGGTTAGTGTTAGAGTTAGGGTTAGAATTAGGTTTAGGGTTAGGTTAAGGGTTAGAGTTAGTGTTAGTGTTAGGGTTACCTTTAGTGTTAGTGTTAGGGTTAGGTTTAGAGTTATGGTTAGGTTTTGTGTTAGGGATATTGTTAGGGTTAGGGTTATGGTTAGAATTATGATTAGGGTTATGGTTAGTGTTAGCGTTAGGCTTAGATTTAGGTTTAGGTTTAGGGTAAGTGTTTGTTTTAGGGTTTAGGTTACTGTTAATATTAGGGTTAGGGTTCAGGTTGGGATTGTGGTTAGGATTAACATTAGGTTGGGGTTATGGTTAGGGTTACTTTTAGGGCTAATGTTAAGGTCAGGGTTAGTGTTAGGGTTCAGGTAACTGTAGGGTTCTGTTCGGGTTGTTTTAGGGTTAAGGGTAATGTTAGCTTTAGCATTAGGGTTAGGGTTAGTGTTAGGGTTATTGTTAAGTTTAGAGTTAGTGTTGGGGTTAGGTTTAATGTTAGTGTTAGAGTTAGGGTTATGGTTAGGTTTAGGTTCAGTGTTAGGGTTAGGGGTAGTGGAAGGGTTATGGTTAGTCTTAGGTTTAGTGTTAGGGTTACCGTTAGGTTTAAGGTTAGGTTTAGGGTTAGTATTAGGGTTAGTGTTAGGGTTAGTGATAGGTTTAGGTTTAGGGTTTGAGTTAGGGTTATGGTTTGGGTTAGGGATAGTTCTAGGGTTATTGTTAGTATTAGGGTTTGGGTTAGGGTTAGTGTTAGTGTTAAACTTTGTATTAGAGTTAGTGTTAGGGTTAGGTTTATGGTTTTGGTTAGTGTTAGGGTTAGGTTTAGGGATAAGTTTAAGGTTAATGATACAGTTATGGTGAGGGTTATGTTTATGGTTAGGGTTAGAGTTAGGTTTAGGGTTTACCTTCGGGTTATGTTTAGCGTGTTAGGGTTATGTTTAGGTTTGGCATTACTGTTTGTTTTAGGGTTAAGGTTAGGGTTAAGGATAGTGTTAGGGTTAATGATAGGTTTAGAATTAGTGTTAGGGTTAGGGTTATGGTTAGTGTTATGTTTAGGGTTAGGGTTAGGTTTAGGGTTTGTATTAGTGTTACGTTTATGGTTATGGTTAGCCTTAGGGTTAGGGTTAGGGTTAGGATTAGTTTTGGGGTTAGGGTTAGGATTAGGGTTAGTTTTAAAGTGAAGGTTGGATTTAGGTTTTGGGTTAGGGTTAGGTTTCATGTTAGTGTTAGGGTTAGGGTTTTCTTAGGGTCAGAGTTCAGGTTTAAGTTAAGGTTAGAGATAGGGTTAGTGTTAAGGTTACAGATAGGCTTAGGTTTAAATTTTGGGTTAGGGTTAGGTTTAAGTTTAGTGTTAGTGTTAGTGTTAGGTTTAGGGTTAGTGATAGGGTCAGTGTGAGGTTAGGTTTAAGGGTAGGATTAGGGTTAGGGTTAGGGTTAGTTAGGGTTTGTGTTAGGATTACTGTTAGGGTTAGTTTGAGGGTTAGGGCTGGGGTTGGGTTAGGGTTAATGTTAGAGTTAGGGTTAGGGTTTTTGTTACGGTTAGTGTTAGGGTTATGGTTAGGTTTAAAATTAGGGTTAGTGTTTCTTTCAGGGTTAGGTTTAAGAATAGGGTTAGTGTTAGGTTTAGCTTTAGCGTTATGTTTATGGTTAAAGTTAAGTTTAGCATTAGGCTTCGGCTTAGGGTTAGTTTTAGGTTTAATGTTATTGTTAGGGTTAGTGTTAGTGTTAGGTTTATGATTAGTGTTAGTTTGGTGTTAGCATTAGGGTTATTGTTATGTTTAGGTTTATGTTTATTGTTCGGGTTAGGGTAAGGTTTAGTGTTAGGTAAGATTTAGGGTTAGGGTTAGGGTTAGGGTTAGTGTTAGAGTTAGGCTTTGCATTAGAGTTAGGGTTAGGGTTAGTGATAGAGTTAGTGTTAGGGTTTGTGTTAGGGTTAGGATTAGTAGTAGGGTTAGGGTTACAGTTAGGATCAGGGTTAGGGTTAGGATTAGTGTTACGGTTAGTGTTAGGTTCAGAATTAGAATTAGGTTTAGTGTTAGGTTTAGGGTTATGGTTTGTTTTTGGTTAGAGTTAGGGTTAGTGTTAGTGTTAGGGTTACAGTTAGGATTAGGATTAGTGTTAGGTTTAGTGTTAGAGTTAGGGGTGCATTGGGGTTTGTCTTAGGGTTAGTGTTAGTGTTAGGGTTAGTGTTAGATTTAGAGATAGGGTAAGTGTGAGTGTTAGTGTTAGTTTTAGAGTTAGAGTTAATGTTAGGGTTAGGGAGATTTTTAAGTTTAGTCTTAGCTTTAGGATTAATGTTAGGGTTGGTGATACTGTTAGGGTTAAAATTAGCATTAGTCTTAGGTTCAGGGATAGGGTTAGGATTAGGGTTAGGATTAAGGTTATGTTTAGTGTTAGGGTTAGTGTAAAGGTAAAGTTTAGGTATAAGGGTAGGGTTAGATTAAGTGTTAGGGTTAGTATTAGGGTTGGTGTTAAGGTTAGGTTCAGGGTTAGAATTTGTGTTAGGTTTAGGGTTAGGTTAAGGGATTTTGTAAGGTTTAGGTTTAGTGTTATATAAAGGATTAGGTTTAGATTTAGGATTACAATTTGGTTTAGGGTTAGTGTAAAGTTTAGGTTTAGGGTTAGGGTTAGGGTTTGTGTTAGGTTTAAGTTTAGGTTTCGGGTTATGATAGGTTTAGGTTTAGGGTTACAGTTATGAATAAGATTTAGTTTAAATTTAGGGTTACAGTTAGTGTTAGGTTTAGGTTTAGGTTTAGAGTTAGTGATAGTGTTAGGATTGGGGTTAGGTTTTGTGTTAGGATTCAGGTTAGGGTTAGTGTTAATATTAGTGATAGAGTTAAGTTTAGGGTTATTGTTAGGTAAGAGTTACGGTTAGGGTTAGGTTACGTTTAGGGTTATGGTTTGGATTAGGGTTTTTTTAGGGTTAGGGTTAGGGTTACTGTTAGGTTTAGGATTAGGGTTAGTGTTAGGGTTAGTTTTAGGGTTAGGATTAGGATAGGTTTAGTGTTAGGTTTATGGTTAGTGTTAGGTTTAGGGTTAGGGTTAGGGTTAGTTTAGGGTTAGGGTTAGGGTAAGGATTTGTGTTAGGATTAGATTTAGGGTTAGGTTTAGATCAGTGTTAGGGTTTAGGTTACGTTTAGGGTTAAGGTACATTTTAGGGTTAGGGTTAGAATTAGAGATAGGGTTAGGATAAGAGTTAAATTATTGTTAGAGTTAGGGTTAGGGTTATGTTAGGGTTAGGGTTAGGGTTTGTGTTAGGTTTAGGGTTAGTGTTATGGTTATTGTTAGCGTTAGGGTTAGATTTGGGTTAAGGTTGGGGTTAGGTTAGGGTTAGGTTTATGGTTTGGTTAGGGTTTGTGTTAGGTTTACAGTTAGTGTTATGGTTATGGTTAGGGTTAGTGTTAGGTTTAGAATTGGGGTTTGGATTATGGTTTGTGTTATCACTAGGGTTCGGGTTAGGTTTAAATTTATGGTTAGGATTATGATTGGAGTTAGCATTATGATTACGGTTAGTATTAGTGTTAGGGTTACGGTTAGGGTTAGTGTTAGGTTTTGGGTTAGAGTTAGGGTGAGTGTTAGTGTGAGGGTTAGGGTTAGGGTTATTGTTAGTGATAGGTTTTGGGTTCAGGATAAAGTTATTGTTATTGTTAGGGTTAGGGTTAGTATTAGGGATAGTGTTAGTGTTATGATTTAGTTTAGGGTTAGTGTTAGGGTTGGTTTTAGGTTAGGGTTAGCGTTATAGTTTTTGTTAAGGTTAGGGTTAGAGTTACAGTTAAGCATAGGGTTAGTGTTAGAGTTAGGGTTAGGATTAGAGTTTTGTTTGGGTTAGGGTTAGTGTTAGGTTAAGTGTTCAGTTAAGAGTTAGGGTGACGGTTAGTGTTAGTTTTACGGTTAGGTTTAGGGTTCAATTTATGTTTGGTATTAGGCTTACAATTAGTGTTAGGGTAATGTTTAGGGTTTGTGTTTGTGTTAGGGTTTGGGTTCCGGTTAGGTTTAAAGTTACTGTTAGGATTTGGTTTAGGGTTAGTTTTAGCGTAGGGTAAGGTTGGGGTAAGGGTTAGGATTAGGGTTTGGGTTAAGTTTAGATTTAGGTTTAGGTTTAGGGTTAGGGTTATGGTTAAGGTTACTTTTCGGGTTAGGGTTAGGTTAGTGTTAGGTTAAAATATGGGTTGTGTTATGGTTAGATTTGGAGTTGGGGTTAGGGTTAGTGTTTGTGTTAGGGTTAGAGTTAGGGTTAAGTTTAATTTTAGCATTAGAGAAGTGTTATGTTTAGGTTAGGGATAGAGCAGGGTTAGGCTTAGGGATTAGATAGGGTTATGGTTATGGTTAGGGTTATGGTTTCTGCTAGTTTTAGGGTTACGTTTAAGGTTAGTGTTAGGGTTAGTGTTATGATTAATATTAGGGTTAGTGTTAGGTTTAGGGTTTGTCTTACAGTTAGGGTTAGGTTTAGGGTTAGGGTTAAAGTTAGAATTAGGTTTAGGGTTAGGATTAGGTTTTTTGTTAGGGTTAGGGTTAGGTTGAGGGTTGGGATTTGTGTTATGATTAGTGTTAGAGTTAGGTTTAGGCTTACGGTTAGGATTAGGGTTAAAGTTAAATTTAGGGTTAGGGTTTGGGTTAGTGTTAGTTTTAGGGTTAGGGTTATGGTGAGTGTAAGGGTTAGGGTTACATTTATTGAACGGTTATGGTTCAAGTTTGGGTTAGGGTTAAAGTTAGTTTTAGTGTTAGGTTTAGTGTTAGTGTTAGGTTTAGTGTTATGTTTAAGGTTGGAGTAAGGGTTGTGGTTAGTGTTCAGGTTAGGGTTATTTTTAGGGTTAAGGATAGGGTTCTGGTTAGGTTTAGGTTTAGTTTTAGTTTTAGGGTTAGAGTTAGGGTTAGGTTTATGGTTAGTGTTCAGGTAAGCATTAGTGTTAGCATTAGGGTTAGTGTTAGGGTTAGTGTTAGGATTAGGGTTAGGGTTAGTGTTAGGATTAGGATTAGGGTTAGGGTTAGAGTTAGGGTTAGTGTCAGCATTTATATTAGGGTTAGAATTAGTGTTATGATTAAGATTACATTTAGTTTTAGGGTTTTTGTTAGTGTTTTGGATAGATTTATTGTTTCGGTTATGGTTAGGATTAGGGTTAGGTTTAGGGTTAAGGTTAGGCTTAGGGTTAGGTTAGGGTTATGTTTTGGTTAGGGTTAGGGTTTGTTTTAGGGTAAGATTTAGGGTAAGGCTTAGGGTTACTGTTCGTGTTAGTGTTAGGGTTAGGGTTAAAGTTAGTTTTAGGATTAGGGTTAAGGTTAGGTTAGGATTAGGGTTAGGGTTAAAGTTATTGTTTGGGTTAGGGTTAGGGTCTGTGTTAGATTTATGATTAGGGTTAGGGTTATGGTAGGGTTAGTTTTAGGGTTACAGATAGGTTTAGGGTTAGTGTTAGGGTTCAGGTTAGTGTTAGGATTAGTTTTAGGGTTAGGGTTAGAGTTAGGGTTAGGGTTAGATTTAGGATTAGGGTTAGTGTTTGTGTTAGGGTTATGGTTAAGGTTTGGTTAGGGTTAGGGTTAGTGTTAGGTTTTGGTTTGGGGTTAGGATAAGTGTTCACATTAGGGTAAGTTTTACGAGTTTTGTAAGGGTTAAGGTTAGGTTTAGTTTTAGGGCTAGGGTTAGGTTTATTGTTATGGTTAGGGTTAAGTTAAGGGTTTTGTTTATGCTTAGGGTTAGCGTTAGTGTTACGGTTAGTTTTATATTTATATTAGTGTTAGAATTAGTGTTAGGATTGAGGTTACATTTGGGATTAGGGTTTTTGTTAGGGTTTCTGATTGCCCTAGGGTTTTGATTATGGATAGGATTAAGGTTAGGGTTAGGGTTAGATTTAGGGTTAGGTTAGGGTTATGGTTAGGGTTTTTATAGGGATAGAGTTAGGGTAATGGTTAGGGTCAGGGACAGAGTTAGTGTTAAGGTTAGGGTTAGGGATTGTGTTAGATATAGAGGTAGGTTTAGATTTAGGTTTAGGGATTGGTTTAGGGTCAGCATTATTGTTAGTGTTATTGTTAGGGATAGGGTTATGGTTACGATTAGCATTAGGTTTAGGTTTTGGGTAGGAGTTAGTGTTAGGTTTAGTGTTAGGTTTAGGGTTTGGGTTAGAGTTAGTGATAGGGTTATGTTTGGATTAGGGTTAGAGTTAGGATTAGGATTAGAGTTAGTGTCAGGGTTAAGGGTAGGGTTAGGGTTAGTGTTAGGATTAGGTTTAGGATTAGGGTTAGTGTTAGTGTTAGAGTTAGGGTTAGGTTTAGGGTTAGTGTTAAAGTTAGGGTTAGTGTTAGGTTTAGGGTTAGGTTTATGGTTAGTGTTAATGATAGGGTTAGGGTTAGTTTTAGGGTTAGTATTAGGTAAGAGTTAGGGTTAGTGTTAGGGTATAGTTTTGGGTTAGTTAATGGTTCAGTTTTAGAATTAGGGTGAGGTTCAGGGATATGGATCAGGTTAGTGTTGGTTTAATAGTTAGGATTAGGGTTAGTGTTAGGGTGAGTGTTAGGGTTAGGGTTATGGTTGGTGTTAGGTTGAGGGTTAGGGTTATGGTTTGTGTTAGTGTTAGAGTTAGGGTTACATTTTGATTAGTTTTAGAGTTAGGGTTAAGGTTAGAGTTAGGGTTAGTGATAGGGTTAAGAATAGGTTTTGGCTAAGGGTTAGGCTTAGGGTTAGGGTTAGGGTTAGAGTAAGGGTTGGGGTGTTAGGGTAAGGGTTAGGGTTAGGGATAGGGTTTGGAATGGGTTTAGGATTAGTGTTAATGATAGGGTTAAATTAGTGTTAGATAGGTTTAGGGTTAATTTTAGTGTTATTCTTAGGGTTAGGATTAGGTTTAGGGTAAGTTATAGGGGTAGGGTTCGTGTAAGTTATAGGGTTCAATGTAGGGTTTGGGTTAGGGTTTGTGTTAGGGGTAGGGTTCGGGTTAGAGTTAGGGTTTTTGTTAGATTTACTGTTAGGGTTAATGCTAGTGTTAGTGTTATGGTTAGTGTTAGGGTTAGTTGTACTCTTAGGGTGATAATTAGGGTTAGTTTTAGGATTAGGGTTAGTGTTTTGGTTAGTTTTCGTGTTATAGTTAGTGTTAGTGTTAGATTTAGGGTTAGGGATAGGTTTAGGATTAGTGTTAGAGTTAAAATTAGGGTTAGTGTTATGGTTAGGGTTAGAGTTAGGGTTAGGGGTACTGTTAGGGGGAGAATTAGTGTTAGGTTTAGGTTAGGGTTCCTGTTATGGTTATGGTTAGGATTAGGGTTAGTCTTAGTGTTAGGTTAAGGGTTTGGGATACATTTAGGATTAGTGTTATGGTTAAAATTAGAGTTAGTGTTACGCTTAGGGTTAGGGTTAAGTTTAAGGTTAATGTTAGGTTTAGGGCAGGTGTAGGGTTAGTGCTAGGTTTAGGGTTAGGTAAGGGTTAGAGTTAAGGTTATGTTAGGTTTAGGGTTGTGGTTTGTGTTATGATTTGTGTTAAGATTAGGGTTAGGGTTAGGTTTTGTGTTAGGTTTAGGGTTAGGTTATGGGTTTGTGTTAGGGTTACTCTTAGAGTTAGTGTTAGGTTTCATGTTATGGTTAGGGTAGGTTTAGTGTTAGGGTTAGGTGTAAGTTTTTGGTTAGGGATAGGGTTAGATTTAGGATTAGTGTTGTGCTTAGGGTTAGAATTAGTTTTAGGGTTTGTGTTAGGGTTAGCGTTAATGATAGTGTTAGGGATAGGGTTAGGGTTAGGGTGAGGGTTTAAAGTAAGGATTAGGGTTATGGTTATGGTTAAAATTAGTTATGTTTAGAGTTATTGTTAGAGTTAATGTTAGGTTTATTTTTAAGTTTAGGGTTAGTGTTAGTGTTTTGGTTAAAATTAGGTTTAGGGTTATGGTTGATGTTTGGGTTAAGTTTTGTGTTATGGTTAGGTTTAGGGTTAATACTAGGGTTTGGGTTAGGGTTATGTTTCCAGTTAGGGTTAGTGTCAGAGTTATGGTTCGGTTTAGGGTTAGAGATAGTGTTAGGTTTAGAGTTATGGTTAGGTTAACGGTTTGTGTTAGGTTAAGGATTAGGTTTGGGATTTGTTATAGGGTTAGGTTTAGGGTTACAGTTGGATTAAGGTTAGCATTAGGGTTAGGGTTAGGTTTAGGTTTAGTGTTGGGGTTAAGGGTAGGGTTAGTGTTAAAATTAAGGTTAGTGTTAGGTTTAGGGTTAGGGTTAGTGATAGGGTTAGGATTATGTTTAGGGTTACCATTAGGGTTAGGGTTATATTTAGTGTTTGTGTTAGTGTTAAATGTAGGGTTAGGATTAGGTAAAGGTTAGGGTTATGGTTAGGGTTATGGTTAGGATTATGGTTTGGGTTAGGGTTGGTTTTAGGGTTATGGTTAGGATTAGGGATAGAGGTATGGTTAGGGTTAAGGTTACGCTTAGGGTGAGGGTTAGGGTCCATGTTTGTATATGGTTAGTGTTAGTGTAAAGGATAGGGTTAGATTTAGTGTTTGGTTTATGGTTAGATTCAGGATTAGTGTTAGGGTTATTATATTTACGGTTAATGTTATGGTAAGTGTTAGGGTTAGGATTAGGGTTTGGGATGTGGTTAGGATTAGGGTTAGTGTTAGTGTTAGGGATAGTGTTAGAATTAGGGTTAGAGTTTGTTTTAGGGTAAGGTTCAGCATTAGGATAAGGTTTAGCTTTATGTTATGGTTATAATTAGATTTAGTTTTAGTGTTAGTGTTAGCGTTAGGGTTAGGATTAGGGTTAGGGTTAGTGTTAGGTTTAGCTTTAGGTTTAGGATTAGGGTTAGGGTTAAGGTTAGGATTAGGGTTAGTTTTAGGGTTCGTTTTAGGGTTCGGGATAGAGTTCATGTTAGCAATAGGATTAGGGTCAGTGTTAGGGTTAGGGTTAGGCTTTGGCTTAGTGTTAGGTTTAGTATTAATGTAATGGTTAATTTAGGATTAGGGTTAGTGTAGGGTTAGGTTTAATGTAAATTAAGGTTAGGATTAGTGTTAAGTTAGTGTTAGGGTTGTAGTTAAGTTTATGGTTTATGTTATGGTTAGTGTTAGTGTTAGGATTAGGGTTAGGGTTGTGGTTAGGATTACGGTTAGTGTTAGTGTTAGGGATAGTGTTAGGTTAGGATTAGCATTAGTGATAGGTTTAGGTTCAGTGTTAGGATAAGGTTTAGGTTTAGGGTTATAATTAGAGTTAGTGTTAGTGTTAGGGTTAGGGTAAGTTAGGGTTGGGTTAGGGTTAGTGTTAAGATTAGGGTTAAGTTAGGGTTAGGGTTAGGATTAGGTTTAGGGTTAGGGATAGTGTCAGGTTTGGGGTTAGGTTTGGGTTTAAAATTCGTGTTAAGTATCGGGTTAGGTTTGGATTTAGGTTAGGGTTAGGGTTTGGTATAGTGTTGTTTTAGGGTTAGCACTAGGGTTAGTGTTAGGTTTAGGTTTAGGGTTAGTGTCTGGGTTAAAGCTAGGGTTAACGTTAGTGTTTGGTATGGCAATTATAATTAGATTTAGGTTTAGAGTTAGGGTTAGGATTAGGGTTAATGTTAGGTTTAGAGTTAGGTTTAGTTTAATGTAAGGGTTAGGATTAGGGATAGTGTTAGGGTTTGGGTTAGTGTTACAGTTAGGGTTATGGTTCAGTTTAGGTTTCGGGTTAGGGTTAGGGTTGATGGTACTTTTAGGTTTAGGGTTACTGTTAGAGTTGGATAAGGGTTGGGGTTAGTGTTAGGGTTAGTGTTATGGTTAGGATTAGGGTTAGGTTTAGGGTTAGTATTATGTTTCGCGTTACAGTTAGGGTTAAGCATAATGTTAGGGTT